>NC_089232.1:25575750-25908036 GCF_963924675.1 Phocoena phocoena | reverse complement strand
GCTCAGGGCTTACAGACAGTAAACATTTGGTAAATAGTAGTTGAATGAATGAGTGAGGTTTGTTGATGTCTATACTAAGAGCTCTCAGCTCCCCGCTCTGCTTTCTACATAGAGAGGGCAGCTGGGGCGCCATAAGGGTGATCCCAGGTGAGTGGTGAGACCAGAGGGCTGGGGCATCTTCTGCTCCAGCCTAAGAGGTAAAATGATGGTAGGAGAACATGCTTCAAGGTAGTAAGCAGGAACAGTTTCAGGGTTGAGACAAAGTTCAGGCTTCTTCTTCCATTATATACAGAGTGAGAAAGCATCCCTGCCTATGTGTGGAGGGGCTTTTGAAAATGTACTGTTCTGGTCTGACCCAACTAAGACGACCTACTTCTCCTGCCCCTCTTTCTGCCCTTTCCTGGTCACGGCAGGAATCTTTTCAGAGCATATGTGTCTTATAAGAACATTCCGGCAAGTTCACGCTTTTGGTCTGCTCTGACTTGAGATCAGAGGCAGCTTGGATTTGGAGTTTGCTTTCAGAATTCACGGAAGGCTCAAAGCTCTATTTTTGAGTAACACCAAAAGCCCCTCCACACTTGGCTGGCTTCCAGCCCAGATCATTCTCCTTCCCTTCATCCCCTGCAGCCAGGCAGATTCAAGCTTGAGAGACAATGGAATTATGGGTAAATTGTTTGCTCACAGTGAGGGGGTCCACCCCGCCCCACCCAACCCAAGCCTCCCTTCAGGCAAGGTCAGTATCAGCAAAAAGCTAGCTGCACTCCCCTCCCGGGAACGCAAAAGAGACAAATTTAATAAAAATCTATCTTATTGACAGCCTGACCTACCAGCATTGATCACATTAGAAATGATGCCCACACACACAATTCCCATCATGCACAAAGGGCCAGGCTCAGTGGAGCTCAAAAAACCAGTTAAATCTGCCCAGTGGCGATTCTTTCCCCAAGGACCCAAAACATCCCCCAAACTAATAACCCCCAGAAAAGCACTGCCGGGGAAAATTCCTTGCGGATTTGAGATTTTCACTCTGTTAATCTCCTAACTCAATAAAGCAAACACTCCCGTAACAAATTAAATACTTTTATTAAAAGGTCCCCTCCCCCAATCTCTTTGATGTGGGTACAAACCTGCAACCCTCTCAGGGCCTGAGTGTCCACATGACGGGTTGTTCCCGCCTCCTATCATTTTCTCCTGTTATTCCAAGAAGGCCCAGAACCCACTAGGATTTGCTGATGCTTGTATTCTGGAAACTTTCGAGACCTCTGCCTTCCCTGAGTAGATGGCACAGCCTGTCAGCTGAGGGAAATTCTTCCCATTTTTTGGTGGGGTGACAGGCCCCAAACAGGCCTGGCCCGGAGCACCTCTACTGATGCAGTTTGCTAGGAGGAGCCCCCAGCACAGCTGTCCAGGCCAAGGAGGACTTGCTCACCGATAACCAAACCCTGTCTCTGACTTCTGCAGAGGCCTACTGCTCAGACCTCCAACAGTGAGCTGCAAACCAGCCGGGGGGAGCTGGAGAGAAGATTAAAGGAGGCTGGGGTGGAGAAAGGAGCTCGAGATAAGGAGGCCTGAGCGGCTCTCCCCCCACTGCTTCCTGCCCCAAAGCTGGCCCTCAAGATGCTCCTTTCTCCATCAACCTGGAATTGGGTTCAGCTGTTTAACTTCTTCCAGCCTCCACTTTCCTCTCGCTATGGGTTTGAGGTCCACTTGGGTTACAGTGGGGCCCTTCCCAGGGCTCCTCAAATGCTGTCCTTGGAAAGCCTGCCTTGTGGGGAAACAACCTGGTTTGCAGATGGTAACCCCAGGCCCCTTTAAATTTTAAAGGAGCCTTCTTCCAGAAACATCATTATCTACAGTTTATCACTTTCATTGCAGGGTCTATAGTGAGCAAGGCTCTATGGATCAACACTCAGAGAGAAACTGGGTATTTCGTCTATGGCAGCAATCATGTCTCTGAGAGCCCTGGGGCCTTCTCAGCAAGGGCTCTGTGGGTGCGTATGATAGGCCCTCATGGAAAGTCTGGTCCTGGCAACTATTACCAGGGATTCTGCATGCACACCTTACCCAGGGTAGGGAGAAGTCACCCTCTCCCTACTGGGCCTTGGAGAAGGCCTTTCTCAACTTTCCTTCTCTCTATATGCCCACCTTGGACAAGAAAGTCATTTGCCCAGGGAGGTACAAGCCCCTCAGAGGCATTAAGCCACAGTAGCACAGACTGGGCCCCGGTCATTTGAAATGTCCTCCCCTCTCTTATCAGCCCTGGATGGATGTCCTGGGCTCTGTGGCTGTCACCGTTTATCTCTCACACCAGTTGAATTCCCTCCAGAATTATGTCCTCCCATGGAAATCAAAACAGAGTCCCTGGAAGTTGAAGGAAGGGGAGAGAAGTGGCTGAGAAATTGGAGAAAACATGACAAAGTTCGTAAGCACTCAAGTTGGAGTCAGATAGCCCTGGGCTAGCTAGCATCCAGACTCAGCTACCTGCAGGCTCTGACCCTTGCATCTATTTGACCCTCTAAACCTCACTATCTTCATCTATAAAACGAGGATGATAATATTTCCTGCCTCCTCAGGATCATCGTGCAGCTTGAATGAGATGAGCCTGCGAGCTGTTTAGCATGTAGTAAGGGCTCATTGAATGGGCTGATAAGAAGAGGCTCCACAGCTTCCAGACAGGGATTGGGCCCAGCCGTGAGGCTAGGAATTCATTCCTTCTGAGGCCTGCAGGAATTTGCTAGTCACTCAATGGGCTTTTTTCTTTTTTACTTTTTCCAGGAGAGATTGGAGGGGGAAGCTTGGGAATGTTAAATCCGCACCTCGTTCTACAGAACAGCTACTGAGGTGAGTGAGGTTGGTAGGTAAGAAAGGGGCCCAGGCTGTGATTGGGGCAGCTGCCAGGTCCTGGGTGTCATGGTGGCCCCCAAGCCAAGCCACCTTGGGCACAGCTTGGCAGTTCGTTCAGGCATTCTCAACGGGGGCAATATCAGCCCCAAGGCGGCAAGAATTGGTTCTTAGGAGAGCAAAAAAGTTTAAGATATTACAATGGTTTGTGGCACTCCAAAGCTCAAGCCTACCTGACAACATTTAATTTCTTAGCATTTCATTCCTCTCATTAGAAATAAATTTAATTCTATTTTAACAAAGTTAATTTAAATTTAAAATTTTGGTGGGGGGGACATTAATCCAAAAAAAGGTTGAGAAACATTGGTATGCTCTGCTTGCAGACTCTCAACTTCTGTCCCAGGGTCCCTCCTCCTCTCACCAGCCCCTCCTGCTGCCCCTACTGTATTTTGCCTTCTCCTTGAGCCCTTGGCAGCATTTGAGGCCGCTGATCAGTCCAGCTCTATTTAGAGGCTGCTATGCCCCGGGCACTGGGTATGGCCAGCGCTACTCCTTACCCTGATTCTCCCTTGGCTCCAGTGACTTCACCGTGTGGTTCTCCTCCAGCCTTTTGGCTCTTCTCTTCCTTCTACTGCCCCTACATACACAGCTCTCTCTGCTCCCCACGTGTGCCTCCAGGGCTACGCTCTGCTTGTCCTGCCCCAGACTCTGCCAAATCCCTTTGCTTCAGTGCTCACTGGAGCTCCCCAAGTAGGTTTTTCCTGGCATGCATTCTTCTTCCTCCAGGAAGCACTCCTGTCTGCCCCAGCCTGCTTGGTGCTTTCCCTTCTACAACATTTAGTTTGAACCACTTGACATGAAAGGATATATGCCCTTGTGTTATTCTCTCATGGTTTCATGGGTATCTGTTCTACTTTCCCACCAGGATTTTCATTTCTCTGAGGATGAGACAAAGCCATAAGTTTCTGTTTGCTCCTTAGCATCCAACCCAGTTCTGGACACCAAGGAAGGCAAGTAGGTGGGTCTTTGGGGCCAGGAAGCGCCCTAGTAGAACTCAAGGTATGAGATGTCACTGGTCAGCTCCACCTGGGCCCGGGCAGACTGCAGTGGAAAGGCCCCTCTACCTGTCTCCGGGGTTCTGCCTCACCTGGCCGACTCCTTCCACTCCATCTGGTCTCCGTCGTGCTGCAGAGTGTCCATCTCTGTGAAGAGGGTGGGGTTGGGAGCCTCATCTTCCTCCCCCAGGATGTCCTGGAGCTGCTCAGCAGCTGGAGACCCTGCAAAAGGAGGGCAGCGGGTGTGCTGAGTGCCCCACGGGAGGTAGAGGCCAGCTGAAATGCAGCAGGAGACAAGTGCAAAGGGCAAAGTATTCCCCGACCCAGGGCTTCCCTGGTGGCGCAGTGGTTGAGAGTCCGCCTGCCGATGCAGGGGACACGGGTTCGTGCCCCGGTCCGGGAAGATCCCACATGCCACGGAGCGGCTGGGCCCATGAGCCATGGCCGCTGAGCCTGCGCGTCCGGAGCCTGCGCTCCGCAACGGGAGAGGCCACAACAGTAAGAGGCCCGCATACCACAAAAAAAAAAAAAGTATTTCCTAATTCAGTAAAACGAAGTCCACCCTCTGGGCAAAGCTAGACTCAAGTTTCTGTGGATTGGATGTAGGTGGGATATTCTTCAAGATAAAAGACATGAAAGGATTTAGTCTGTATTCAGACTCCTGGGTCTTGTAGCTGACACTGAGGAAAGATGGAAAATGGCCAAAGCCAGAGCAGCAGCAAGGACAGGGGAGAAAAACTCTGTCCCAACTTGAGCATAACATGCCCAGAGGGACCCCTTTTCCACTGGACTCCACACACTCAACTCCCAGCATTGGCCTTGAAGGGGCGATCAGACATGTGAAAGGATGTGCCTGTACCAGTGTGGCACGTGGGCCCACTTTCTTCATGCGCAACCTAACAGTCTATCCCTGAGCTCCCAGTCTGCTTTCCAACTGCCCAGGGGATGTCGCCTTCTGGGTGTCTCTCAGGCACCTCAAGTCAGCATTCTGACGCGGAACACATACTCTTCCCCAAACATGCTTCTCCTGCCTTCCCTCCTTGCCTCCCTCCCTCCCCGCCTCCCTTTCTTCCTCCCTCCCTCCTCCCTCCCTCCCTCTCTTCCTTCTTTCTCTCACTCAATATTTAATGAATGCCTACTATGTGCCAGGCATTGGTCTAGGTGTAGGGAAACAAAGCTGTGAAGGAGGTCCATATATTCTTGATCTCTTGAGCCTCTCCAGTGGCAGATACAGACAATAAACAAGTAAACAAATCCATAAAATTCAGTTCAGTGATAAGTAGTAATAAGTGTTCTGAAAAAGAAAAAAAAAAGACCACGGAGCTATATTAGATAGCATAGTCAAGAAAGGCCTCTCTGAGGAGGGCGTATTTGAATTGGAACTTGAAAAATGAGAATGAACCACTTCTGCATATCTGGAAGAAGAGTGCTGCAGGCGTGCCAAAGACCTGAGGTGGGGTGTGCTGGTTAGTGTGTCTAGGGCATGGTGGGCCGGAGAGAGAGAGGTATCACACAACATTGCATGCCTTGGTTAGAGGCATAACTGTCCACCCAACCGCACAGGCTAGACACGCTGGCATCATTCTCACCTCACCTCTTTCTCTCACCTCCACTCCCACATTAAAAGTTTTCGAGAATACTCTCCTTCCTCACCAATCCCATTGCCCCTGCCCTGGTTCAGTCTCTCACTGACTGTCTTTAGGCTTCATCAAGTCTTCCTCTTCCTCCAAGCCTCTCTAACCCCTCAGTTTATCATCCCTTTGGCTTTCACTTATTTCTCCATGGACTCCCAATGGTCAATAATTTCAACTACCCTTCTCATCACAGTCTCCAGTCTCTTACTCCTTGACTTCCCAATAAAACCAGACAGCTGATGCCCAAACAAGAATTCACTGGCCCAATCTCCACCTCTTCAAATGTGTCCTGGGGTGCAGGGAGAGTCAGTGTGGTATGGTGGTACGGTGGATGCAAGGCACACGCTAGGCTTTCAATCCATCTAGATGTGGGTATGAATCTCAGAGTTGCTACTTACTCATGAGTGAATTCAGTCTGAGTGAACAGGGTTATTGTCCCAATAAATCAGGTAAGGAGAATAACACGTGACACAGGGCCTGGAATATAACAGGTGCCAATCCCCCTTGCCACCAAGCTTAGCACTCAGGCTCATGAGTCTCTCTGGTGAAAACCACCCAGCTGTACAAATGGGGGGCTTCCACTGTTAACAGGTCTCAGAAGTACAGCCACTTCCACTCATCCTTGCATGCCCTTTCCCATGTTCCTCGATGCCACCGCTAACTTTTGCTCCTCTCTGCAAGCCTCTTGATCTATCTCTTATCCCACATCACCAAGAAAATAAGACCTCCAGGCATGAAATCCATCAACTTCCTCCTTTCCAGTGCTTCTGTGTCCTTACCACTGCTGGAGTCTATCTCTGAACAAGAGTTCTTCCTCTAGCCTATCTCTGGCCCCATCTATTCCCTTCTACTGGATCCTTATTTCGTCAACCAGTCTTTCCTTACCTGGGTCTTCATCTTCTCTCCCTCCACCCTCTTTCTCTCAACCCATAAACAGCTCTTCCTACCATGAAACACCTTCCCCTGACCCTGCCTGCCTTCTAAGCTCTGCTGCTCTCTTTTTCCCCTTCTCTCTCCTCAACTTATTGAAGGGGAGGTCTACACTCACTGTCTCTACTTCCTCCTTACCTAATCATTTCCCAACCTGCTGCAACTGATTCATCCCCACCACACTAAGGACATTGACTAAGGCAGAGATTTTAAACTGGAAGCTCAAAGATGTGTTTAATTCGGCCCTCACAGAGTATAAAAGTTTTTGAAATTGTTGCTAATATAAAGAATTATGAGATTGCATATAAAAATCTAGATTTCTGACTTTTCTTGAAAATTCAGATACTCTGATGACAGTGCCCATATTCCTACCTGACAACAATTAATTAGAGCTGAGTGATGGATGAGAATATGCATTTCAGTTTTCCACAGTCCCCACTACTCCCTATTATCACCCTGCTAATCTCATTTATGCTAAGCACCCAAGTGTACAACCCTGCTCTCAGATCTCTCTTGTTTTATTCTCAAATCAATAAGTCAATAAAATCAATCAAACCTACAACACTGTGAAGCTATGGTCTGGCTTGTGTCTCTGGGACATGAGTGGTGCTGGCTGCTCCCTCTGAACTGAAATGCTCTTGGTTCTTATAAGATAGCACTTTCTTGATATTTTTTCCTATCTCTTTGAGGACTCCTCCTCCGTGTCCTTCCCTGGCCCTTCTTGCACGTCTCACTTAAATCTTGATCTTCCCCAGGATTCCTCCTTGGCCTTCTTGTCTCCTCTCTTTCTACACCCCGACTGGACCACCTCATGTTCTTTTTGGTGTCACCCTATAGCCGAGGTCACCCGCGTCTCTAGGTCCTGACTTACTGAGCATTTCCGACTGCCAGCTGGACTGCTCCATCTGGGAGTTCTCCAGCCTTCTCGAGTCAATCTCAACATATTCAAAGCAGCCCTGCCTCCCGTCTTCCCACACCCCAACCTTGCCCTCCTCTGTTTTGATTAATAGTGCTCCTGGCTACCCAGCCATCCAGAGGAGAAGTCTTGGGCTCACTCCTGAAGCCTCCTTCTCTCTCATCATCCATGTCCAAATCAGACACTAACGTCTTCCACTCACTTCCTGACTATTTTTTAGCTCTCTCCCTTTTTCCCACCATTGCCACCACCTTTGCTCAGGTTCTCATTATCTCCTATTCCTATCGTCGCAAGAGCTACCTACTGCTCCCACTGCCTCTGCTTGCCCCATCCATCCCATTCCCTGTGTAGCACCAGAGTTTGCTTTAAGACATTTTAAACATGTTCACATGGCAGACTCCTGGGAGTCATGGTGCTCTTCAAGCAACACCATAAAATATTGTGCATATGAGTTAGAAATAATTTTACTAGCAGAAGATACTACCAATTTATCTGTATATAGCTCAATGGACTGCATTTATTTAAATGGATTTTTATTTCCGAATTTTTCTACTACTTTAAACTTAATCCTTTTTATTGATTATTGACACTTGCTAGCAGACGTCAAAGGTTTAAGGAAATTTTATAGAAGAAAATTTAACAATTGAACAAATAACCTTATTTTGTCCTTAAACTGGGAGAAGACTATGACTGCTTGATTCTGAGGGGGCACACCAATTCTCCATGAGATCAGAGTTCAGGAACTACTCTTTTAAAATGTAGATTTGGTCACGTTACTCTCCAGGTGAAAAACATTCAATAGCTCTCTATTACCTAAAGCCTAGGGTCTATGACATGGCTCAAAACATCCCTCATGATCTGGCCCTAACCTGCCCTGGTAGGTTCTGTCATGTTCCTCCTCCAGACACCCCAGACTCCAGCCACCCTGGACCCCGGATACTCTGGACCAAAGTTACCCTGGACCCCAGCCACCCTGGACACCAGCTATCCTTAAGCCCAGACACTGTGGACCCCAGCCACTCCTGACCCCACATGCCCTGGACCCCAGCCACATCAGACCACACACAGTTCTCTGAAGAGGAGAGCACATCATTCCTTGGACCTTTTGTGCCTACCATTCCCTAAATCTGCAATCCCTTTCCGCCTTCAAGGCCAAATAAGAAGGCAAATAAATGGAACAGTCATGAAATGATGAGACCCGACAGGGAGGGCGATGCCTGAACCAGCCCTGTCTGGGGCATTACCTGCTCCCTGGAGTAGCTGAGCGCTGGGGTCTCCGGCTGTGGACACTGCCTCTGGCCCCAGCCTGTTTCTGCTGCTGCCACCCTGGCTGCTGCCTTCACACGTCCTCTTCCCCACCAGCAGAGCACAACAAACTCACTTTTGTTTCCAGTTAAGCACCAGGGGAGGTGTGGGGAGAGGAGAAGAGGGAGAGGGGGAGGGGGTGGGGGGGAGAGAAAAGGAATGTATGAAAGACTGGGGAAGTGGAGAGAGGGTTGTATGTGAGAAGATGTAGTAAGCATGAGAGGAAAAAATATTGAGAGTGAATTAAAGATATTGTGAGTATAAGAGAATTGTGTGTGTGTGTGAGAGAGAGAAAGGCAGAGGGGAGAGTGAGAGAGAGCTCTCGGGTTCTCAGGTGCGGTGGAGAGAGAAGGGCTCTGTGGCGGGGGCAGAACCTCCCGCAGGCAGCCGGGTCTCCACGGCAGCAGGGGGTGGCAGCTGCAGGCTCTGAGAGGACTGGCAGGACTGCCCCTTTCCCCCTCCCCCATGGGCCCTTCCTGCCAAGCCTGGGGGCCCAAGGGGAGCCCAGTCACCTCTCCTCAGGCCCCTTTATGGAGGCAAAGGTAGGATTTTCCTTGAGACTCCCCAGGGCCTCCTAAAGTGCCTTGGCTGCAGGTGTCCTGGCCCTTGGATTCTCTCAGCTACACGGCCCCAGGGTGGAGGTGGAGTTGTAGGGGAGAGGGGCTGGGGGGCCTCATGTTCCACAGCAACCACCCTTGGTCAGTAATATTCCATGCAGCTGGTTTCTCTCCTTCCCCAACCTTAAACCCAAACTCCTGGTCCTTTCCCTCTTAGTCTGCTTCTAAGACAAAATGCCAGCTATCACTCAGTGGGTATTTTCTGAGAGCCCATGGACAGTGGGAACTGGTCACTTCAGGGTGCGTGGTGAACCCTCCTGGGGAATTATTTCGCTCTGCTAAGAAACTCCTAATCTCCTGGGTTTGGTTCAACAAGTGCTTACTGAATACTTACAATGTGCCAAGGTTGATTAGAGGTCATGAGTGGCTGCCGCTCCAAGGAGCTCTGAACCCTGAATTCACTAAGTCTCAGAGCTGGGAGAGAGCTTAGCGATGGATGAGAGGATGAGAAATCTGAGACCTAGTTTACAGCACAGAAGGCCCCACCAGGCCCCAGGTTAGGACAGCAGTCTGCTGACGCCCTCACCCTGCACTGCCCTGCGCTCCCTTACCATGTCTTCATGCCTGAGGCTCAAGGATCAAGTGTGCCCACTTTAAAGCTGAGAACATAGCAGCAGAGGGTCAGGGCTGTGTTTTTAGGTGTGGGGCCCCAGGCAAATGCCACCACCAAGGACTTCCTGCTTTGGTGGGCTCCTTAGCAGGGCAGGGCAGTGAGTAGATGGGCCCCTCTAAAGGTCCCAGGCTCTACAGTTCGTACCGCACTGTGGCTGAAGTCAGCCCATTTCTTCCTGAGCGCCACGGGGCAGACCCTGCATGCTACACCGAGTCAGGGGCTGTGGGTGACCTCAGAATCCCAGAGGAACACCCAGAGAGAGATCACCAAGGACGCCAGAGGATTCTCTTTACTCTTGTGGTGCTGTAAGAGCCCAGACCTAGGTTCAACTCCCGACTCTGGTAACCAGTAGCAGTGAGATTTTGGCAAGGCATTAAGCAATCTTAGCCTTAGTTTCTCCATCTATAAAGTGGGAATAATCACACCTGCTTTACTGGATTGTGGTGGCCATTAAATGAGATGATGTATGTGACGTGGTTGGCACAGTGCTTGGCATATGCCAGTTACCCAGTAAATATCGCTATGATTGATGTTGCCAACAGGTCTGACACTTTCCTCCCTAATAACGGCTCTTTTAAACATTCCAAGGGCTCAATCCTTTTCAGCTTCTAAATACCTGTTCTACCCCTCCCACTCCACCCTGAGGCCACTCCCTTCCCTCAGGCCCACAGAAGCCTAGCTCTGTGAGCTGGGTTCCTGCATCAGGGTACCAGTGCATCTCTAATGCACTGCTGGGCCCTTCACGCAAGTTAATCTGCAAATGAGAAAGGCCACAGATAATAGCCCCTTGATAGCTCACAGCAAGAATCACATAGCGATGGCCCAACTGGAGGTATGGACTCAACCAGCAGTTTGTGGGAGAAACCCAACCTCTGCAGGAGCAAGCTTCAGGAAACACACGAGAAGAAGCAAACAGAATCGTGCTTTTACTGGGGGCAGGGAGGGGGGCACCTGTCCAGTCATTAGTTGAGCAAAGCGCAAAATCACCGTGTGGACTGCAACCTGCAAGTCTTCAACTCCTGGAAGAGCCAGGAGGCATTTAGCACCACCAGGAAGTCAGCGTGAGGACTTGGACCCAGGGTCCTCAGCTCTGAGTCTTCAGAGGTGCTGTCTCTCAGCTCACAGCATGGACTCTACGTATTTGCTAGGTGAATTTCACTGCTTAACACTCATGAGTACAGCAGCTGGGACCAGCCTTAGAGCAAAAAGGAAATGGAGCTGGGTAGGGGACCAAGCTCAAGGCCCCCGAGTACTGCGGAGTGGGAGAGACAGAAACTGAGGGCTCCAAAGTCATGCTTGCAGTCATTTGAGGTGGTCTTCAAGAGGGGACTGGAAGACTCCAAGTCATAGTTTCACGGTCAGTAAGGTTTTTTTTCTAGACAGCAGTCCATAAACTCAACATATGATCTCTGGGGAGGAAGAGGAGTGAATCTGCAGACTTGCAGTGTTTATGGGAATCCATCCTGTCGTCAGTAGCTTTGGGGTTGTCTGCCAGCCCATACAGTCCCCCACCCAAAGGATGACTCTCGGATAGCCTTGTTTGTGGAATGCTTGACCTGTGCCCCTTCGCCATGGTTAATTGGACCAGGAGCAGTTAATCAGACACCTGACTCAAGCCTGGAAATTCCGAATTCGGTTTCTGAGATAGCTGGGCGTTTCCTGACGGTTTCCGAGAGAAGGCGCATGTAAAATGGAAGCTGAGGGCACAGAGAGGCAGAAAAGGCTACACAGAGAGAGGAATAAAGCAGACTTACAGCAGAAGCAGGGGGAAGGCCATGAGTCCCAGAGAGGGTGCTCGACCTCCTGCTGAGCCTGGTTGCTTGTTCTTTGGGGACTGTGAGAAACTCCTTTGCTCTTACAGTATAAACTTTCTCTCTCTCCCCCCACCCCCTCACTCCTTCCTAAACTGAGAAGCAGGAGGTGTGACAGAACTGGCGAGGGGGAGTGGGGGTGAGGTGGGAATTGCCAATATGGTAGGAAGCTGAAACTGCAGAGAAAAGTGGCCAATAGGAAATTTCCTGTGACCAGGGGATTTTAAAGAAAGGGGATATCTAGTATCTCACTTTAAAAATTGTGTATCTCTGCAAGGTAAAACTGCTCCATGGTTCTGAACTTCAAGAAAGCCTGCTGCTCACTTGTAGGTGGTATGTGACCAATCTGGGGGAGACCAAAGGAGGACTGAATCCCATGCCTGAGCTGGTGCTGGAGGTGAGGGCGGAGAACAGGTACAGGAGGTGAGACACATCGAGACTGTGAGCCCGGCAGGCAGGACTTGGAGCTACAGTGATACTGAGACTGGAAGTCGCTGGAAATTCACAGAAATTTAGGCAGAGGTAAGGACGCTAACTCTCAAGGAATAAGGTAAATCCAGGTAACATATATGGGTTATAATAACTTTGTATTTATTAGAACTTTCATTGGTTCACTTGCAAACTGAGCTTTCAACCCTAATTTCCCCTTAGGTCTTAAGGTCACTAACTCAGGATTCCCTTCCAATAGGGGTTTTTGTTTGTGATTTGTTTGTTTGAATGCTATGTTGATAATTCCAGGAAATCCGGGTTTTAAGATGTCAAGGGCAAGAAGAGAGACAGGAGCAAATACAGGCTTCCTTCAGGAATTTTGAATTTGCCTTCCTGTCTGCCCAACCTCCCCCCACTACACACATACCGGGGAGGGGCATGCCTAAAAGGCCTAGGATGGTACTCTTTCCTCCTTTCCTCCCTCCTGTTCCCCTTTGTCTCTGCTCCTCTCTTTACCACTCCTTCCCAGAAACAAGTTGGTAAAGTAGACAGAGGAAACCACCTCATTTTAAAGCTTCGAACTCTAAAAGAAATCCAATTGTCTTTGCTCCTATGTTGCAAACACAGCCTGTCTCAGGAGCTCCTTAGTGGAGCAGATGATTTAGAGGTAAATTTGTCTTCTGTCCCAACGCTTGCTCCTTCCTCATCAGAAATGGGAAAGAGGGACTTCCCTGGTGGCACAGTGGTTAAGAATCCACCTGCCAATGCAGGGGACACGGGTTTGAGCCCTGGTCCGGGAAGATCCCACATGCCGCGGAGCAACTAAGCCCGTGCGCCACAACTACTGAAGCCCGCGTGCCTGGAGCCTGTGCTCCGCAACAAGAGAAGCCACTGCAATGAGAAGTCCGCACACTGCAACGAACAGTAGCTCCCGCTCGCTGCAACTAGAGAAAGACAGTGTGCAGCAGCAAAAACCCAACGCAGCCATAAACAAACAAACAAACAAACAAATAAATAAAAAGAAATGGGAAAGAAAGACCTCATGACATCTAAAGCCTTTGGAACCATATGAGGCTCAAACACCTGGCCAAAAAATAGCCTTCCTCTCCCTTACTGCTCATCCTGGGGTGGTTTTGATCTTTTAGTGACCCTAGAAGTAGAAGAAGACCTTAATACTTTTTCACACCCCTCCCACCAGAAGGATCTCATAAGCTTCTCAGTACCAGTGACAGCAGCCAAACCAGATGTCCACTCGTAAAGGAGTGCTTTTATTTTTTATTTATTTATTTATTATTTTTGGTTGTGTTGGGTCTTCGTTACTGCACACAGGTTTTCTCTAGTTGCGGCGAGCGGGGGCTACTCTTCATTGCGGTACGCAGGCTTCTCATCGTGGTGGCTTCTCTTGTTGCAGAGCACAGGCTCTAGGCGCGCAGGCTTAAGTAGATGTGGTGCGTGGGCTCAGTAGCTGTGGCTCGTGGGCTCTAGAGCGCAGGCTCAGTAGTTGTGGCGCACGGGCTTAGTTGCTCTGCGGCATGTGGGATCTTCCCAGACCAGGGCTCAAACCTGTGTCCCCTGCATTGGCAGGCAGAGTCTTAACCACCGCGCCACCAGGGAAGCCCAAGGAGTGCTTTTAAATTGGGTTAACATAGATCAGTTGAACTAACATACGTCAAGTGCCTGTCATGCACTGTGCACCATGCGAAATACTTCATGTCTGTTTATATTTCATCTAGGAGCTCACAACTTAGTGTGACCCACATCCCAGTTTGCTTCGGACTGACCGCTTTTAGCACTGACAGTCCCATGTCCCATGTCCTGGGAAAGCCCTCCATCCCAGTTAAACTGAAACAGTTGGTCACCCTACAACAATCTTTCACTCTGCAGATGAAGGCGCTGAGACCCTAGTGCCTACACACCAGGTTGGGCTTGGCCGGTCTTGCTCCTCTTAGATCTGGGCTCCGGTTCTTAGCACCAGCAAAGAGATGCCAAAGGGCAGCCATATTTCTACAGCCGCTTTTTACCCTCTTGCTTGTAATAGCTCTCAAGAGGTTCTCAGAGCCAAAAAATGCATTCTTTCCAGGGAAGGAAGCATGGCCCTTGCTGATTCTCACCACAGCTTGATGGTTCTATTCCCTACCTATGCTCTGCTGGAGTCAAAATTGATTGGTTCCAAGTACTGACTTCCTAAATTATATTCATATTGGAGGAAGGGGTGGTCATCCAACAGCTATGGCATATCATATCATGGTGTAACTACTACCTACCTATCCCCGTCATCATAAGGCAATTCGGCTGCTTAAAAGGATACAATTCTCAGCCCGTATCCAACATGGTGACCGACCAGTGATAACTTACAAAGGATAGTAGTGTAGTGGAAGGGGCACACAGAGGTTTCAGAGTCTACAGACTTGTTTTCAAATTCTAGTTTCACTGATTACCGCTGTATCACACTACATCTCTTCAAACCTTGATTTCCCAATCTGAAGATGGGGATAATAATATCTCCTTCTTATTAACAGCATACATTTAGTTAACAAAATTACAATGAAATACCATATCATGGTACAAATTCTTGTCATTGTCTTGTGAGGCAGAAACTAAAGGAGTCACCTGTCAATCCTTCATCTGCACAGCCTGCTTTACTCTCAGGCCTAGCTATGTCTAGCCACCTGCCTGGCCAGCACCCACGCCCTCCATTCTGCATGATTCCCCTCTTCTATAGAGGTAGGTCCCACTTGGATTTTGTGGCCAGCTAGACCACCTGCCTGGGCTGTCTGAATGGATTCATAGAATAGACAGGACACTCAGAGAGGGAAAACACATGTGGTCAGTTGTCCTACAGCAAAGAAAAGTGGCAGATTCAGGCAATTATCTAGATAATGCAGTAAAATTACTTGGGCACTGTTTTGTTTTCCCTTCCTCGGGTCATTGTTACTGACCCTGGGATGTGGTGGAGCAGGGTTTATATTTGCATCATGCACACAATGCCCTGTTTGGTTTGAAAGAAGTGAAGGACTGAGGGGTGAACCTCTAAGAGAATGAACTGAATGTGCAAACGTACCGAAGTATTCTCCATTCCCTCGCCTTTGGTTTCCAGCTAAAACCAGTGTCCCATTAACCAGAAACCACCAAAACAACATAAAATCCACCGTTCGTGACCACTTCTGTGATGTACCATGTTGCATCAGCAAATACCATTTATTAGACCTCCTCCAAACCCTTCGATAAGAGAGCACCAGCTCTAACCCACTTTCCTCTTCCCTGACTCAGGAAGGATCCAGCAGACTCAACTTTGAAAGGGTGACTTCACCTCTGAATGTGGTGGAGTGACAGGAGAATGCCCCAGAGAGTGAGTGGAAGCATCTAGATCCAACATGGGGAGCAGGCCTTCCCACCAGGCTGGCCCTCCTTTGGGTCTCTGGTATGTCTACCCCTGAACATGTATGTGTGCATAAGCCTGTGTGTGCATGTTTGTGTGTATGTGCGCACACGCATATTTTAATCAAAGCTTATCTCTTAAACTAGACACCTCCAAAGGACTCCCCATTAACCCTTCTCCCACATAGGCACATTTACTTTGGAAAAGTCACAGGCCTTGGTAGACTTGGTGCCAATGACAGCAGCTGTTCAGGGCAGTGCAGGGTTGGGGGTGACTCAGATGGCCTTCGCAAGGCCATCTGGAATGTTAAGAGGTTGTTACTGCCTCTGACATTCTTTTGAAGGTTTAGATGGTAAAATAACTCATTTTGCCTTGCTCAAGACAGTGGAACTATATAGCAGAAACCAGTTAGGTACCATTTATTACGCAGATTTGGGGTATGCTGCAGGTGAAATCATGTCCCTAGAAACAGCGAAGGCTCAAAAGGATAAAATGTCACAGTTGTGCTCTAATCTTTTCACTCCTCTTAAGATTGATACTTTTCTTTCCACAGGAAAGAACAAAAGACTGATTTTTAACCAGCCCAGAACTGATTTCCTCAACAGCAGAGGAAGGCCTCAGGGGCTCTGCTGACCTGGGAGAAAGCCTCCAGGACTCTGCAAGCTGAGGAGCAGGGTGCCCAGACAATTCCAGACCATTCCTTCAAGCTCAGGTGAAGAGCCAGGGTGGAGGGTATGCAATAAGGGATTCGGTTTACTGAGCACAACACCTCACGCCAGACACTCATGTTTGTTATTGGCTCTTCGGGCAACGGCTGTGTGGCCCCTAGGAATTTGGAAACAGGAAATAATTCTGAGAATTAAACTGTGAAATCAAGGCAGAATGGATCAGAGCAGAGGTCTCAAAGTCACCAGAGAGGGACAGGGGCTCAGCCTGACTAAAGGTGTCCCTGAGCAGAGAGGCTGGTCTGCCATGGCAGCAGAGCAGAGGGAACTGAGAGGCCTGAGCAACATGGGGCGTTCCTCACATTCTCCAGAGAATCCCTCTGCCCTGCCCTGCCCTGCCCTGCCCTGCCCCATCTGGACCACCCAGCAGATGGCTCCCCAGAATGGTCCCCTCAAGAACTCACGTGTCCTGATGACATGATCCACAGTGCTGCAGGCACTGGCTAGCCCCTGCTGCGGCTTGTCTGGCCGCAAGCCCCAGTGGACCTTTTGCAGGCCTGAAAGATGTCCCTTCGGGTCTCTTTTCCTGTGAGGGTAACTGGGGACTGAAAGCCCAATGTGGATGGAACGACAGTCTGTGGGCACAGAATAAAA
Organism: Phocoena phocoena; assembly: GCF_963924675.1. Lineage (NCBI taxonomy): Eukaryota > Metazoa > Chordata > Mammalia > Artiodactyla > Phocoenidae > Phocoena > Phocoena phocoena. The sequence continues at coordinate 25,891,187 of NC_089232.1, read as the reverse complement.
GAGAGGGTAGGTAGAGTTACTGAAAATTGGCATTTCTCCTTAATATTTTCCAGTTACAAAGAGCTGAGGCCACTGAAGAAGATCAGAAGGCAAAGAATTCCTGGACGGGGCCACTGGGCTTGATAGAATTCCAGTTCTGAACCAACTCCCCAGTTGCTGGAAGGGAGACCCTTGGCCCTATAGTTAGAATTCTGTCAGAATGAGCAGAACTCCCATCTCCCCATTCTTGCTAGTCCAGAGCAGCAATAAACACATATGGTTTATGACACATGGTCCAGGAGAGAGCCCCTCGGTGGGTCACATATTTAGTTCAAAATGCCAAGCCCCGGCTTCAACTGTTATGGGAAAGCCATATGCATTTCTATCAAGGGCCATTTTTACTAACAACCAAGGACTCTGTGAGCTACTACTCATCAGAGAAGTGAGTTATTAAGGATTTCTCAAAGCTGGTTTTGTAAACTAGAATTTTCAAGAACTAGAGCTACCAAGAACCCTAATTCAGAATTCCACTAAGAAGCCTGGCTGCTATGTAAATCCCCCACTAACTCTGTACACAAAGAGGCAGCTAGAATTCCCTCAGACCTCAGAAAGGACGCTCTGCCACCAGTTTCTCATCCGTATTGTCTTGAGTTGGTCAACAATTTTAAAAATAATTAATAGTCTTTTTAGCACAATTTTAGATGTACAGAATAATTGAGCAGATAATACATGAAGTTCCATGTACCCTACCATGTCACCTCAAGTTTCTCCTATTATTTTTTTAACTTGGGTTGTGATTGACATATAATATTGTATTAATTTAAGGTGTACAACATAATGATTTGATATACGTATATCTGCAAAATGATTACCACAATAAGTTCAGTTAACATCCATCACCACACATAGTTACAAATTTTTTTCTTGTGGTGAGAATTTTCAAGATTTAGTCTCTTAGCAACTTTCAAGCATACAATACACTATTGTTAACTACAGTCACCATACAGTACATCACATCCCCATGACTAATTTATCTTATAACTGAAAGTTTGTGCCTTTTGACCGCCTTCACCCAATTCCTCACGTCCCACCCCCAGCCTCTGGTAACCACCAACCTATTCCCTGTTTCCATGAGTTTGGATTTTTAGATTCCATGTATAAGTGAGATCATACAGTATTTGTCTCTCTGTCTAAGACACTCAGCATAATGTCTTCAAGGTCCATCCATATTGCAAACGACAAGATTTCTTTCTTTTTTATGGCTGAATAATATTCATATGTATATCACATTTTCTTTAACCATTCAACTGCTGATGGACACTTAGGTTGTTTCCATGTCTTGACTATTATAAATAATGCTGCAATGAACATGAGAGTACAGATATATTTTCAAGATAATGATTTCATTTCTTTTGGGTATATACCCAAAAGTGGAATTGCTGGATCATACAGTAGTTCTGTTACTAATTTCTGAGGAATCTCCATACTGTTTTCCACAGTGTCTGCACCAATTTGCATTCCCACCAACAGTGCACAATGGTTTCCTTTTCTCCACATCCTTGCCAACATTTGTTATCCCTTGTCTTAGATGATAGCCATTCTAACAGTTGTGAGGTGATATCTCATTGTGGTTTTAATTTGAATTTCCCTGATGATTTAATGATGTTGAGCACATATTCAAGTACCTGTTAGCCATTTGTATGTTTTCTTTGGAAAAATTTCTATTCAGTTTCTCTTCCATTTTAAAATTGTATTTCTGTTTTGTTTTGTTTTTCTATTGAATTGTATGAATTCTTTATATATTTTGGGTATTAACCTCTTATCGGATATGTGATTTGCAAATATTTTCTCCCATTCTGTAGGTTACCTGTACATTTTGTTGATAATTTCCTTTGCTGTGCAGAAGCTTTTTAGCTTGATGTAGTTTAACTTTGTTTTTTATTTTGTTGCCTTTGCTTTTGATGTCAAATTAAAAAAAAATAATTGCCAAGACTGATGTCAAGGAACTTACCCCTTATGTTTTCTTCTAAGAGTTTCATGGTTTCAGGTCCTAAGTTCAAGTCTTCAATCCGTTTTGAGTTGATTTTTCTGTATGGTGTAAGATAGGGGTCCAGTTTCATTCTTTTGCATGTGGCTGTCAAGTTTTCCCAATATCATTTATTGAAGATGCTATCCTTTCCCCATTGTATATTTTGGCTCCTTTGTTATAAATTAATTGACTATATATGTGTGGGTTTATTTCTGGGCTCTCTATTCTGTTCCATTGATCTATATGTCTGTTTTTATGCCAATACCATACTGTTTTGAATACAGTAGTTTGTAATATAGTTTGAAATCAGGAAGTGTGATCTTCAAGCTGTGTTCTTCTTTCTCAAGATTGCTTTGGTTATTCAGGGTTCTTTGTGGCTTCATATGAATTTCTGGATTGTTTTTTATATTTCTGTGAAAAAAACATCATTGAAATTTTGATTGAGATTCCATTGAGTCTGTAGATTATTTTGGCTAATATGGACATTTTAAGAATATTAATTCTTCCAGTCCATGAACATGGAATATCTTTCCATGCATTTGTGTTGTCTTCAGTGTCTTCCATCAGTGTCTTACAGTTTTCAGTGCACAGCTCTTTTATCTCCTCGGTTAAATTTTTTTCTAGGTATTTTATTCTTTTTGATACAATTGTAAATGGAATTGTTCTCTTAATTTCTCTTTCTGAAAGTTCATTGTTAGTGTATAGAAATGCAACTGATTTTTGTATATTGATGTTGTAACCCGAAATTTTAATTTAAAATAATTTTTTAAATTCTAACAGTTTTTTGGTGGAATTTTTATCATTTTCTATTTATAATATCATGCCATCTGCAAATAGAGACAGTTTTACTTTTCCCTTTCCAATTTAAAAATTTCTTCGTCTTGCCTAATTGCTCTGGCTAGGACTTCCAGTACTATTTTGAATAAAAGTGGCAAGAGTGGGCATCTTTGTTTTGTTACTGATCTTAAAGAAGAGCTTTCAGCTTTTCATCATTGAATATGATGTTAGCTATGGGCTTGTCATATATGGCCTTTATTATATTGAGGAACATTCCCTTTATAGCCAGTTTGTTGAGTGTTTTTTTTTTAAATCATGAATGGATGTTAAATTTTGTCAAATGCTTTTCCTGCATCTATTGAAATGATCATATAATTTTTATTCTTCATTTCATTAATGTGGTGTATCACATTGATTGATTTGTGGTAAAAATTTTCCTGGGCTGGTCAACAGCTATTGATCATTATGACTATTTCTGAAGCCCAAGAATAGCAGCTAAAATTTGAAAGTCTGTGGCAGAGTGGGAAATTGGACTTTGTGTTCTTACATCAAGATCTACACTAACTTTGTGAGGGTTTTTTGGGGGGGGGGTTGTTTTGTTTTTGTTTGTTTGTTTGTTTTTTTCCCTTGGAGGAGAGGGCTGCCTGTTGGCTCAAACTCCTGAAACTGACATACTAGATGCCTGGGCATCACTGACTGCACATATCACACTGAAACCACATGAAGCTGAACCTTGAAGAAGCATGTCTAGGCCTTTTAGAGACATGTTGCATGCCCACTCTGGTGAGCAGATTCTGTGTTAGTCTACGCTGGCTGGTGCATTACTAGGCACTGGAGAGTAAGGTTACATGGATGTCAGTGTCCAAATCTCTTTAGAACCCCAGCTCACCCCCACCTTATCCTACTGCTTGCTCTTCTGGACCCTCAATCTCTCATGGGTGTAATGAGAAATTTGAGGTAGATACATTTATGAAGTGCAGCCTCACTTCCTAGTGAACCAGTATCAGAATGGCTGGTGCATCTCCTTCACTGAGCCTGAGCAAGCTGTAATCTGAGGTAAGCCATGGTCACCAATATTTAGAGATAAGTAGTTCTACTCTAAAGGTTTAGCATATTTGGTTCTTTCAATGATGACTTCCTATTCTCCACCCTTGAGGCCAGGAATGGAAATGAAAAGCAGCAGATGTATCAGAAAGGCCTCTACCAAGAGTTAGCTGCCCTGGGTGCTCCCTGGCTTGGTCTTCACCTGCTGTATGGCCATGCACATCTGCCTCTCGGGGACTCAGTGTTCTCACTGATAGTGCAGGAATAAAAATTCTTTCTCTACTGGCTAGGCATTGTTCTTGAGAAGATAGAATGGAATGGTGAATGGGAACATGATTTTGAGAATTGTGAGGGGTTATACAAACAAAGAGCACCCTTTTTTAAAAAAAATCAGGGGATGGTTGTCAGGGAAATATTTTCTTTCTGCCATGGATCTAACTTGTCTCATTTTCTCCACTATAACCATCAGAGTGTGGCTGTTTAGCTGGTAAACTGTAGGGAATCACTAGCCCACCCCCAGCTTGTTTCTTTGCTCTGCAGGACCTCTCTTCTCACTGTGAACATCTTGTAGTTTGGCTCAGGACAGTGCCAGCTCCTCACTGCATTCTTCTTCATCAACAGCCCCAGAGTGGCTCTACACGTTCCTCAGCTCAGGAAGCATCCAGCTGGACAGGAAGATTACTGTATCCCTCCAAAAGGGCTGGGGTAGTGTCTCTTCATAAACTCTGTGGCTGCTTTTCTGTAGAATGTAGGATACTTAGGGTCTCTGAGTGAGCAATTCTGGAGCAACAAAAATATCCCCACTCAATATCCTCTTTCACTGGTTTAACCTGAGCTGCCATTTTTAGAATCTATAAAAAGTTGATATTTGGCATTTAGTATGATTTGTAGAGTTTGTAAAATAAGTGAGTTTAATTTTGTGTTGGAGAAGCTATGCCGTAATCCTAGTACCAGTTACCTGCCTCCAACCTGACCACGTGGTCCCTTTATGACATGGTTAAGGCTGGTCCCACCTGATCTAGGGGAGACACTGTGGGTGGGTCAGGGAAAGGGACCAACTCTCTAGTTCTCCCAGCTGGAAGGGCTGTTATAAGGATATCCAAGGAATTCCCAGACCCTCCAAGAATTTGCATCAAGTTCTCAAGGTGACCTTACCTTCCTGATCCTGACATCGCCTCCTGTAGTTAGGGGGGTCCAGCTTCCCTACCCCAGCCTTTTCCTCCTCCACCTTCATAACTATAAAGTAAAAGATGAACACAGCCTCAAAATGTAAATGACACAAAAAGGTAAAATTTCAAGGAGAAATGGTCAAATTCATACTCATAGCAGAAGACCTTAGTGCAGATGAAAAAAATTAAGACAAAAGGACATATAAACAAATTGAGGAAGCTCAAATATATATATGTTGGGGAGATATATATATATATATATATATAAGAGAACACATTTCTTTTTCAAGTACAAATGGAACATTTACAAAGAGAGCACATATACTAGGTCTCAGGAAAACCTTAGTAAATTTTAAAGAATTTGTATCATACTTCTACAGTAAAAAAACTAAAAACAAAAAAACCCAAAACTATACAGATTATCTGTGGGTTCTGCATCCATGAATTCCACTAACCATGAATGAAAAATATTTTTTAAAAATATTCCAGAGGGCTTCCCTGGTGGCGCAGTGGTTGAGAGTCCGCCTGCCGATGCAGGGGACACAGGTTCATGCCCCAGTCCGGGAAGATCCCACATGCCGTGGAGCAGCTGGGCCCGTGAGCCATGGCTGCTGAACTTGTGTGTCCGGAGCCTGTGCTCCGCAATGGGAGAGGCCACAGAAGTGAGAGGCCCGTGTACAGCAGAAAAAAAAAAAAAAAATTCCAGAAAGTTCCAAAAAGAAAAACTTGAATCTGCCACACACCAACAACCATTTACATAACATTACATTGTATTTACAACTTCTTACATTGTATTTACATTGTTAGGTATTATAAGTAATCTAGAGATGATTTAAAGCATACAGGAAGAGGTACCTTCGTTTATACACAAATACTATGCCATTTCATATAAGGGACTTAAGCATCACAGATTTTGGTATGGAGTGGGCAGTCCTGGAACAAATCACCCACAGATACCAAGGAATGACTATATATATAAATAAATATATAAATACATATATATATATGTGTATAATAAATATATATACATATATTTGGAAACTAAAAATAATTTTTAATGATGGGCTTAACAGGAAATCACAATGGAACTTATTACATATTTAGACTTGAATTACAACTTGAAACTTGTGGGTTACAATATACTTTGAGAAAAAAGGGAGAAAGGAAAGAAAGAGGAAGGGAGAGAGGAAAGTAGAAGGAAAATAAATGTGATAAGCATTTAACTAAAGAACCTAGAAAAGATGAGAGAGAAAAGAAAGTAGAAGGACATAAATATAAAAGATGAAAGCAACAAATAATGAAATAGAAAACAACTGAGCATAGAGATGGTTAATAAATCTAAAGGCAATTATTTGAAAAGATTATTAAAATAGGCAAACCATGCAAGAGTAATCAATAAGAAAAGAGAATATGCATATGTAAACAACATTTGGAATGAAAAAGGGATGTAACTAAAAATATAGTAGAGAATTTTAAAATTATAAGTGAATGCCATGAAAAACTTCACGCCAATACGTTTTTTTTTTTTTTTTTTTTTTTAAACATCTTTATTGGGGTATAATTGCTTTACAATGGTGTGTTAGTTTCTGCTTTATAACAAAGTGAATCAGCTATACATATACATATGTTCCCATATGTCTTCCCTCTTGCGTCTCCCTCCCTCCCACTCTCCCCATCCCACCCTTCCAGGCTGTCACAAAGCACCGAGCTAATATCCCTGTGCCTTGCGGCTGCTTCCCCCCAGCTATCTACCTTACTACGTTTGTTAGTGTGTATATGTCCATGACTCTCTCTCGCCCTGTCAAAACTCACCCCTCCCCCTCCCCATACCCTCAAGTCCGTTCTCCAGTAGGTCTGCGTCTTTATTCCTATCTTACCCCTAGGTTCTTCATGACATTTTTTTCCCTTAAATTCCATATATATGTGTTAGCATACGGTATTTGTCTTTTTCTTTCTGACTTACTTCACTCTGTATGACAGACTCTAGGTCTATCCATCTCATTACAAATAGCTCAATTTCATTTCTTTTTAAGGCTGAGTAATATTCCATTGTGTATATGTGCCACATCTTCTTTATCCATTCATCCGATGATGACGCCAATACGTTTTAACTTAGATAATAATAACAGCTACTGTTGCAATGTGCCAGGCATTATTTTAAATGCTCTGCTCTGCATGTCTGACTTACTTGAATCTTCACTATAAGTAACATTGTTGTTCCCATTTTACAGATGAGGAAACTGAGGCACAGAAGGCCTAATTGACTGCTCAAAGGGGGGAACAGCAATTCAAACCCAGACTGCCTGTTTCTGGGACTATAGCTCTTAGTCACAAGGCTAATAAACAGATAGTTGATTAGAAAAGTAATAGAAATGATCAAATAACTTAAAAAAATTAGAAACTCCAAATTAACCAATAACTGAAATGGTTACGGGAAAAGCATCACAACCAGTCATATATTGATAATTATTGAAGGAGCTTTGTAGGGACAAAAGAATCATCATATTATTTTTTCTATTTTTATTAAGTTTGAAAATTTTCTGTAATGAAAAGAAAAAGAAACACCAGAAGCATAGAGGGTTATTTTCTAATGTTTTATCTGAACCTTCAAGTATATATAGTCTCTAACTTACACAAAATTGTTCTCAAAAGTAGAGAAAGGGGAGTTGGAGGTAGTCGTTTCACCTGAACACCAGGATAGAGGATGGGGCCGAAAACAGGAGAGTTGGTTGAAAATCTTCATAAGGACTAAGTTAAACCCTCAGATCTCGCTCCTAGGTTCAGTCTCCTAGAATGGCTCCCCTATCCTAGAAGATGGAAAAGTTAACTCAGATGGCCCTTGGATAGTTGAGAGCAAGAAGATGTCATTTCACTGGGGGAAAAAAGGATTTAATTAAAAATAGTGAGCCACTCAGCCCTCTCCTAGAACAGTAATGAAGCTTACACACTCCAGGTAGGAGACTGGAGGACTTAAAGATTCTGACATTTTGGAGATCTTTAACAAAATGGTTAGGACTCCACCCAATTGCCCACCTTGAGTCTATCATTCAAGAAGTCCAGGCTGTCAAACAGCTGTTTAGCAACTCCACTCCAAATTATGATGGCCAGCAGAATCACCAGAATGACACAGACCAAAACAAACAGGAAAAGACAAAGTCCAAGAAAACAGGAGCACTGCAAGCAGCCAAAGAACCACTTAAAAACCGTATAATTAACATCTTCAAGTGGACTAGAAAAAAAACATTGTATCCATGACAAAAAGAAAAGCAGAATGCTATAAACCTGGAACTTTTAAAGAATAAGAAAGAACTCTTGGAAACTCAAGAGATGTTAGAAGAAAAATCTCAATACAAGAGTTGGAACACGAAGTTGAAAAAATACATCAGATAATAGAGCACAAACACAAAGAAAAATTTTAGGAAAAAGACAAGGAAATCAGGGGATCAATCCAGGGGTTCCAAAATCAAAGTAGTAGGAGTTTCTGAAAGAGAAATCAGGAAAAATGGTAGAGAGGAAATTATTATTATTATTACTTTTTTTTTTTTTTTTTTTTTTGCGGTACACGGGCCTCTCACTGTTGTGGCCTCTCCCATTGCGGAGCACAGGCTCCAGACACGCAGGCTCAGCGGCCATGGCTCATGGGCCCAGCCGCTCTGCGGCATGTGGGATCTTCCCGGACCGGGGCACGAACCCGTGTCCCCTGCATCGGCAGGTGGACTCTCAACCACTGCGCCACCAGGGAAGCCCCATAGAGGAAATTATTAAGAAAATGACGTAAGAACAGTTCCCAGAACTGAAGGATTTGACTCTCCTGATTGAAGGGGGCTGCTGAGAGCTCAGAAAAATACTTTTTTTAAAAAAAAATCCACTCCAGGACTTCCCTGGTGGCTCAGTGGTTAAGAATCCTCCTGCCAATGCAGGAGACACAGGTTGGAGCCCTGGTCGGGGAAGATCCCACATGCCATGGAGCAACTAAGCCCGTGAGCCACAACTACTGAGCCTGTGCTCTAGAGCCCATGAGACACAACTACTGAAGTCCACGCGCCTAGAATCTGTGCTCTGCAACAAAGAGAAGCCACCACAATAAGCCCATGCACTGCAATAGAGTAGCCCCCGTTCTCCGCAACTAGAGAAAGCCCATGTGCAGCAACAAAGAAGACCCAACACAGCCAAAAATACATACGTACATACATACATACAAAAAAATCCACTCCAACTCACATCACCATGAAGTTTTAGAATATCACATATAAAGAGAAGACCTTAAAAGCTTCCAGAATAAGAATATAATTCACCTACAGAGAATCCACCATGAAAACTGGCATTGATTTCTGAATAGCCACAGTGGAAGCTATAAGACAAGGGATTCATGCCTTCAAAACTGAGGAAAAATTATTTCCAACCTAGAATTTCAGTCCTAACTAAGCTATCAATCAAATGTGAGAGTAGAATAAGGGCATTTTCAGGCATGAAATGTCTCAAAAATTTTCTCAGGAAGTGATTGAAGCAAGATGAAGGAACATCAAAGAAAGGAATATGGCATCTGGGAAATGGGATTCACCACAAAAGATTGGCACAGGTAGGTCCTAGGAGGGGAGCTGTGCAGCAGTCCAGGGAGCAACAGGTGCATCTTAGATCACGCTCTGGACAGGATGTCTCCAAGGAGAACCTAGAACTGATCAATTATCTGGATGAATTTGACTATTTCGAGAGGGTACCGAGATTCTACCAAGAATAAAGAATTGTAGAAAGGAAAAGTAATCATGGTATACTATGCAAGTCAGCTGTGAGCAAAATTTATACAGTCATAATAAATAAAAATAAATGTTAATTTTATCAAAAATTACGATATAAGCAAAGTTGGTTTTCCAATATGTACCAGTATGGCTTCTGTTTGTGGCTGGTATTCATTCTGATTGGTTAGTGTTGGTGCCATATTGGTTGTGAAATTTTTTTTTTTTTTTTTTTTTTTTGCGGTACGCGGGCCTCTCACCGCTGTGGCCTCTCCCGTTACGGAGCACAGGCTCCGGACGCGCAGGTTCAGTGGCCATGGCTCAGCGGCCCAGCCGCTCCGCGGCATATGGGATCCTCCCGGACCAGGGCACGAACCCGGGTCCCCTGCATCGGCAGGCGGACTCTCAACCACTGCGCCACCAGGGAAGCCCGGTTGTGAAATATTTTGAATGTCCCCACTGGATATAACTATTTGGGGATGATGGGGAAACAGGGTGGGGCTGTGTGCATGGAGGCACATGTGGAGGACACTGCTAGCTACCTGCCTGATGTCTGTCCCCTCTTCTGTTCTTATTTTGTTCGTGGCAGCAATGTGGCCAACTGAAAATAATCATTTCCCCCAGATGCCCTTCAGCAATCCCTCTCTAAAGAGATATAGGTGAAAGAACCTGGAGAAAGATTCCCTTCCTGGATAAAGCCTCTCCAAAAGAAACCCCCTTCATTTTTCCTTCTTCTCCCTCCCTCCCTGAATAGGGTTGCTAGATTTAGCAAACAAAAATACAGTTTCTCCAGGTTAAATATGAACTTCACATACAGAATAAATAATTTTTAGTATAAGTATACCCTATGCTCTATGTTTTTATTTATTAATTTATTTATTTTTGGCTGCGTTGGGTCTTTGTTGCTGCATGCAGGCTTTCTCTAGTTGTGGCAGTCGGGGGCTACTCTTCGTTGCAGTGAGTAGGCTTCTCATTGCGGTGGCTTCTCTTGTCATCGAGCACGGGCTCTAGGCGCGCGGGCTTCAGTAGTTGTGGCGCATGGGCTTAGTTGCTCTGTGGCATGTGGGATCTTCCCCGACCAGGGCTCGAACCCGTGTTCCCTGCATTGGCAGGTGGATTCTTAACCACCGCACCACCAGGGAAGTCCCCCCATGCACTATTTGAGACATACTTATACTAAAAAACTATTCACTGTTCATCTGAAATTCAAATTTAACTGGGCAAACTCTATTTTATCTGGTAAACTATATTATATCTGGCAAATTACGTTTCATCCTTATATCTAGAGCCTGGAACATGATGCCTGGAAGTGCAGCAGCCATCTTGTCATCATGGGAGTGAAGGCCATATGCTAACTATGGATACAGGGGACGAAGGAGCCTGTGTCCTTAACATCTTCAGTGAACTACTCTACCAGCACTGGACAGCCCACACTTGGACTTCTTTTTATGGTGAAAAATTAAACCACTAAATTTATAGTTAACTTTTCTGTTACTCAAAACCACACCTGAATTAAAAGACCCTGGGAAAATAAGATTGGGTTCTGCTAGTAAGGAAAACAGGGAGAATGGGCACTGGGTGCTCATCTAGAAGTGCCTGCTACAATTTCCGACATTCGTTCCTTCCTCTCCTTGCCTGTTTATAGAACCCCATTTTGCTCAGATAGAGACACAGGGCCCTTGATTGCCATACATACCTTCCCCAGCCCCAGACATAAATTGTGACCTGTCTAAACCATTCATTGTAATCTTATGGCCCTTGGCCAGTAAATGATCTTAGGAGTAGTCATGTGACCCTACCCTACCGAGCCAATGAGATTTAATGGAAGTCTACTGGGTAGGGTTTCCAGGAAAACTTTTATCTTCCTAATAAAAAGTGACAGACACAGTTAGAATGCATGTTTTGCCCTTTACCTTCCCTTTTATCCTGCACAGACTCTAGGCATGAGACTTCTAGATGAAGCAGTCATCTTGCAACAATGATGTGACAGGTATGAAAACCAAAGCCACAGGCTAAGGACAAAGCAGAAGGCTAGAATAAACTTGGGCTCCTGATAAAATCACTGAGCTCTAGACTGTTTATCTCTGATCTTCCTGTTATGTGAAAGGAAAAAATCTACCTAGTATATTTAAACTACTAGCCAAGTTTTATGTTACCTTTAGCTGAAGGTCTTCCTAACTGATACATAATATAAAGCTATAGGGAGTTTAAATGAATGAACTAGATCTCTATGTGTCACCTGTAGAAATCTCAGTGACATAATGAATAAAAAAAGCAAGTTGTAAAAAGATACAAACAAAATTCCATTATTTATATAAAACTTTAAAATGCACAAAACACTGCCAATGTTATTTATTGCTACATTTATAAGTAATAGAAGCATAAAATTATGCAGGGGAATGAGACACACTAACTTCAGGTTACTTCTGGGGACAGGTAAGGTTTAATGGTGATGTTTCAGCTGTATCTTTGATATTTTTGATAGATACAGATATGAAGCAAATATGATAAAATGTTAACATCTGCTAATTCTGGACAATGACATATAAGTATCATTCTACAGGTTTGAAATATTTTTTATTAAAATTTTAATTTTTTAAATAAATAAGATAATTCCCCAGCACTATGACATAGTAGTCTCAAATAAAATGGGCCAACTGAGTACTCTACACAAAGAATGATTGGGAAGAAAAATCCTCACACTTTGATATGTCAGTATGAAATTTTAGAATATTAAGTGTGAAGAAAAGAAAAATCCTAAAAACTTTTAAGGAAACAGGAACAGGTCACCTATAAATGAATAAAAATCAGACTATCAGAAGACTGCTCTTTAGGAACTTAGACAAGAGAAGATGCCGGACCAATGCCTTCAAAATTCTGTGGGAGAATAGTTTCCAGCCTAGCATTCTCTATTCAGCCAAACCACCAGTCAAGAGTGAGGGTAGAAGACAGTTTAGGATATGCAAAAAATACTTTCACTTCTCTCTCATATCTTCTTAGGAAGATATGTATGTATAATATATATTACCTCCATTAACAAAGAAGGGGAAGACAATGGGATCCAGGAGAGAGGGGTTGAAACAGAATAATAATGAAGGAAGGTCCCTGGACAACAGCTGTGATATAGCCCTAGAGAGCAGTCAGTCCTCAAAATAGCTAAAAATGAGGTTTCAGAAGGAACCACCAAGGAAAAGATGAAATTCAAGAGACTTAATACACTCCTTGAGTATTTGGAACAACTTAAGGAAGTGACAAAGACAGAAAGTGCAAAGAGGAACTTCCCTGGTGGTGCAGTGGTTAAGAAGCCACCTGCCAATGCAGGGGACACAGGTTTGATCCCTGGTCTGGGAAGATCCCACATGCCACAGAGCAACTAAGCCCGTGTGCCACAACTACTGAGCCTGCACTCTAGAGCCTGCAAGCCACACTACTGAGCCCACATGCCACAACTACTGAAGCCCACATGCCTAGAGCCTGTGCTCCACAACAAGAGAAGCCACCACAATGAGAAGCCCACACACTGCACAAAGAGTAGCCCCCACTCGCCGCAACTATAGAAAGCCTGCACACAGCAATGAAGACCCAAAGCAGCCAAAAAATAAATAAGTAAAATTTAAAAATGAAAAAAAAAAAAAGAAAGAAAGTGCAAAGAAAAAGAAAGGCAATTAGAAACACCAGGGAAAATTAAAACTGTAAGAAATAAAATGTGATTATGGTATATACATAATCATAAGAGCATAAACACTGATTTTTAACTAAAAACAGCAATGATATATCTACATTAGAAGTATAAAGAAGAGGAGATGGGTGTTGTGTATGATAGTTAAATAGTCACCTGTAGTTGACTGATATCTAACTTTGATAACTAGCAGGAGATTTATTATCATTATTATTATTATTATTTTAGAGGGGTGTAGGTAACCAACAAAAAAACCTAAAAGAATTCCAAGTGAGAGATCAAGATGGCAGGCAGGAAGACAGTGGGCTCACGTCCTCCCATGAACACATTAAAACTACAACTAAGAAATAGAGACACAGATATAGAGAACAAACGTATGGACACCAAGGGGGGAAAGTGGCAGGGGGTGGTGGTGGTGTGATGAATTAGGAGATTGGGATTTACATATATACACTATTATGTATAAAATGGATAACTAATAAGAACCTGATGTATAAAAAACTACATAAAATAAAATTTTAAAAAAAGAAATATTTACTAACTTTATGAACCAACAAATGAACTGCCTTCAGAATCTTTATTACATTAAAATTTTTCCTCAGTGGGGGGGAAAAAAAACTACAACTGTATAGGGACTTCCTGATGGTCCAGTGGTTAGACTCCATGCTTCCACTGCAGGAAGCACAGGTTCAATCCCTTGTCGGGGAACTAAGATCCTGCATGCTGCACAGTGCAGCCAAAAACAAAACAAAAAAACCTGCAACTATATATAGAGTGAATCTCACTGAACTTGATCTGCGGACTAGCAAAACAGCTCTTCTACAACCAAGTTGTAAAGAAAGATCCACATGGAATCTGGTAGGAAAGGAGGAGAAGCAATCTGCTCAGGATCTGCACACCTGGAAGGGGTGAAGCTAGCTCCAGGGCAGAGACCACCATTGCTGAGGCACACATCTCTGTGCACACTTGAGAGGGTGCAGGGCCATACCAGTGGTGTGGCACCAAACCCACCAACCCCAACCCAGCCTATAACCAAGGTGTGCACACTGGGGAAAGAATGAAACCAGCACAGAAGTGCAGCCCCAAGCCCTCAGATCCCAGGCATGCCTTCAGTGAAGGCCACCACACATGGGATAAACAACTCCCTCAGGGTTCCTGCTTGAGCATAGGATAAGCCATGGCTTCAACCAGACTCTGGCTCTAGCCCCTCCAACTCCATCCCTACCTCCCACCAAGGCTGTGGTTGCCAGCACACCCTGGGAAGATACTGCCCATGCTTACTTCAGATCCAGCTCTCCCACCAAAACCACTGGGCACACACAGGCTGCACAGGGAGCTCCTACACAAGGACATGCCTTCAAGGCCAGGATAAGTAACTGTTCACTTGATTTCATAAAGACAGAGAAAGATAAACAATATGAGAAGACAGGAGATTATGTTTCAAATGAAAGAATAAGAGAAAAAAACAGGAAAAAACCCTAATGAAATAGAGCTAAATAATTTACTGATAAAGAGTTCAAAACAATAAGAATAAAAATGCTAAATGAACTGGGGATAAAAATAGATGAACACGGTGAGTAATTTAACAAAGAACTAGAAAATATAAAAAAGAACCAGGGAGAGCTGAAGAATGCAATAACTGAAATTAAAAGCTGCTAAAGGGAATTAATAGCAGATTAGGTGATACAGTAAAACACATAAAAGTGATCTGGAAGATAAAATAATGGAAATCACCCAATCAGAGGAGTAAAAAGGAAAACAAATTTTTTAAAATGAGAATAGTTTAAAGGACCTCTGGAACAGCATCAAGCATACTAATATTCACATTATAGGGGTCCCAGAAGAAGAGAAAGAGAAAAAGGTAGAACATGTGTTTCATTAAATTATGACTGAAAATTTCCTGAACCTGAGGAAGGAAACAGATATCCAGGTACAGAAATCACAGACAGTCCCAAAGAAGATAAACCCAAAGAGACCCACACCAAGACATATTATAATTAAAATGGCAAAAATTTAAAGAGAGACTTCTAAAGGCCACAAGAAAAAAAGGAGTCACATACAAGAGAAACCTCAGAAAGCTATCAGCTGATTTTCAGCAGAAACTTTGCAGGCCAGAAGGGAGTGGCATGATATAGTTTAGGTTCTGAAAGGAAAAAAACCCTACAACCTAGGACACTCTACCCAGCAAGGTTATCATTCAGAATTGAAGGAAAAATAAACAGCTTCTCAGACAAGCAAAAACTAAGAGTTCATCAGTACTAAACTGACCTTAAAAGAAATGTTAAAGGGTCTTTTCTAAGTAGAAAAGAAAAGGCTACAACAAGAAATAAATTACAGAAAGGGGAAAATCCCACTGGTAAAGGCAACTATACAGTAAATGCTGAGGCAGCTATACAGTAAAGGCTGAGGATCAATCATTTAAATAACCTACCATGAAGGTTAAAAGACAAAAATTGTAAAACTCAACTATAACCATAATAAACAGTTAAGGCATAGACATGAAGATGTAAAATATGACACCCAAAACACAAAACATGGTGGGGGAGTAGAAAAATGTAGATCTTTTAGAGTGTGTTTAAAGTGAAATGATTACCAGTTTAAAACAAGAAGATATAGTTATAGGTCAACATATATGAACCCTATGGTAACCACAAATCAAAAACCTATAATAGGGCTTCCCTGGTGGTGCAGTGGTTGAGAGTCCACCTGCCGATGCAGGGGACAGGGGTTTGTGCCCCCGGTCCGGGAAGATCCCACATGCCGCAGAGCGGCTGGTCCCATGAGCCATGGCCACTGAGCCTGTGTGTCCAGAGCCTGTGCTCCACAACAGGAGAGGACACAACAGTGAGAGGCCTGCGTACCGCAAAAAAAAAAAAAAAAACCTATAATAGAAAAAAACATATAATAGATAAAAACTAGAGAGAAAGAAACACAAACATAACACTAAAGAAAATCGTTAAACCACAAGGGATAAGACTAAAAGAAGAAGAAAAGAATGGAGAAGAACTACAAAAACAACCAGAAAACAAGTAACAAAATGGCAATAAATACACACCTATTAATAATTACTTTAAATGTCAATGGACTAAAAGCTTCAATCAAAAGACGTAGGGTAGGGCTTCCCTGGTGGTGCAGTGGTTGAGAGTCTGCCTGTTGATGCAGGGGACACGGGTTCATGCACCGGTCCGGGAAGATCCCACCTGCTGCAGAGCAGCTGGGCCCCTGAGCCATGGCCGCTAAGCCTGCGTGTCTGGAGCCTGTGCTCCACAATGGGAGAGGCCACAACAGTGAGAGGCCCATGTACCAAAAAAAAAAAAAAAAGACGTAGGGTAGTTGATTGGATTTAAAAAGAAAGACCCATCTATATGCTGCCTACAAGAGACTCACCTCAAAGCTAAAGACACACACAGACTGAAAGTGAGAGGATGGAAAAAGATATTCCATGCAAACGGTAATGAAAAGAGAGCTGGGGTAGGAATACTTATGTCAGACAAAGTAGACCCTAAAAAAGTCTATGATAAAAGACAAAGAATAGCATAATATAATGATAAAGGGGTCCATACAAGAAGAGGATATAACATTTGTAAATATATGCACCTAATATAGGAGCACTAAATATATAAAGTAAATATGAACAGACATAAAGGGAGAAATTGACAGTGATACAATAATAGTAGGGACTTTAACACACATTACATCAATGAACAGATCATCCAGACAGAAAATCAATAAGGAAACAGTGGCCTTAAATGACACATTAGACCAGTTGGACTTAATAGATATCTACAGGACATTCCATCCCAAAAGAGCAGAATACACATTCTTTTCAAGTGCACATGAAATGTTCTCCTGGATGATTCACATACTAGATCACAAAACAAGTCTCAACAAATTTAAAAGGATAGATTAAAGCACAGAAATCTCTTGCATTCCTATACACTAACAACAAAAGATCAGAAAGAGAAACTAAGGAAACAATCCCATTTACCACTGCAGCAAAAAGAATAAAATACCTAGGAATAAACCTACCTAAGAAGGCAAAAACCTGTACTCAGAAAACTAAAACACTGATGAAAGAAATCAAAGATGACATAAACAGATGACGAGATATACCATGTCCTTGGACTGGAAGATTCAATATTGTGAAAATGACTATTTTACCCAAAGCAATCTACAGATTCAGTACAATCCCTATCAAATTACCAATGGCATTTTTCACAGAATTAGAACAAAAAATTTTACAGTTTGTATGGAAACACAGAAGACCCTGAATAGTCAAAGCAATCTTGAGAAAGAAAAACGGAGCTGGAGGAATCAGGCTCCCTGACTTCAGACTATATTACAAAGCTACAATCATCAAGACAGTATGGTACTGGCACAAAAACAGAAATATAGACCAATGGTTTAGGTTAGAAAGCCCAGAGATAAACCCACACACCTATGGTCACCTAATCTATGACAAAGAAGGCAAGAATATACAATGCAGAAAAGACAGTATCTTCATTAAGTGGTGCTGGGAAAACTAGACAGCTACACATAAAAGAATGAAATTAAAACACTCCTTAACACCATACACAAAAATAAACTCAAAATGGATTAAAGACCTAAATGTAAGACCAGAAGCTATAAAATTCTTAGAGGAAAACATAGGAGAAACACTCTGATATAAATTACAGCAAGATCTTTCTTTTTTTTTTCAGCAAGATCTTTTTTGAACCACCTCCTAGAGTAATGAAAATAAAAACAAAAATAAATGAATGGGACCTAATTAAACTTAAAAGCTTTTGAGCAGCAAAGGAAACCATAAGCAAGATGAAAAGACAACGCTCAGAATGGGAGAAAATATTTTCAAGTGAAGCAAATGACAAAGGATTAATCTCCAAAATATACAAACATCTCATGCAGCTCAACATCAGAAAAACAAACAGTCCAATCAAAAAATGGGTGGAAAGGGCTTCCCTGGTGGCGCAGTGGTTGAGAGTCCACCTGCCGATGCGGGGGACACGGGTTCGTGCCCCAGTCCGGGAGGATCCCACATGCCGCAGAGCGGCTGGGCCCATGAGCCATGGCTGCTGAGCCTGCGTGTCCAGAGCCTGTGCTCCACAACAGGAGAGGCCACGACAGTGAGAGGCCCATGTACCACACACACACAAAACAAACAAACAAACAAACAAACAAAAAAATGGGTGGAAGACCTAAACAGACATTTCTCCAAAGAAGACATACAGATGGCAAACAAACACATGAAAAGATGTTCAGTATCACTAATTATTAGAGAAATGCAAATCAAAACTACAATGAGGTATCACCTCACATCTGTCAGAATGGCCATCATCAAAAAATCTGCAAACAATAAATTCTGGAGAGGATGCGAAGAAAAGGGAACCCTCCTACACTGTTGGTGAGAGTGTAAATTGATACAGCCACTATGGAGAACAGTATGGAGGTTCCTTAAAAAACTAAAAATAGAATTACCATATGACCCAGCAATCCCATTACTGGACATATACCCTGAGAAAGCCATAATTCAAAAAGACACATATACCCCAATGTTCATTGCAGCACTATTTACATTAGCCAGGTCATGGAAGCAACCTAAATGTCCATCAACAGATGAATGGATAAAGAAGATGTGATACATATATACCATGGAATATTACTCATCCATAAAAAGGAATGAAATTGGGTCATTTGTAGAGATGTGGATGGGTCTAGAGTCTGTCATACAGAGTGAAGTAAGTCAGAAAGAGAAAAACAAATATCGTATATTAACACATATATGTGGAATCTAGAAAAATGGTACAGATGAACCTACTTGCAGGGCAGGAATAGAGATGCAGACCTAGAGAATGGACGTGTGGACACAGTGGGGAAGGGGGAGTGGGATGAATTGGGAGATTTAAATTGACAGATATACACTACCATGTGTAAAATAGATAGCTAGTAAGAACCTGCTGTATAGCACAGGGGGCTCAGCTTGGTGCCCTGTGATAACCTAGATGGGTGGGATGAGGGTGGGTGGGAGGGAGGTCCAATATGGAGGGAATATATGTACACATATAGCTGATTCATTTCATTGTACAGCAGAAACTAACACAACATTGTAAAGCAATTATATTCCAATTTAAAATAATAAAAGGATAGAAATTATATGAAGAATCTTTTCTGACCACAACAGTACGAAACTAGAAATCAATTACAGGAAGAAAAATGAGAAAAACACAAACACGTGGAGACTAAACAGCATGCTATTAAAAACCCAATGGATCAACAGAGAAATCAAAGAGGAAATCAGAAAATACCTTGTAATAAATGAAAATAAAAACACAACTTTCTGAAATCTATGGGATGCAGCAAAAGCAGTTCTAAGAGGGAAGCTTATAGTGATACAGGCATACCTCAAGAAACAAGAAAGATCTCAAACAACCTAACCTACCATCAAAAGAGATTAGAAAAAGAAGAACAATCAAAGCCCCAAGTCAGAAGAAGGAAGAAAAAAATAAAGATCAGAAAGAAAATAAATAAGAGACCCCGGGCTTCCCTGGTGGCGCAGTGTTTGAGAGTCCACCTGCTGATGCAGGGGACATGGGTTCATGCCCCGGTCCGGGAAGATCCCACATGCTGCGGAGTGGCTGGGCCCGTGAGCCATGGCCGCTGAGCCTGCGCTTCTGGTGCCTGTGCTCCGCAACGGGAGAGGCCACAACAGTGAGAGGCCCGCATACCACAAAAAATAAAAATAAAAAAAATAAGAGACCCACCCCAAAAGAAGAAAGAAACAAAGAAAGAAAGAATCAATGAAACCAAGAGCTGGTTTTGTGAAAAGATAAACAAAACTGATGAGCCTTTTAGCCAGCCTCATTAAGAGAAAAGAGAGAGAGAAACCAAATAAGAAACGAAAGACAGGAAATTACAACCAATATCACAGAAATACAATCATAAGAGAATACTAGGAACAGTTAAATGCCAACAAACTGGACAACCTAGAAGAAATGAATAAAATACTAGAAACATATAATCTTCCAAGACTAAATCAGGAAGAAATAGATAATCTGAATAGACTGGTTACTAGTATTGAAATGGACTCAGTGGGTATTCCCTGGCAGTCCAGTGGTTAGGGCTCTGTGCTTATGTTACAGGGGACATGGATTCGATCCCTGGTCAGGGAACTAAAATCACACATGCTGCGTGGCATGGCCAAAGAAAAGAAGTGGAATCAGTAATGAAAAACTCCCAAGAGGGCTTCCCTGGTGGCGCAGTGGTTGAGAGTCTGCCTGCCGATGCAGGGGACACAGGTTCGTGCCCCAGTCTGGGAAGATCCCACATGCTGCGGAGCAGCTGTGCCCATGAGCCATGGCCACTGAGCCTGCATGTCTGGAGCCTGTGCTCCACAACGGGAGAGGCCACAACAGTGAGAGGCCCGCGTACTGCAAAAAAAAACCTCCCAAGAAACAAAAGTCCAGGACTGGATGGCTTCACAGGGGAATTCTACCAAACATATAAAGAAGAGTTAATATGTGTCCTTCTCAAACTATTACAAAAAATTGAAGAGGAAGGAACACTCCTAAATTCATTCTGAGGCCAAAATTACCCTGATACCAAAATCAGACAAAAATACTACAAAAAAGCCAATATTCCTAATGAATATAGATTCAAAAATCCTCAACATAATATTAGCAAATTGAATTCAACAATATATAAAAATGATAGTGCACCATGATCAAGTGGGATTAATTGCATGGATATAAGAATGGCTCAACATCCACAAATCAATCAATGTGATACACCACATTAACAAAAGGAATGATAAAAATCGCATGATCATCTCCATAGATGCAGAAAAAGCATTTGATAAAATTCAATACCCATTCGTGACAAAACTCTCAACAAAGGGAATAGATCACAATATAATAAAAACCATTTACGACAAACCCACAGCTAATATCATACTCAATGATGAAAAATCAAAAGCTTTTCCTCTAAAATGAGGAACAAGGCAAGGATGCCCACTTTCACCATCGTTATTTAACATAGTATTAGAAATCCTCGCCACAGCAATCAGGCAAGAAAAAGAAATAAAAGACATCCAAATTGGAAGGGAAGAAGTAAAACTGTCACTATTTGCAGATGACATGATACTATGTACAGAAAAACCTAAAGTCTCCACCAAAAAAACTATTAGAACTAATAAATAAATTCAGTAAAGTTGAAGGATACAAGATTAGTATACAGATCTGTTGTTTTTCGATACACTAATAATATCAGAAAGAGAAAGAAAGAAAATTCCATTTACAATTGCATCAAAAAGAATAAAATACCTAGGAATAAACTTAACCAAGGAGGTGAAAGACCTGTACTCTGAAAACTATAAGACATTGATGAAGGAAATTGAATATGATACAAATAAATGGAAAGATATCCCTGTTCATGGATTGGAAAAATTAATATTGTTAAAATGTCCATACTACCCAAAGCAACCTACAGATTTACTGCAATTCCTATCATAATACTCATGACATTTTTCACAGAACTATAACAACTAATCCTAAAACTTGTATGGAACCACAAAGGACCCCTACTGAATAGGAGAAAATATTTGCAAGTGATATGTCTGATAAGGAGTTAATATCCAAAATATATAAGAGCTCATACAAGTCAATATCAAAAACACAAACCACCCAATTACAGAATGAGCAGAGGATCTGAGTAGATATTTTTCCAAAGAAAATATACAGATGGCTAATAAGTATGTGAAGATGTGCTTAATACCACTAAGCATCAGGAAAATGCAAATCAAAACCAAATGCAAACCTAAATAAATAAATCTATTTTAAAAATTTAAATGGAGTACAATCTTTAGAACTATTGAATCACTATGTGGTACACCTGAAATTAATATAACATTATAAATCAACTCTACCTCAATTTTTAAATTTTTATTTATTTTATTTATCTTTGGCTGCATTGGGTCTTTGTTGCTACACACCAGCTTTCTCTAGTTGCGGTGAGCAGGGGCTACTCTTCATTGTGGTGCTCGGGCTTCTCATTGAGGTGGCTTCTCTTGTTGTGGAGCATGGGCTCTAGGCACGCAGTCTTTAGAAATTGTGACACGCGGGCTCAGTAGTTGTGGCTCGCCGGCTCTAGAGCACAGGCTCAGTAATTGTGCCGCACAGGCTTAGCTGTTCCGCAGCATGTGGGATCTTCCCAAACCAGAACTCGAACCCCTGTCTCCTGCATTGGCAGGCAGATTCTTAACCACTGCGCCACCAAGGAAGTCCTCTACCTCAATTTTAAAAAATAATTCCAGATGCTGGTGGCAGCAGCGCAGAGTGCCAGGCTCTTTTGTTTGGCTGAGGGAAGGGCGGCTGGCCGGCGCCTGCAGAACGCCGCTTCAGTGAGGGGCTTGACCGCGGTCAACCGGATTGTTGCTTTTCTGGTCCCCACTCGTCTGGCCGGCCGGACAAGACGCACAAGTAGCGCGGCACTGATTCCTCTCGGGTTCACGGGCACTGCTCTGAGCAGCGTCACCCTTTATACCAGAAAGCTGGCGGGCACCATGGGGAAAAGACAAAACAAGAAGAAAGTGGAGGAGGTGCTAGAAGAAGAGGAAGAAGATGTGGCGGAAAAAGTTCTCCACCGTCGAGTGGTAAAGGGCAAAGTGGAGTACCCCCTAAAGTGGAAGGGGTTCTCAGATGAGGACAACACATGGGAGCCAGAAGAAAACCTGGATTGCCCCGACCTCATTGCGGAGTTCCTGCAGTCACAGAAAACAGCACATGAGACAGATAAATCAGAGGGAGGCAAGCGCAAAGCTGATTTTGATTCAGAAGATAAGGGGGAGGAGAGCAAATCAAGAAGAAGAAAGAAGAGTCAGAAAAGCCACAAGGCTTTGCTCGGGGTTTGGAACCCGAGTGGATTATTGGAGCTACAGACTCCAGTGGAGAACTCATGTTCCTGATGAAGTGGGAAAACTCTGATGAGGCTGACCTGGTTCCTGCCAAGGAAGCCAATGTCAACATGCCCACAGGTTGTCATATCCTTTTATGAGGAAAGGCTGACGTGGCATTCCTACCCCTCGGAGGATGATGACAAAAAAGATGACAAGAATTAACTCTCCTGAGTACCAGCCGCTGTCACATCTGACTGTGGGTTTCAAGTGGGGAAAGAAAGAGTTCTACTTGTCTTGACACCATAGAGGTGGCTTGAGAAGATGTCCTTTGAAGAGCCAGTATAGTTTCCATGCCCTACAGCAGCCCAAGTGCTTTAAAGCCATTCCATGCTGTATAGTTTGCACACCCATTCCAGTGGAGGGGAAGGAGGGTCAGTGTTTCAAGGCAACCCACTCTGAACTTTGCTGAGAAAAGCAAAGGGCTTTCTATGAAGGACAAAACTTGTAGAATGGGATGTGGGAGAGAAAAAGATACTATAGATCTTCAAAGATCTATAGATCTATAGATCTCCACAACCCACAGCCTTCTTCCCAATAGTGTTAACTCTGCATTTTTACAGCGTAGCATGTATGTAGTTTTTGGCTATTACTGGTGTATTATTTGGGGTGGGAAGGATGGGGTGGGAAAGAAGGGAGATGGGTTAAGATCATTTTTGTTAAAATTTGGGGCCTGATGGGGGAAGTGGTGAAACAAAGGAAAGAACAACTAATGATGATTTGGTTCTGTGTCCAGAATATTTCATCCTTTCAAAAAATGTCATTGGCATCCTAAATGAGGACTGTGAGAGACTGTTTAAAAGCTGTGAATGCCTGAAACTTAGAAGCCAAGGTGTTCCCTGCCTGAGCTTAATGCTGTTCCCAACAAAGGACTAAGCCAGTTAAGAAGTTACCAAAGCTGTCGTCTGTGGGATGGAAACTGGTTGAGGAGGAAAAGTCTTATTGGAGTGTATACGCAGGCAGGTCATTGTGTCTTAGAGGTGATAATTCTTGAAACTGACAAGAAGACCCTTTCTTTTCCAATTATGAAGTTATAAATGTCAGCTTCTCCACCCAAGCCACTGGCTGAAGTATTTGGGGAAGGGCAGAGGGTGGTATAGGAGGTGGGAGAGTAGGGAAAGGCAAGGGCTGGTACTCTTAGGGTGGAAAACTCTTGGAGCCTCTGTTTTTTGAACTTTGAAACCATTGGTGGCAGGGTTCAGTCACTGACAGCACAAGTTCACTGAATCACTTCAAGAGCTGAATAATTTCAGAAGCCCTGGTCTCAGGAGAAGATTAAATTTTCATACTGGGGCAGTGGCTCACTTTAAAACTAAACAAGTTTTTTTAATCCTAAGAATTAACTAAAACCCAAAACTCTGTCTTGAATCATGAGATCCATCAGTTCTAACATCATCTAGACCTGCATCTAGAACTCCATTGTAAAACATTTTTAGGCATGTGTTAGGTTTCTGTGAAAATTTTGTTTAAATGTTAAGCTTCATACCAACACTGTAAGTTTTTGTCTTAATAAAACTATAGATTTATAATCAAAAAAAAATTCCAAGTGACTGTCTTTGGGAATTAGAACTGTGCAGAAAGCTGAGATGGAGTCCTGTTGCTTTTTATTATAAGCTCTTACATGTGTTACTTTATTTTTAAATTATGATTATATATTATTTTTACTTTAAACATTTTAAAACAAAGAATTTAATATGTGCCCTCACTTTATGTGATAGTTGTATTCCCTGAAAATCCATGGTTAAATCTGTTTGTTCAAACTGAATCAAGATATTCGGGAGACCTACAAAAAAAAGAAACTTTAAGACGGTGGTTCTCAAACTTAAGTGGGCATCAGTCATCTGTGGGGCTGCTTAAAACCTGGATTGCTCAGCCCTATCCCAGTGTTTCTAAGTCAGCAGATCCGGGGTGGAGCCTGAGAATCTGCATTTCCAGCAAGCTTTCAGTTGATGCTGCTGCTGATGATCCAGGGACCACACTTTGAGAACCATGATTTTAAGGAAATAGCTCCTAATTTATATTTTCTATTAAATTGAATCACCATACATGGAGTTTGCTTCACATGAGGTTTACATACATAACAATATCACATCTTTTCATTCAAACTGGGCATTGTGAACTGGTAAGCTTAGTGAGAACACACTGCTAGCTCCAATAGGTTGGTGATTTTTTGAAAATCACCTCCTCAGGCATAGCATGAGGAGTAAAGAGAAGCTGAGTAACAAATCCTCTTGCTCACAAAGACCACCTCCAACCACAAAAGGAAAAGGCCATGTGACCTAGGCTGGCCAATAAAACACTCCCTAGTCCCCAGTCAGAGATTGATTCAGAGATGACCCCATGGCCAAAGCTGGACCAATCAGAATTCTTCCCAGGACATTTCCACTTGAACCATGCAAAAACACTGCCTTGTTCTGGCTCTTGCTCTGGTTCTGGCATTGTGAAACTTATAAGCTTGGGGGGCTACTATCTCGCCTGCCCTGTGGAAGGATGCATCCAAAGAAAGTAGAGAAACAGTTCTGATAGCACTGTAACTCCCTGAGTCAGTTAATTCTGACTGGCCTTCTCAGTTGTATTGAGCTGATAAATTCACTTTACTTTTTCCTCACGTTTGAGTTGGGTTTCTGACACTTGGAGTCAATGGTTCCTGAATAACGCAAATGAAGTAAGAGTTTTCCAACATGTTTTAAAAATGTGTTTTTTCATATTTGAAGTTCTATGGATTTTTCAGATTGGGAACCAAGCAAAAATGAATACAAAATGACAATACAGATGTAAATAGAGATGAAAACTCTCCAGGGCTACAGAAGTATGGAGCTATAATGTAGCTCATATTCAGGTAGACACGTAACTTCCAGTTCTGCACTAGCTGAGACCATTCCCTCCTCACCTCCTCTGTGCTGGGTCCCGCATCCTCACAATTTGAGAGGAGCTCCCTTCCAGGAGTATGCAGAAGTAGAAGAACCCAGACTGCCCAGATTCATCTTCAAAGGAAGCCATCCATTTAAAACAACTCAAACAGAGTGTTGACCGTATGGAAAGTGTTTAGATTAATTACTGCTCTGATTGGCAGCTACATGGCCCATCATAAAAATTCCCAATCATGACCTAAACTTTGAAACAGAAGCTCTAGCTCCACAATTTCATATAATATATATTAATTGGCTGTCAAATATTTGTTTTCATAACCTCATTTAATCCTGACTAAAATTCAGTGAGGTGCATAATTTTGATCTCCACGTTACGGATGAGGAAATGGAGATTCAGAAAATTAAGTAATTTTTCCTGAGTCACAGAGCCAGGCATGGTGGAGCCAAGAGTCATATTGGATTCTCTGATTCTGGGACCCAAGGAAGGAAGGAAGACAGGGAGGGAGAGAGGGAGGGACGGAGGAAGAAGAGCAAAGAAACAAGAGATAGAGGAGGTCTGGAAGAAGCCTTCCACTTCTGGATTCCAGACCCTGCCTTAGGTGCCAACCATAAGCCCTCCCAATGGCCTTATACTAAACCCCATTTTCTCTTCACCTAGCTTCAGCTGATTTGAGTTACTTGCATCCAAAGAGTATTAACCAGTACAGCTACCCACCTCAATATGTTGCCAAAGGAATTGTGTTAGAACACAGCAGTCCCAGCATGTAGCAAATGAAGGAACTTGTAACAGCAGTTTTACCCATACCAGCCCCTCCACTGCCCAACTAGCTCACTATTATCCTCCCATCCATCTTTAGATCATAGATTGTCTTGGGGATGAGCATGGCTTTACAGTGAGGGATCAGACCAAATTCTCTTCTGTCCCAAGTCACTTAAGGGCCCCATTCCACTTTACTGCCCCTGCCACCAGTGTGAAATCACATCTGGGAACCCTGCGAATCCAAACCCTACTGACAAAAATCAATGTCTTAAGCCTGTAAGTCTAAGGACCAGAGTGCCACACCAGTGAACACTCAGGGCCCTTGCACAAGTAGCCTTCATGTCCACTGCAGCAAGGAGGTGGTGATACAGCCAGTCTTATGGGCAGACAGTGTGTTTTGACCATCAAAACCCTGGTAGTTGAATCACCTGCCATTTAAACACTCCCCCCACCCCCCCACCCCACCCTCCCTTCCACAAGGGCACATCAGTTCAGTCCAACAAATTCACTTTGTTCCAGATATTTGCACTAGACACTGCAAACAAAGAGAACAAAATAGTTTATTAGGGAAGAACGGCAAAATATGGTAAAAAAAATCCTTCAGGTTAGACATTCATATCTCTGGGAAAAAAACAGAAAAAAAGTTGTGCCACATTCATCAAAAGTCAGCCTTTTGAGAGCTTTTCCTCCCACCCCATCTTTTAAGCCATTTGACCTTATTATACTATCTAAGAACACAGGACTAGCCCAATGTGGTATCCAGTGAACTCCTCTGATAGCCCAAAGTATTTGAGAAAAGGACCTCCCCAAGGGCTCCTCTGAGTTTATTTTGTGAACTGAATTGACAAGAATGACATGGGGTCATACTGGGCTTTAAAAAAACTAAGCTAGAAGCCAGAGAAAGGCCACCTTCACAACCGATAGTTTATCCATTGCCTCTGGGCTTAGCAGACCCCTAACAGGCATGTCCCAGGAGAGGAAAGAAAAACAAGCAAACAAAATATCCCTAAGCAAACTTTCAGTAACAAAATGAGGTACCAATATCCAAAACCTAACAACAGAAATGTCCAATAAAAGGAGGCTAGCCATTATTCAGTTTCAATTCTGAGATGTTACATTAACAGATATAATCTATTTTCCCATAGTTTTCTGGGGAAGAGGCAAGTCTCAGGGGTTTTGCGTACTTCATAAATACTTCAGTCAGTCTTGTAACTTTGGCAAAGACAATAGAAACTTATTTACCTGGAAGAAAGAGTCTCAGTTCCATCAGATGAGGACAAAAATGAACTCACCAGGGTGTCAGAGAGAATGAGTCTCTTGTCATTTCTGTTCATTTGGTGTGAGTTCCAAACCAATGAACTCAAGGCACCAAGATGACACACTATACTTTTTTTAAGGAAAGGCAAATATTCAATGCTCATTTGGAGGATTTACTCAGCTTTCATGCTCTTCTCTGTGTAAAGCTCACTCTTAAATACTCTGTGCTCATACTGTAAAGCACATTTTCCCTTATCTGCATAGCTTTGTCTACTATCTCTGAATCTCCAAGCTGCAAACTTACCTTCAAGCTCTAAGCGTTGGAAACCACAATCCAAATCTCAGGGAGGCCAGAGCCACTCGTTCTGTTGCTCTTGGGTGGTGAGAAGGACACTCTGTGATTTCCAGGCTGAACAGTATTTGGGGCATTGGAGATTGACTTGTGGGCTCAGTGGCGGCCAGCCATGTGACCAGAATGGGGGAAGGGATACTCCTGCAGGGTGAGGGACTGATGCCTGGTTGGCTGACAGACAAGGGTAGTGCAGGGTCTGAACAGAGCTGCCCGGGATCATAGGCAGACATCTTTAAGTTTCTTCTTAGATTTTAACTTGGTGATTTTACATGGCAGTGTTGTTTCAGCCTGGATTTTGAAATGCTGGTTTATCTCCCGCATGGTTTCTATCCCAGATCCTTTTGAATTCTGTCTTAGAGGGCTCTTAGAGGTAGAGGTCTAAGGGACCTTAGAGATGATCCAGTCCTGCCCCAGGGCCACCCATTTTATAGTCAGTTAGCAGCACTTCTAGGAGCTTGCAGAGGCCTGGGTCTGAATGCATACTGGAGTGACCAGGACTGGCTGGCACCAATATTACAGCTCACTTGAATATCTTCAACTGTTAGGTCATTAGAGCTTTGAGGACTGCTGAGATGCCAGTTAAATGGATCTTGTCACACTTCAGGTAGCTAAACCTACAGCTATCAGATTAGGGCATGGCTTAGAAATTACAGCAATTTGTACTTGTGGTCAATGAGTTTTTGTATAGACATGTGTACTTATGTTTATGTATCTCTATCACAATCTTCATGAAATACTCCAAGATGATCTTTTTGAGATCAGGGGATGTCATGAGCTGGGGAGATCTTTGATCTCAAAGATCTTGAAGACTTCTGGAGACCAGAGCTGTATGGGTAACCTTCTAGTTCACATCTGCCACTCCACCCAAATGGTTTGTGCTGGCTGCCTGCTAAAAAAATGGGGGAGGTGGTAATAAGAATGGAGAAATGGTAGAAGTGGAAGTGGTAGGTGGAATGGTAGAAGTGGCAATATGGTAGCTGGACATAAATGGAGGCGGTGGACGTATAGATGGAGGTGGTAGATGTATAGATGGAGGTGGAAAAGATGTAGATGGAGGTGGTGGAGGCAGCGGTGGTGATGGAGGAATGGGTGAGAAGACCTCCTAAATGACGGAGTAGGAGATTATTTTTACTATTATGCTGATGACCCTGGATGAATCTGACTTTCTGCGATTAGAAGTGTGACATGGCGAAGCCTTGGCATTAGGAATCTGGAGAACATTATTCTGTCCCCAAAGCTGTGTGACCTTGAGAAAATACTTCACCTCTTTGGTCTTCAGCATCCTTGCAGCAGAATTGGCACTTAATAAATGGTGGCTTGCTTAGGGTAACTCATCTTTCTCCCTCCAAGCACTTTACTCTTCCCTACAAAGTAGGAGCTTCTGTCCTTTCTGAAGCTTTGAGAAAAGTACTCTCCACTCACCTCTCTTACTTACTCCTGCTTAGTGGATGAGGAGTGGCTCATGTACGTGATGAATTTGGGAGAATAAAATGGGCACGTGCCATGACTCAGATCCTTCTGAGGACTACCTGCACCAGAGAAGGCCCAAGCTGCCCTCCTCTCCTCCTCTCTTCTCAGTAAACTTCCCAGGGCCTGTCACGCAGGTATGGAGTCTTTCAGTGCCGGAAAGATAAGTTTGGTTCTTGGGGAAAGAGTTAGGAAGCCTGATTGTGGTTGTACTTTCTAAACCAAATTCTCCAGTCAGCTTTATCTGTTATGAAGTTATTTTAATCTCTAGTGGTTTGACCCCTGTATCTTATTTCTCATTTGATTCCAAGCATAGAGAGAAAGACTGGGAACAAGGATCACTCTCAAATTCCAATGTTGGTGAATTAATGAGAGAGTCAGCATGGAGTTGATTGGACTAAACGGCCTCTAAGTTTCCTTCAAGCTCTAACATGCTGTGATTCTATGAGTCTATTTCTCTGGGAAAAAAACAAACTCTTAGCAAACAACTTCTTAATCTCTGACTCTCCTCCTTCCTGCTTCTCAATACAAAGAAGACCTCAAATCTTCAAACATCTTCTCCTCTCCTCCCCTCTCCACCAGCCCCTCGTGGCTTCATTTACTCCCTGTTCTGGTCTGGACCCCGTGATGAATCCCTTCACTCCTCCCTCAGTGATACCCATAACCTCTGGCTCCTGCCCTGCCAATCTCTTGTTCTAGATCAGCCCACCCATCAACGTTCTCCTCCAGCACTGAACTCCCTTTCGTCTCTGAAGAAAGCTTGTCTTCAGGGGAGAGAACAAAGCCAATACACAGAGTGGCAGAGGGGTGTGGGGGGGGGTGTGAGAGGGAGAGACAGACAGACAGGATGGGGAGGGGGAGGGAGACCTAGCCCCATCATGCCTGTGGCCAACACTATCCCTGCCCTTCCCCATGATTGAGTTTTGTGAGCCAAAAACTGTTAAGAGAAGATCTGGCCATCCCCTTTCTCTCCTCCCCCTTCCCGCTGGCCTCTCTCCATGTTACTTCCAAGGAGACTGGTTCACCCAGCTGGCTTTAAGCTCTGGGATAAATTGGAGGCTTTCAGTCCTTCTTTATCACCAGAGTGGTAACAGCGGAGATCCACACTTAGGGGAAAGGGAAAAGTTGGACCCAGTGGTTCTCAGTCAGAGGTGTCCCCCACCCAGGGGACATTTGGCAATATCTGGAGACATTTTTGGTTGTCACACTGAGAGGAGAGTATTTCTGGCCTCTAGTAGGTAGAGGCCAGGGATGCTGCTAACATCCTACATAAGACACCCCCCACAACAAAGAATTAGCCGGCCCCAACTGGCGATGTTGCTGAGTTCGAGAAGTCCTGGATCAGACAGCTCAGCCCCCTCTGGTCTAGGCTCTAGGCTGTCTCTAACCCAGGCCAAAAGAGCATTCCACATGGGCCCATCTTGGTCTGGGCTCTACAAGGAAGAAGGAGGGGCAGAGATTCTTAGTAATTCGCAGTTTCTGACCTCTGTGCTTCCATTTCCTTTAGAGACCTGGTGGAGAGAGGTGGCTACTCACAGGGACAGATCCCCTTCCATCTCCTGGCCAGATACCATCTGAACTCCACCTGAGTTTAACATATGGCGGGGTTTAAGCAGGTTTGACACAGGGTCCTGGCATGGAGGGCATAGCATGAAGAGAGAACAAGCCTCCTACCCTGGAGAGGTCTGCAAGGTTCAGGTCCTTGTGTTGGTGAGAATAAGGACACATTTCAAGGCCCCAGCAGGCCTATCTAGAACTTTTATCCATAAGAAATTCTCCATGAGCTGGGCAAGACTCACTCCAGTATGTATATTATTCGGCTCTCAGATTGTTTGTGCCAAGCTTTGGCAGGTGGTACAAGACTGGCTGCCCCAGATTCTTGATAACTTTAGCTGCTTTTGAACTGTATCCAGGGTCAAGGAGGGAACATACTGTGATGGTGTCAAGTCTGCACAGGAGGGCAAAAAAAAAATGGTATCTTAAAGGGAAGCTGAGATACCCAAAATGCCAGGCTCAGGTTAGGCAGTGGCTGGGTCCTGGCCTTGCACATCTCCATCTACCCCCTGATCACTGCTGTGGCTGTGGCCAGCAACATCAGAGACCTTAGCTCACTCTCCACCAGCCACACTGCATGTCCTGCTGTTCCTCTAACACCCCAAGCTCATTCCTACTCGGAACCTTTGCACTTACTGTTTCCCTAACCTTCAGCATGACTTGCTCTCTTGTGTATTCAGCTCTCTGACCAAATGCCATCTACCCAAGAGGGCTCTCCCTGACCAGCCCATCTAAGATGTCCCTCTCTAGTCCTTAATTCTGCCTTCCTTGTCTATATGACGTTCCTACCCCAAATCATATTTTGTGTTTGTTTGTTTATTCATTTATTGTCTGTTCCTTTAATATGGCAGGGATTTTATCTTGTTCACAGATTTATCCCTGATGTCTAGAATAGAGGCTCATAAATGGTTGGGTTCAAATCCTGGTTCCACTAACTGTGGGATCTTGGGCAACTTACCTATCGTTTTTTTCCTTCATATTCCTCAGCTGAAAAATGAGAATAAGAATTATATCTGCCTCAAGGGTTGTTATGAGAACTGATTGAATCAATGTATATAAAATCTTAGGTCAGGGCTTCCCAGGTGGGAAGAATCCGCCTGTCAATGCACGGGACACTGGTTCGAGCCCTGGTCCAGGAAGATCCCACATGCTGCAGAGCAACTAAGCCCGTGCACCCCAACTACTGAGCCTGCACGCTAGAGCCCGCGAGCCACAACTACTGAAGCCTGTGCTCCTAGAGCCCGTGCTTGGCAACAAGAGAAGCCACCACAATGGGAAGCCCGTGCACCGCAACGAAGAGTAGCCCCCACTCACCGCAACAAGAGAAAGCCCGCATGCAGCAAGGAAGACCCAACGCAGGCAAAAATAAATAAATAAAATTAATTTTAAAAAAACTTAGGTCAATGTCTGGGCCACAGGAAATAATTAGTATTAACTATGAATATTATTATATTCCCAGGAAGCTCATGACCTGTGTATTCTGAGGAGTGGGGAGTGGCATTCCTGACAGCTTGCAGGAATGAAGCAGTCATTGTTACTTCTCCAGGAGCCAAGATCCCCCTGCAGGCTCTCAACCAGAGTCCTTTTCTCTCCTCTGCACCTGCTCTCTGTTGCCCTCTGGAGGTCCTGGTTGGACACTGGTGAAAGCCAACTGTGTTAGGGACTCTGCAGATGATGTATTTCCTAGGGAAGAATGAGGCTTTACTGGATGGCAGCCCCCTTACTTAAGTTTGGCCCTTGACAAAACCGCCAGTGGAGCCATGTGGCAAACATGATTGGAAATCATTGAGACCACAGAAGCACTGTGGGTACCTAGGAATTCATCTCTCAGACCCCAAGAGGGACCCAGAGAAAGGCCACCCCTCCCCTCCCCCAGGCTGTACTTCCTGAGCCGGGGCATAATGCTCTGGTCACCTGGGCCAACCTAAGACACCCTGTAAAGCCACTCCTCAGATGAGCCAATGCCTCCTCCAGCCTGGTATTTTCTTTGCCTCCTTTCCTTTCCCCCAAATAACCAGACTATTCCACGTTTTGCCTCAAGGAGCGTGTATGAAAGCAGAAAGCAGAGACAAAATGAGCCTCTTCCCTTAGAGGAAGAGAAAAGACTCCTGGCTAACCCAGACTGAAGTGTAGGAGAGGATGTTCATGAGAAAGATCAAGGCTGTCCCCTACCCCTCATTCAAGGCTGCATGGAAACATGGAGGGGGACTCTGAGCTCCACGATGACCTGCAGGCACCAATGAACAAGGACTATATGGAACAAGAACAAATGACATCAAGTGTAGGGACCTATGTAGGTCCCTAAGAGTTGAGAACGCTGCAGTGCACCCCACTCCGACCCCAAAATGGAAACCACGAGGGACACTCAGAACAGACAGGGATTAAGTGTCAGCACCTTTTAAAAATGAGGGTTCAAAATATAGATGAAGAGTTTTAGAAACTCATGTTTCTTACAACCTTGAGTGCAGGGACCAAAACTGGTATTCCAAAGGATAGATTTTTTTAAGAAAATAGTGTTGGGGAAGTGTACTATTTCAAAAGTTACACTTAGAGGAGAAGTCTGGGCAGCAGACAAAGGCAGAAATCTAATCATTTGTTGGACTCAGCACATTTATCTCTGCTCTGAAATCAAATGTGATTGTCCCTTAATACTGGGGTTGAACTTGCAGCCGAGGTTGCCTTGGACAATCACCAGGTGCCCTCTTGTCTTGGCTTCATTATCAGCAGTGCCCTCTTTCATTCTCAAAAGGGATGCAGTCTGGGCAGTAAGTTATATGGTTACTCTGCTCAAGATTTTTAAATGAGTGATCCCATGGGCTGGCCAACTCTGAGTGAGGTGCTATGAAATAGAAAGTAAGGATTTCCAGGCAAGGGTGGCTGGAGGCTGTGGGACAATGAAGCTCTGGATGGGCTGAGAATCTCACCTGGACAGGAAAGGAAGGGGCACGTGTTACATGATGAGAGGAGTTGTGGTGAGGTTGAAGGTCAGGTGTTGTGTGGAGTTGAGAGGACAGTGGTGGGGGTCAGAGTGGAAAGTTTGAACTTAATATTTCAGACATGGAGTAGCGCAGGGCAATGGCATGGTCTGAGTTATGACCACGGGAGCAGGTAGGAGAAATGGAACCTCATTGCATTTGGGGATAGGAATTGGGCAACTAACAGGAGACATGGAAGCAGGACTGGCTGCTCTATACCTTTTTGCTCCTATTGAATTTTGAATCTTTTTACTATATTATCTTTTCAAAAATACATAAATAAAATTAAAATATAAAGGAATCCAGGCTTCTAGGTCAACAGTGGAATCATTTTATCAAGTTTTTAAAGCCCCACCAGTAAAACAAGTTGCCTTTAAACATTTGAAAAGATGCTCAACCTTATTCACTTATAAAAAAGAAAAATAGGGAAATTAGAGCCACAGTGAAATATCATTTTTCACCTTCAGATTGGCAAATATCAAAAGGTTTCACAACAGCAAGAGTGGAAGGAAATGGGTCCTCTTCCACACAGCAGTTGGACAGACGGCAGATGGGTACAGGCTCTACGGCACCACTTCGGCAATATTCATAACACCTGAAAATGCACATACCTTTGGGTAGCAGCTATTCCTGTGTAGAAAGTTATCTTACAGATACACTCCGACCTGTGGACAAAGACACATATGTGGTTTGAGGCAGTTACTCACCTTCCTGCACTTACGTCAGAGGGTTATCAGGGGAATTAAATGATGTAACACATGGAAAGGAAGTTAAAGAAAGCCTGGCACATAGTAAGTGCTCAGTAAATGCCAGCTGTTATTATTACAGCATTGTTCATGACAGCAAAACACTGGAAACAACATGAATGTCTATCAAGAGGGGACTGATAAAATAAGTTTTGTCTTACATTGAAAAAATCACAAAGATTTTAAATACAATGAGGATATTCTTTAAACAGTGCTATGGAATGATCTTTTTAAAATGTTGTTAAATGGAAAAAAAACAAAGTGTAGAGGAATGTTTGTGATTTGTCACTATTTGTGTGTGGGGTGTGCCTAGAGGTGCACAGTCTCTCCAGGGATGAAGTCACAAGAAACTGGTAACAGTGATGATTCCTGGGAGGGACAGTGAGAGGCAGGAGCTCAAGGGCTACTGCATAACCTCTTGTACCTTTTATATTGTCCATCATAGGGATGTATTCTCTAGTCAAAAACAATTAAACAAATTGGGGTATATGTCCAAAATGTTGAAAGCAGGGACTCAACTAGATACTTGTATGCCATTGTTTGTAGCAGCATTATTCACAATAACCAAAAGGTGGAGACAACCCAAATGTCTATTGATAGGTGAATGTATAAACAAAGTGTGGTTTATCTATACAATGGAATACTGTTCAGCCTTAAAAAGGAAGGAGAGTCTGACACATGCTAAAACATGGATGAAACTTGAAGACATTAAGTGAAATAATCCTGTCACAAAAGGACAAATACTTGTATGATTCCACTTCTATGAGATACTTAGAATAGCCAAATTCATAGAAACAGAAAACAGAATAGTGATTACCTGAGGCTAGAAGGAAGGAGAAATGGGGGGTTAGTGTTTAATGGGTACAGAGTTTCTGCCGGAGATGATGAAAAAGTTCTGGAGATGGATGGTGGTGCTACAAAGTGAATTTACTTAATGCCACTGAATTGTACACTCAAAAATGGTTAAAATGGTAAACTTCATATTATGTACATTTTATCACAAAAAACAATTAAATAATTTTAATAATAAAAATAGTCATTTTTAAAATTTTGATCTGAGTTATGTTAAATGCAGAGGTTAATTATGAGGAGATGTATCGAATGAGCCACAACAAAGAATGGTCCTATCGAAAAAAGGACTCGGTCTCCAAATCCTGGCATTTTTCCATGCCAGTTTCTCCTGTTCCGCTGAATGGCTCTTGGGGGATTCATGGTACAGAGCAGAGGTGACAGGCTGAGCCAGGACCATGGGAGGAGGGCAGCTTCATCCAAGACAGGGAAGAAAATGGAAGGGAAGAGGTGATGGTTGGGGCAGAAGTAGAGGAAATTCCTGCCAGACCACATAGACTTTCTCCATGAGGAATGTTGGGGGTAGATTTTGAGGGGGCTAAAAAAGCTTGGTCTTTGAGGGGAATCACAGCGGGGCCAGACCAGGGATGAGTAAAAGAACCACCACTTTCCTCTGAGGAGCCTGGTGACGCTGTAGATCACAAATGTGTAGAGAGAATTTCCTCTCCTCTCGCCTCTTCTCCCTCCCCAGGCAACAACGTTGAAGGGGTTTCAGACCCCTGGTAGCTAAATAAGTGAGGAAGACCAGACTCCCCATCCAGACCACCAACTACCATAGGCTTCTCTTCTTCAACAACACCAAGCTGGGATTGGGAAGAGGCCTCCGTTTTAAGTTGAAACTGAAGTTTGGGTTATTATTGGGATGGACATGATCATTACTGAAAAAAGACTGAGACCAAGGGTGACCAGAACAATCATGCGACTTGTCTAAATTTCATCCAGTGGCAGAGCAAGATCTAGACCTACAGAATAAATTTTAGAAAGCAACAAGAAGGGCTTCCCTGGTGGCGCAGTGGTTGAGAATCCGCCTGCCATTGCAGGGGACACGGGTTCGATCCCTGGTCTGGGAAGATCCCACATGCCGCGGAGCAATTAAGCCGGTGCGTCACAACTACCGAGCCCGCGTGCCACAACTACTGAAACCCGCGCGCCTAGAGTCCGTGTTCCACAACGAGAGAAGCCTCCGCAATGAGAAGCCCGCGCACTGCAACGAAGAGTAGCCCCCTCTCGCTGCCACTAGAGAAAGCCTGCGCCGCAACGAAGACCCAACGCAGCCAAATATAAATAAATTAATTTTTAAAAAAAGCAACAAGAGGCAGAAATCAAGTTACTTCCTGATTTTATCTGATGAGTCGTGCTTATTCAATGGAACAGTTATACAGTATTATTTTCAGTTGTTAATTGAAATGCATGCATCTCGCATCTCCCCCTAGATTGTAAGTTCCCTGAAGGCAGGTCCCACGTGCTATTTATCCTCATACTGCCCCCACAGCCTAGCAAAGTGCCTTGTGTGTACACAGTGGGCACTGAAATGGCTGCTGACCAAGAGGGCTTACCCCATAGGAAGCAGCACCGGGCCATTAGTGTGCTTACACAGTACCTAGCACAGAGCAGGTGAGCAACAAGACCTGGTTGAGTTGACATGATTCTTCCTAAAGAGAGAGCCTGTGTTCTAGGAAGTATGATAGAAAATGATATTGCTCTCACACCAGTCAGAATGGGCATCATCAAAAAATCTACAAACAACAAATGCTGGAGAGGGTGTGGAGAAAAGGGAACCCTCTGGTACTGTTGGTGGGAATGTAAATTGGTACAGCCACTATGGAGAACAGTATGGAGGTTCCTTAAAAAACTAAAAATAGAACTACCATACGACCCAGCAATCCCACTACTGGGCATATGCCCTGAGAAAACCATAATTCAAAGAGAGTCATGTACCAAAATGTTCATTGCAGCTCTATTTACAATAGCTAGGGCATGGAATCAACCTAAGTGTCCATGGATAGATGAATGGATAAAGAAGATGTGGCACATATATACAATGGAATATTACTCAGCCATAAAAAGAAATGAAATTGAGTTATTTGTAGTGAGGTGGATGGAACTAGAGTCTGTCATACGGAGTGAAGTAAGTCAGAAAGAGAAAAACAAATACCATATGCTAACATATATATATGGAATCTAAAAAACAACAAAAAAATGGTCATGAAGAACCTAGGGGCAAGACGGGAATAAAGATGCAGACCTACTAGAGAATAGACTTGAGGATATGGGGAGGGGGAGGGGTAAGCTGGGACAAAGTGAGAGAGTGGCATGGACATATATATATGCTACCAAACGTAAAATAGATAGCTAGTGGGAAGCAGCCACATAGCACAGGGAGATCAGCTCGGTGCTTTGTGACCACCTAGAAGGGTGGGATAGGGAGGGTGGGAGGGAGGGAGACGCAAGAGGGAAGAGATATGGGAACATATGTGTATGTATAACTGATTCACTTTGTTATAAAGCAGAAACTAACACACCATTGTAAAGCAACTATACTCCAATAAAGATGTTTAAAAAAATAAAATAAAATGATGTTGCAGGTTGCCCAGACTTAAGGTAAAAGAGGCAGAGATGAAGGAGGTATGGATGGTCATTTTCTATTTCTCTGTTAGGGCTGTTCTTGTACTGGATTAAGGAGAAGAAGGCTAAACCACAAGAGGAGGGTGAGTCAGACCTAGTTTACAACCTGTTATACCAGAAGTGAGTATTGCAGTGCCTTATTAGGCCTCAAACCAAGCTGAATTCATTTTTTATTAAGAGAATCTTAAAGGGCTCCTGTCCTCAAGGTTATATAAAATCATCCCAATCATCTACTTTTGAGATAATAAATCAATAGAAGCACAGAGCCCAATTCTTTAGATAGGGAAGTATATCTCAAGTAGCTCAAGGAGCAACCATTTCTACAATGAAGGTCGAGAAAAGGAAACCCGAGACCAGTCGATTCTGGTTTGGGGAGTGATAACATTGGAGAACACACTCTACTGTCTGATTCTTGTCATGACATCACTCATGCTGCAGTTATCTCCTTTGTTGGCATGGCCTCCATCCCTGTTGGGAGGTAAAAGAGATGTTTGAGTGGCTCCATTACTAAGTGTAAGTAGTTGATTACTGCCTCTCTGGGAAAATGAACTTGACTGAAAGGAGAGTGGGCAAGCATTCAGTCAAGCAACAAACCACTTACTGAGTGCCTGCAATTGATGGGGAAAGATGTTCTCTCCTTGGACTGGTCCATCCAAAATAAGTTGGGAGGTGAGAGGGAGAAAGACCATAGTTGGTGGGTCTTTAGGGTACTCCTGAGGTAATCCCTCAGGTCATGAGCTTAGAGCTCAGTTCCAAATTCCAGGATGCCTGCTTAGAGAGACAGTAAAACACACTTTCTCAGGGACAAAAGCCCACAGAGCCAAGGGCTCAGGGTTTCTGAGTCAGAATTTCATCAAGGGCTGGGTGACACTTTCTTTAGAAAGCCATCTGATCTCCAGGGGTCCTGATACACAAGAACTATGCAGCCTGTTCCATCTAGGGAGACAGATGTGGACTCGGCACCCCCTCCCCCGGCCTCTCATGCACCCCTCCCTCTTACTGCCTCAAGAGCCCCAGAAGCGGGTCCTTCCTAAAAGGGTGCGTCCCTCAGGCCTGAAAGCTTAGCTGAAGTGGGGATTTTTGTACAAGTCCCATGTTCCCTGGATTTTTAGGAGCCTCCAAAAAGATGCTATGAATAATCATTACTGAACTGGAAGAAGCGTGAAGTAGGCACAGGACTAACCTCTGTGACTTCCATGGCTGAAAAGCATGGATTTAAGAGGGGTAGTTAGACCTCCATGCAGGGAATATAACTATTCTCAGCCCCTCACTGTAGAAGTCTGACACTGCACAGACGCACACACGCATACATGATTCCTTCTCTGAAGGCAGAGATGGGAGCACAGAAAAGCAACACTACTATAGGACAAACTGGTCATTCTCTTACTTGTCCTTTACCGTGTTCGAATAGTCATAGATTAATTTAAACAATTAGATTGTCTCTTATCTTTGCTCTCTAAGTCTTGCACAGACCGTTAGCAAAAAGCAATAATATTCTCACGTGACCCTCGGTGGGCTGGGGATTCCTGCCTATACTACTAAGTTCTTTCACTCACATCCCCAAACCAAAACATACAACCAAGCTGTAACTCCATATATTTAAAATTCACTCTACTCACCCCCAGTGCAGCGGCCTGTTGCTCCTGGGCCCTTGAATCCAATCTCTTTAAGGCGGGCCTTGCATTTGGAACCCACCCGTCACTCCTTTTTCTACTTTTGCTATTAAGATAGCCCCTCCACTATTGCTTCACCAACCATCTATTTTAGAATCAAAAGGTCTTTGTCTATTCATAGACTCTGTAAAAGTAACATTCATTTTATGTTTTTTAATCTACTGTCTGTGTCTTCCATGATTCTCATTGGCTTATCTAATCAGCATGTTCTAGGGAGGCTTATTATTTGCTGGTTTAGCTTGTCCAAGCACAACAGGGCCAGCCGAGGCATTTACTCAAGGAGAATCAACTTCTTAAAATAGGCAATCCTAGGGAAGGATGTCAGACATTTTGCCTCTTCTCTCCATAAGCCTGAGATTAAGGAGAATGTTCCACATCCCACTGCCACTCCAGCTCTGCAAACCCCAATTCCTGACTTTTCAGAGAAGGATACAGAAAAGGAAAACCAAAGAACAAACCAAACCCTGCCTGCAAGAAAAATGTTGCATACTTTCTGATTTTTCTAGGTTTTATGCTGATTTTTGCCCTCATTTTATTACTTCCTTCTTCGTAAGTAGGAAACATAAGATGAGGGAGCAGTAAGTGGAAAATAGGAAGTTTGGAGAGAGGAGAGAAAGGAGAGACAGTGAATGGGAAGTGAAAAGAAAAAAAGCAAGTGGGAGTGGGAGGCCAGGCACCAGCACAGGGAGGGGGCAGGAAGCATGCTGGGAAGTCTCTGGCAGTTTGGGAACTCCAGGAACCAAGCACTGGGCTTGATACTACACATACTTTCCCTTATTTAACTTCCTCAATGGTTCTGCCAGGACAGCATTTTCATCCCCAACCTT
Organism: Phocoena phocoena; assembly: GCF_963924675.1. Classification (NCBI taxonomy): domain Eukaryota; kingdom Metazoa; phylum Chordata; class Mammalia; order Artiodactyla; family Phocoenidae; genus Phocoena; species Phocoena phocoena. The sequence continues at coordinate 25,849,879 of NC_089232.1, read as the reverse complement.
GTAAACATAGAAACTCAGGTTCAGAGAGGAGGGGCTGGAAGCCCATTGAAAAATGAATTCCACTCCTCTTATTCCACAGGCCCTTCTGTGGATTTTCTGTGTCGTCAGACCTGTATTCCAGGGTTTACTTCCCTTTCACATAGGAAATTTATCTCCTGGTTTAAAGTCTTACTTTATTCCTAGATCATGTGGAGTTTTCCCTCAACGGAAAAGCCACACTCTTGGACCTAGTCTTGCCTGCAGGAGACAGTGGAACATGTTCTGGAGGCCATGGCTGAGCCATCGCGTTAACCGTACATCCTAGTTCTCTTCACAATCCAAGGAATGAAAGACTAGCAAGACGACGATGGCCAACTCATCCCAGTTTGCCTGAGACTTTCCTGGTTTAAGCACTGAAAAGTCCAGTGACCAGGGAAACCCCTCAGGCTCAGGCAGACCAGGACAGCCTAAGCCAGAAGACATACAGACTTTTGCCTCAGGGAGTTTCCAGCAGGCCAGAGATTCGACAAATTCACAAGCAGAAGAGTGTGAGGCCCCTAAAGAAGCACATAGGGAGGAAGGCATTCAGTAAAAGAGAAACTATGTGTGTTTGGAGAATTAATTCGTTCCACAAATGGTCATTTCTTGCCTTCTAAGAGCATTTGAGGCAGAGGCAAGGAGCCACATAAATGAAGAACTGCGAGGTGGAAGAACGCAGTATATCCTGGGAATATGGACGTGGTTTCCCTGGCACGGGGCAAATTTGGGGAAAAAAAGGTTTGGGCCTGTAAGATAAGCTGCGCCATTCTAGAGAGAGGAATAAACATCAGCAAATGTGTCTAACTCAAAGGCATGTGGAATGGGACTCTGTACAAGAATGGAGTGATTGGCGTCAGAGTAGACTGTAGCACAGGTGGGAAGACCAATGGGGACATTACTGTCAAGCATTCAAGTGAAACCCTTTGGTTTCTACGCACCCAGGTTTTGTCTAAACCATTTGGATATTTACTTCAGATTATTTTAGCTTCCAATTTTTGTTTTTGTTTTTGACTTCATAGAGGTATTTGAGGGTGAGCTTTATCCTGGATTGGGGAGGGAACAAGAAGATATGGGATAGGTAGCTTTCCCTCCAGGATGCACAAAGGGAACAGGTTTGCAGGCTGAGGATATGTGTGAATTTTAAGGAAGTCAAATTTATCCATATTTTTCTTTAAGGTTTCTAGGTTTGTTGTCAATCTCAGAAATGCTTTAACTATCCCCAAGTTTAGGTACACCTATATTTTCTTCTAGTTCTTTTCTGGTTTTGTTTTTTCTGGACTTTAATTTGGTATATGCTATAAGATAAGGATTTAACTTTATTATTTTTCCCAAGTGTTACATCGCCATTTGTCAAACTTTGTACCCTGTACGCACTGGTTCAAAATACTACCTTTCTCAAATACTAAATGTTTGTATGTGCTGAGTCTGTGCTCAGCCAACCATCCCGATAGCATATTCTATACTCAGTCTCCTTTTCCTACTACCTACTCTCCTCTCAAGCCACTGTGCTCTGACTGCCGTCCCCATAGTGCCACAAACCTTTCTCTAACAAAGCTCATCATCAGACTCCTAATTGCAAAAGCCTGTGGATGCTTTTCAGGTCTTTTCTTGATGGATCTCTCTGTACATTTGACATTGTTGGCAATTCTTTCCTTCTTGAAATCCCTTCTTTTGGGGTGATTTTGTTTGCCTGTTTGTTTTGGTAAATTTGGGGGACTTCTTGGTCATTGGGTATGTGCATCTTCACCTTTGCTAAATAACACCACAGTGTTTTCCAGAGGCGCTGTAGCAGTGTGCCATAGTCTAATTAGATTAAAGACAAAGTTGGTATATCTGGGACACTCTGGGTCTCTGCCCCCTGGCATTTGCTCAGTTCCCCTCTTTTATCTTCTCCCCACAAATTTTCTCCTCTCTCCTGTGAGCTTGCATCCTGCTGCTGGCCTAAGCCAACTCCACCACCATCACCACTCTCCGCTGAAACACAAACCAGTTGAGAGCTTTAAAGACTCACCTTCCTAAAACCTCATTTTTGCATTTTGTTCCCTGTTCCAAAATCAATAGTGGCTTCACAGGAGAGTCAAATAAAGTCTGAACTCCTTGGATTGGCGCCCAAAGCCCTCCCCTGCCTGGCTTCCTCATTTTTTCCAAGACTTATCTCCCCCCACTCCCAAAGGGAGTGCACTTGAATCCAACCCAAGGGCACTCACCCTGCTGGTGAGGGTGTAAACCAATACAGGCACTCTGCAAAAACAATGTGGCAATGTTTAATAAAGATGAAAATACACATACTGAATGACCAAGCAGTTTCACTTGAGTATGTGTGTACCAGGGCACATGAACAAGGATGTTTATGTAGCATTGTTTGTAGGTGCTCAAACATGGAAGCAACCCAAATGTCTATCAAGAGTAGAATGCATAAGTATGTTCCAGTCTCTGCAGCCTTCTTCACTCTGTCCCCCCACTGACCCTAGGTCAGTGGGCATGTTTCTTTTTCAGATGTATCTTCATTTAAAACAGGAGCCCAACTACCTACTTCCAAAATAGAAAGTTAGGATATTTTTCCACTGAAAACTGAATTTCCAATATCATTGTATTAATATGTAGGAAAATTCTCTTTAACAAGCTGTGGTCATGTTTTATCATTCTGTTAACCTAAGTGCTCCTTTTCTTTTTAAATTAACTTTAGGGCTTCCCTGGTGGCGCAGTGGTTAAGAATCCGCCTGCCAATGCAGGGGACATGGGTTCGAGCCCTGGTCTGGGAAGATCCCACATGTTGCGAAGCAACTAAGCCCATGCACCACAACTACTGAGCCTGCACTCTAGAGCCTGCGAGCCACAACTACTGAGCCCACGCACCACAACTACTGAAGCCCGCGTGCCTAGAGCTCATGCTCCACAACAAGGGAAGCCACCGCAATAAGAAGCCCACGCACCGCAACAAAGAGTAGCCCCCAATCGCCCCAACTAGAGAAAGCCCGTGCACAGTAACGAAGACCCAACACAGCCAAAAATAAAATAAATAAAATAGATTTTAAAAATAATAATAGGGCTTCCCTGGTGGCGCAGTGGTTGAGGGTCCGCCTGCCGATACAGGGGACACGGGTTCGAGCCCCGGTCCGGGAGGATCCCACGTGCCGCGGAGCGGCTGGGCCCGTGGGCCATGGCCGCTGAGCCTGTGCATCCGGAGCCTGTGCTCCGCAACACGAGAGGCCACAGCAGTGAGAGGCCCGCGTACCGAAAAAAAAAATAATAATAATAATAATAATAAATTAACTTTTAAAAATGTACACACGTTAAATGGAGTATAATCTATAAAAGTATTGACTCATTATGTTGTACACTTGAAACTAATATTGTAAGTGGACTATACTTCAATAATAAGTAAATAAATAAAATAGCACTTCAATAATAAGTAAATAAATAAAATAGCATATGTTAGAAATAATAAAATAAAATCATATTTATATACAGTAAAATCCATTCTCCTTTGGGGTTCAAGTCTATGAGTGTTTAATGCATACAGCTTATCCTTTGTTTTTTGTTTTTTTTTTTACAAAGGAGTATCAAGATGGGTTTAAAGTAATTTTTCTTAGATACTGTTCACTGGGGCTTTGGAAAACAAAGTTTGACTTCACAACTTAGTAGGTAGGTTGAGTTCATGAAAGTGCAGTTCCACCTATTGGTCCTTCCTCAACTGTTTAAGTAGGTACTGATTGCCTGCCAGGATGGCCAGTCCTGGGCTGACCCTTTCCACTAAGATCAGAAGGATCGCTCCTGACAAAACAGGACTGGCTTTTACTGTCTATAGGAAATTGACAAGCTGTCACTGCAGATGAAGGATCCAGCCAAGGATCTTTCAAAACCAGGTGCTCCTGGCTGCCAAGTACAAAGGTGACCTAAAACTCCAAAGGAGGGTCTGCCATATCTGAGCTACCTTGTCTTCTAGAAAGTGTCAAGATTTGATGGCATAAGCATTGAGGGAGAGTGAATACTTGTCCCCTCACTTCTCCAAGAAAGACAGGGAACATTGAACCAGTAATCATATAGTTTTCAAAGTACATTAAATCAGCTAAATTAACCGTTTAACCATAAGCCCACCATTCCATTCCATTTGCTCTGACATTATGCAAAAAAAAAAAAAATCAAAATTGGCATTGTTAGAAAAAAAGCCTAGAAGTACCTACCTAGTGGTAGACCAGCCACTACCTTGCCCACCCCTTTCACCCCTTCCCACTCCAGCTGTTTTGACCTTTCTACTTCAATGGGTGACTTCACAAAAATGGGATGCTAGGCCTCACCAAGTTGGTGACCTTGATGGCCAGCCTCTCTGGGTGGGTAGGATGTAGCAGCTCCTACAAGTCTCCAGGTGATGCTGATGATGTTGGTCAGGGGACCATACTTGGAGAATCACTGCTCTAAATCTAACTAATAATTTATAGGAAATATGAAAGGTAGAGTAACCTATTAACACCATGAGGACGCATTATAAAAACAGACTCAGAGAAATTGTTCCTTCAACAAATAAATTATAAGGAAAAAGCAAGCAAAAAAGAATCTAGGGATTAAAGGAAACAATAGGCATGGAGAGCAGGGCCAAGACAGTGGCCCAAAGTACAAGCCTTGTCCTGCGCATGAAGCTGGATGTCAATGTCTACCAGATTCTGCCCCAGGCCTCCAATGGTGGCCACAGGCTGGAATTCAGGCCAGTCTGCTTAGACTGTTCACTTTAAAAGGAAAGACTGCTTATATCAACTCAAGTATAAAATATCAGGAGAACTGTTTGCTCAGGCACCAGTAGAACAATATCCTGGCTGAGGAGACAGTGACAGATTCCAGGTTCTATTTTGCAATCTAGCTCCAGGATGACACTGTACATAGTGCTTTCATTGGCATTTGCTTCATAGATCAGGGTGATGTCTTTGACTTTAATATCCCTTTGCAAAAATCACTTCAGGTGGGTAAAGCAGGTATCTGAGATATCCTAAGAATCTCAGGAAATGGCTGCTCATCCCAAGTTGAATCTGGGCTTTAAGGAAGGACAGATCATCAAGTTAAATAATGGGAACATTATGACCAAAAGATGACGTTTCCCAGGACTACAGGGATTGGAGGCCTAAGTTTACTCCCAACCCCACCTAGAAGCAAAGTCACTATTCTCCCTCCATCCTCCAAGACCGACATCAGCAATCATGTCGTCCCACCACCCATCCAAATCTAACCATGGAAGCAGTGATGCAGATTTCCCTTTAGGGTGGGATTCTCCTGCTGCTGTCATGACACCAGCTCCAGTCATTGAGTAATGACTTGGGGAGACCTTGGCACTGCACCCAGCTCTGTTCCAAACCTGGCACCCCAGCCATCCAACTGAGTCTAAGTCTGAAATAGCACTGGCAGGACATCAAGGACATACTTGAAGAATAAAAATGTCCTTGAGAAGATAGGGAAGAAAACCCCACCTTTGAGGAAGAAAATGAAGAAAGAGGAGGAGGTGCGGAAGGTAGACCTGGTAAAAGAAACTTTTTTCTAAAGAATTACAAGAATGATGTATGGGTTTGGGGATGATTAGAATCCTTATACTAAGCCAGTGGATAATCTTGAAGACTTTGTCATAGAGTTCATCACTGAAATGCGTCAAGGAAACATCAATTGGAAGACAAGGTCAAGTACAAATTGAAGATATCTTTTTTTTTTTTAATATTTATTTAGGCTGCTCCTGGTCTTAGTTGAGGCATGTGGGATCTTCGTTGCCACGTGTGCGACCTTTAGTTGTGGCCTGCAGACTCTTAGTTGCAGCATGTGGACTCTTAGTTGTGGCATGCATGCGGGATCTAGTTCCCTGACCAGGGATTGAATCCAGGCCTCCTGCATTGGGAGCAGCAGTCTTACCCACTGGACCACGAGGGAAGTCCCAGATATCTTCTTCATCTGAAAGGATCCCAGGAAGTTTGCTGAGGTTAAAGTCTTGTTTACTATGAATGAAGAACTGAAGCTTCTTTTATAATTTTAAATTTCTGAAGCTTCATTATTTTCTGGGGCAACCATAAATAGTAACAATATTTTCTACAGTAAGGTCCTGACACCTAACCATGTAAATAAAAGAAAAAGAAACACAAGATTTTCATGTCTTTGATTTTTGAGTGATATTTGAGATTTTAATTGCCTGCCTTTATAATACCATACTCAAATTACTTATTGGGTTTTAATGACCACACAAAAGCTAAAGTATCTTGCAAACCATGTAGCTCCTTCTGACTTTTGACTATCTGAATTAAGTATTACGTGTCTTTGTGCCATTGTAGGCTATACTATAACTGTTTAATATGTGAAATATAAATGTCACCTTGGACCCTATAAGTGAAAATGTGTTTCATGTATTCTCATTTCCAGACAACAGCAATTAACAGATTATTAAGGATAGTGAATTAATTTGTGTTTCTCTTTTGTAAGAATGTTTATCTGTCTCAAAAGATAACTTGTTTTAATATTTTCTTCAGATAGCGAGTGATTTTTTTTTGAGAAACTAAGTTTCACATGAATGCTTCAGAGTTGGAAGGCTTTTTTTTATTTAAAAGCTTTGGGGCTTATACATACTATTTGTCAAGTTGGAGGAGAACCCATTTTCCCAGATCAGATTAAAGCTTCTAAAATAAATGCTTTCAGTAGTGGCTGGAATGGCATTGCTTAAAAAGCTGACAGCCCAGGGGCTTCCCTGGTGGTGCAGTGGTAGAAAGTCCGCCTGCCCATGCAGCGGACACAGGTTCGTGCCCCGGTCTGGGAGTATCCCACGTGCCGTGGAGCGGCTGGGCCCGTGAGCCATGGCCGCTGAGCCTGCGCGTCCGGAGCCTGTGCTCCGCAACGGGAGAGGAGAGGCCACAACAGTGAGAGGCCCGCGTACCGCAAAAAAAAAAAAAAAAGTTGACAGCCCAATAAGCATTTGGTATAGTATTTTATTAATATTTGTTAGGACTTGTTCATTGTGGAAAAGTGTCCTTGACTAAAATCAAATATAGCTATGGAAATCAGTTGCTCAACTTACTGCCGTTCAGGATACACAGATTTTGAAATTGCATTTAAAGGGATCAATGAGTGCTATTATTTGTGAAACTGAACATTTTGTGTGCTGCTTATAAACATTATCTATCAATCAGTACTTGGGAAAGTTCTACTTTCTTAACCTATTAATACCAGGAATAAAATATGAAAAATTAAACAGAAAACAAATTACCCTGGGGGCACAAATCTTTGAGAAGTTGGAAATACCTCCCTCCCCCAGAACTAGAATTACTGGGCAATCTTTTTCTTAGCTTCCCCATTTCATGGGGAAGCTGGTTTATGCCATTCCCTTTGTTGTTGTGCAGCCAAGATTAACAAGATGGGAATAGTGGGTCATACCACACTCATGGCTGACTCTGAAGGGCTCAGCAAGCCAGGGAGAAATGACCTCTAACGTCTGTAAAATTCGCCTTTCAAGTTCCACAACTTATTTCAGAGTCATCTCATGACCCTCATGTGCCTCTTTGTAAAGTCCTATTTAGCAATTTCAGGGGACAAAAAAAATCTTGCCACTTCCTTCTCCACTAAGCCAATTCTCTGAAAATGGATAGACTGGCCTCAGTGTTTATAAATCCAGAATTTTCACAGGGATAGGGATGGAGAAAGTCATCTTTTCTGGTCACTGTTCTATACTCTTCCTCACTGCATCCAGTGCTGACTGCAGCTCCATCACTCTCTTGCACGTTTACATGTCTCTTCCTATGATAAAAGGGTTGTCTGTGGCACCTCCACTATTCTGTTTGTTGAAAAGTGCAGCATCTTTGGCCAGTTTGGTGTGGCTTGAAGGAAGTTCAAAGGGCTGTTCTAAGTTACATTCTATGGAAGTGTTTATTTTCTTATAGCTCCATCCAGTTGCTGCATTTGAAGAAAAGCTTTACTTGGTATTTGCCCCATATTTAAAGTCAAAGGGTTTAGAATTTTGAACCTGACCTGTGGAGCAGAGGTTGAAAGCACGTAACTCTTGTTTAATACCCACGTTCCCTTACTGCCTGGGTATCTATCTGACCCCTTTCCACAAACATTTTTTCAATCCTTTCAAATCTTCAGTATAAATTTGTTACATCTACCGTCATTTGTAAAGTTGGAGAGTCACTGCTTCAGCTATTTGACAGACTTCCCAAAGTGAAGGGTTTGATACCCATTACCTAGAGTATCTCAAAAGCAAGTTGCTCTCCCATCACTTTCCTTTCCCACTGCCCAGCCTTTCTATATACAATGCTGGGAGGAAAGTGCTCCTTCTCAGGTGATGGGCACTATATATTTGGTATATTAATGGGTAATCTGAGGCAAAAGCAAGAGGATATAATTTCTTTACTCAACACCAATTTGGATGCTGTTATGGACTGAATGTCTGTGTCCCCCAAAATTCATATGTTGAAATCTAATCCCCAATGTGATGTATTTTTCCAAGTAAAAGCTTTGGGAGGTAATTAGGTCAGAAAGGTGGAGCCCTCACGAATGGGATTAATATCCTCATAAAAGGCCAGAGAACTAGCTTATTCTCTTTCTGCCATGTGAGGATATGAAGAAGTCAGCTGCCTGCAACCAAAAGAGCACTGTCTCCAGAACCTGACCGTGCTGGCACCCTGATCTCAGACTTCCAGCCTCCAGAACTGAGAAATCAATTTTGGTTGTTGCTAAGTGACCCAGTTTATGGTATTTTGTTATAGCAGCCCAAGCTAAGACAGATGCTCACACCCTGAATGAAGGAAATCCTTATATTTCATTTCAAAATATATTCTCTCTCCTTGACTTCCATCTTTTATCTCCTAACAACTCTGGGTCCATTTTTTTTTTCATTGTACTCCCCCTCTGGCCAATCTATTCTTGCAGAGCCATGGCAGGACATCTTTAAATTCATGTTTTTCATAGAAAACACTAAAAGGAAAATCTCTACAATCACTAGTGACTACGTACTGGGAACCTCTGTTCTCAATCTTCCTCCACGTTGTGTTCTTTGTATTCTCGGGATAACATAAGCTGTATTTGAATTGCTGACACACTGAAAATGAAGTTTAAGATATATGCATATAAAGTATATGCTGTATTGGTACACACTAATGGTAATTTAGAATATGGAACTCAAAAGACAACTATTTGTAGCATATATCTTTTTCTTGAACCTTACCCGAATACACATACTATAATACAAAACATTTATAAGACAATCAGGGAAATTTGAACACGGGATATTTGATGAATTTTTTTTTTTAGGTGCAATAATGGTATTGTAGTTTTCTTAAGTGCTCTTTTAGGGATACTAAAATACTTTTGGATGAAATGATGTCTGGGATTTGCTTCAAAATAATCTGGGGGTAGAGGAGAGTGAAGAAGAGCTACACAGAGGAAACAAGATGGATCATGAAACAATGAATATGGGCACATGGAGATTCATTACACTCTACTCTCTTCATTTGTATGTTAAAATTTCCCACAGTAAAAAGTAACAAAACACAGGGTGGCAGACATATATTTACTCTGACACCAGTTATTTGCGCGAGATGAGTCCAGGTCTCACCCCCAAACTCCCCAGCCTTCTGGAGAGAAATGGAGGCCGAACATCCCAGGCTACCCGCCTGAGTACCTCAGCAACAGAGGCTGGCTGTCCCTGGGAGCAGCACTGCCTGTTTCCGTTGTCACATGTGGTAGAGATGAAGGAAGCCTGGGTGAATGGACATGCTTCTCAATATACATAGAGGAGGAGAGGGCTACATGGAGTTTAACATCCACAGGGAGGCAGGAGAGGCTGCTCACCCTCAGATTCCACGTTCTCTAGGTGTTCTGGGCCTACCTGACAGGGTTCAAGGTATTCGGTGCTATGAAGCTTCCCCAGTTGGGCACGTGGGGCTGTAGAGCACACAGGCTCCTGGCTCACTTGCAGCTCCAAGGCTGAGTAGGGCAGAATTGACCCTGGGGCCTTGCACATTTCCTAGGATTAGCCAGCAGAGACTAGGGTCTCTGTATCGCACCCACTCCTGCTTCCCACTCCGCGACAGCACAGAAAATGGGAACCACGAAGGTATATTCAAACTGGGGTGAGGGAGGAGTGCCATGAACATTTGACTCTTCCCCAGCCTTGGCCTGCTAACAGTAGGAGGAAACAGTGCCTAGATGGTAGAAAATAGGATGGTAACCACCCATGAAAACAAGCCAAAAACTGGGGCACTGAGGATTGCCTGTCCTTTGGAGCCCAAAATATGATGATTTGTGTCACAAGTGCATGTCTTGGGAATGTGGCTGCTTGCATTTTATTTCCTTTTCATTTGTTCAATATCATCCTCCCCCCGTACCGTTTCCTATTGAGTACCTGTGTCAAACACGCTTTCTCATTTAACCTTTCCCTGAAGATTACGAGGAAAAAATACCACTTGAGGAAGGTGCTATTAGCCTCATATTACAGATACAGAAACTGAGGTTGAGAAGTTAAGCAACTTCCCTTAAGTTCATACAGCTTACAAGTGTAAGAGCTGGGATATAAGCCTTATACTTACTTCACAAAGTTGTCTCCAGGTTGGGGAAGGTGACGTTGACCCTGGAAATCCGCCGAAGAACCCCAAAAAGAGAGGGGCTCATAGGAGACAAAACTGAGACTGTGTTCTTGTATCACAACTGGCAGTTCTGGGTGTAGATGGATCAAAGAAGACTGTTCCCATGCTAGGCACCATCCTTGGTACACATAGTGCCTCACTAGGCCTCCCTCCCCACCACCACATCCTAACCGTTTCCAGAAATCTCCTGGGCTCCATGAGCAGCTCCCATTATCATCTACAGGCAATGATGCTTGCGTCAGCTATCTGTCATCCCCTGGCCACCCAACTTCCACCACTGAATAACGGGAAATAGTAGTGCACACGTGCTGCTCTCTCCCCTTTCTCGTCACCACAACCCAGTTCCTTTTCCCTCTATTCCACCAATAGAGGGAGCTCTGACCAGCTCACCGGGCCTCTCAGAATCAGACGCCACTTTCTGAACTCAGGCCCATTTGACCACTGAGCAATACAAGAAACTATCAACTACCTCCCCCAAATCTCCCTCTTCCTTGGCCCTGTGACACTTCCTCTGGGGGCCCCTGCTCCAGTGATGATCCCTGGGGCTCTGCTGTGGGTTCTTTAACTCTCAGAACTGCCCAGGGCTCCGCCCTCCTCCTGCCCTATACTCTCTCCTCAGATATCTGCCGCCTCACCTGATTCCCAGGCCTCTGGCTGCTTACTCTGTCTTGACCAAGTCCTATAGGCCAGTGCCCATCTGTTCACCTCACACTTCAGGACTTGTATGATATGCCATGCTGCAGGGTGTGGGATCTGGCTTTTCGGGTGGTCAACTAACACAATCCCAACAAGTGAAAGGGAGCAAACACCCAACAGGGCAAACTTGGAGCAACGAAGGACAGCAGACAGAAGAGAGAGGAGGCGAGTTTGCTCTCTCCATCCTTCCATCGACCCAAACGTAGCATTTCTGAATAGTCTATCCAGGGACATCACACTTGGACAAGTGGCCAGTTATTTGTGAAGCAGTGGCCCACTCATTAAAACAAACCTTGTGTTTTCTTCTCTTTTCCTGCCTAGCTTTCCTCACCCTCACTGCTTGGGGATTGTATCTACCAATAAAGCACTAGGACTGCAGCTTTGCCTCAGGTTCAGTTTTCTAAGTAACCTGAATTAAGACAATACACCTACCTCATCCCAATCATGTCTTCAACCACCACTGACACACTCCCAACCCATTCCCCAAAGTTTATCTCCAATCCAGACTTCTCTGCTGAGCTCTATACGCAGTTGGATCCAACTGCCAATGGACACCTCCACTTGGACACTCTCACAGGCACCTCAAACTCATTTCTAAAATGAAACCCATAGTGCTGCTCCCCAACCGTGTGCCCTTCTCCTGTGTTTTGGGGGAGTCAGAGATGAAAGACACCTTAAAGGAACTCTCAGTCTGGCTGAAGGAGACAGATGGGTGAACTCACAATTACAATGGAAGGAGACACGTACTGGTATAAAGCAATGCCATAGGGGCATGTACTGAAGAAGAGAAGGAAGGCTGCTGTGGGCTAGACTTGCATGCGTTCTCTCATTTAGCCTTTACCACAGCCCTGTAAGGTTTCGTTATTCCTATTTTGCTGTTGAGAAAGCAGACCAGAAATTAGAAACCTCGCCAAGGTCACAAAGCAACTAAATCCAAGCACACCTGAAAAAAAAAGGTTCATATTCTTTGCTGCTCCAGAAGAGGAGCACCTAAGAGGTTACAGGAATTGGAGATTTCCTAAGGTAGCAGTGCCGGAACTGTCTTAATAAATGAACAGGCTGTCAGCTAAGATGGGGTGGGGTGGGGTGGGGGCAGAGAGATAGAAGGGAAGGAAGGAGGTAACTGGCATTCTTGGCAGTGGGAAGAGGCCTGAGCAATCACATGGTGGCAAAGCAACTGCAGGGGTTCACTAAGCCCAGACCATAAGGCACAAGAGAGGCTGGACAGGTGGGCAGGATCCAAATCATGGATGGCCTCGTGCGCCATCCTAGTGAATTTAAATTTTAAATTCTAGACACTTGGAGGAACCATTTCAGGATTTTGTTTAACTTTTAAATTCTACTCGAAAGAACCATTTCAGAATTTAAACAGAGAATGACAGAGCCCAGTGTGCATTTTAGAAAGGTCTCTCGGGCATCCATGAGAATTGGGTGAGAGAGGCAACAGAGGTAGGATGACTACTTCAAAGACTGCTGAAATACCCAGAGCAAGAAATTATACACAAAGTTAGCAGTGGAGGGAGTGGAAAAAAGTGAACAGATGTGAGAGACAGTAATGAAGGAAAAACTGAACAAGACTGGGTAACTAAATTAGCTAAGGAGAGTGGAGAAGCCATCAGATACCCTGGTTTGTGGCTTGTTATATACAGGACATGGAAAAGATGCTTTCCATTTTAGACATGCTGACTTTGAGATAGATACCAGCAGGCAATTGAATAAATAAGTATGGTATTCGGAAAGCAGTAATGGTGAGAAACCACTACCAAGGCAAACGGACAGAACAAGAAAGCCCTGTCCTCTTCTCGTACCCCCGGGAGTTGCCCAGTCTTGGCCCTTGGTATCTTAAACACCAATGGGAAGGGAGGCCAGCAGCTTAGGTAGAAAGGACAGGAACACAATCCAATCCCAGGGAAAGAACAGTGTGGTCTGCAACTTGCTCAGCACTAGAGGAGGCCAATTTGGAGAGGTGAGGTAAAGACCCTCTGATATCAAGACACAGCCACCCTCCTCAACCAATTCTGGAAGAATTAAGCCCGAATACCCTAAGGTATCCCTTAGGTATATGCATCTAGAATGGTATCAGCTATGTGTAATCCTTGAGAGTACTGAGGAAAGTCACACAAATCATTTTCTCTTGGAACCCCAGTTGAAAAAGGCTAAGGTGCAGAGCAGGTATCAAAACACCATAATCCACTGACCTTCCCAAAGGGTACATCAACTGGGAATGCGCCCAGCGCTAACGTGTGCCCTGGGCTCCCAACCTGGAACCTCCTTGTCCTGTTTGCTCCTTTCCCACAAGCAGAGGACCTGACCTAGCTGGAGCTGCTCCTAAGCACTAGGGGTCTCTCCCTCCAATTGGATCAGAGACCTCTGGCAGCCTGCGTAGGATTTCCCCAAGGAGGGAATAAAAGAGAGCATCAAGGGAATTGCCTGGCAGTCCAGTGGTTAGGACGCCACACTTCCACTGCATGGGGGCGCGGGTAAACGACGCAGACCAAAAAAAAAGAGAGAGAGACGGACAGAGACAGTATCAAGGAGTCAGCCAACTGAATTAAACTGGGGTTAAGTTCTAAAATGCCGGGGCACTGCTCATTGGCCTAACGGGCCCCAAATCTAGAAGTGATTTCAGTAGGTCTGGGCCAAGGCCCAGAAATGTGCAAATTTTTTTTCAAAGGAGCTCCCCAGGTGATACTAATTTGTAGTGGGACTTGGGAGCAGCTTTTGCAACTTCTATCCTTTCTTACCGGTCTGTTGCTTTGGTCTTCCCTTGCTTAGTAAATGTTCCCTCTGAGAGACCCCAGATCTTATGGGGAGACTGTGCCAGTGCATCAGAAAGTTGTCTGGGGTGACGATCATACCATTAGCCCAGCTCCAAACACTGGCCTGAAGAGCAGTGGAAGATCCAGAAAGCAGAGGCAGGCCTGCTGGCAGAGACTACATACTCCTGGCCTCCTAACTCCATAAATGAACTCAGGAGCTAAGCCCGTGGTCTAGCCCTTTTCCCCTTGCTCCGAGAAACTTACTGCACACAAATTTGAGGAACGCGGCATTCTACTGGTCACTAGAGGGAGACCTTCAAATATGACCCAGCCAAAGCCTCCTCAGCATCCCTTCTCCTCCACCCCTGCTCTGAGCCAAATGGCCCAAGTCCCACTCCCAGCACCACACAGAGAACACTGAAGCAGAAGTGACTTTAATCAAGGGGTGAAGTCCTCAGTCAGGGAGACCTCACTTTACCTTTGGTGGTGGGGTCTCAGCCTGCCTACCCACCACGGCCCCTGAGTCTCCTCAGGAAGGAGGGAGCAATTGAACAGCAAGTTCCAGCAGAGGTCAGGGAATGGAAATAGGGGAACCAGGTCAAGGGGCAAGGGGCAGGGCACTGACAGGTGGGAGTGAAGCTGAAAGGGGCAGGAACAGCTCTACACAGGCGGTTCTACCTGGGGGCTACCCAGTGGCTATGCATCAGCCAGAGCGGCACCAGGAGGGCTGAGTGTAGAAGAGGACAGTGAGGGAAGGAGCATTTAGGAGATGAGGCGACCATGAAGCTGGTGCAGCTGCTCCTGGGTGAGCACCAGCCGGTGTCGCTGTCCAAGGCCAGCAGCACACGAGAAGGTCACTTTGCCCATGTATACAGTGTCGTCCTGCTGCTCTTCCTTGGCCTGGGAGTTGGGAAGGGGAAGAGGCCTCCAGGTCAGGGGCTCACTTGAGCTGTGTGCCACTGACAGGGTCCCTGAGCACTGAGACCCTGGGTGACTGAGGCTTTGAGGCTGCTAGACTATAATGACCACATTTTCCAAATCAGAACAAGGGAGTTTTGAGCCCCTTCTGATGTCAAAAGTCATAGAAGATGTTTAACTGCTAAAATATTGGAATTTCAGGAAACAATGCAAGCACTCTTAAGATACTTGCAAGTAAGACTTGGCCAGATTTCTCAGGATGTTCAGTTGTTGGACCTGAGACCCTAGAAGCCTCTTCAAATTCTGGAGGAGAGGGGAAGGACCCACCTGAGCCCTCCATACTGCCCATCCCCCTCCCCCGCTCCCTCTTACCCTGAGGAAGGCTGATGAAGGGAAGGTAGCAAAGTCAGTGGGGACCGTGGCTCCAGGGCGCTGAGATACAGTCTCCTTAAGGACCTCATCCTGGCAGAGGGGAAAAGGATTCATTTAGGGGACCCCCACAGGCTAGCCCAGTACCTCCCTGGTTTCACAGGAAGGAACACTAATACCAAAGAAGCAGGGACCAATCCTCTTTATCATCATACTTTTACTCTCAACTCCAATCCCATCCCTACCCAACATCCCTACTTTACAGATACTTACCCTTTTAAGGCTCAACTCAGATTCTATAGCTTCTGGGAAGCCATTTCCAACCATTCTACTCTGCAGTGATATCAGCTCTGACAGAAGTTGTGCCTGAAACCACACACTCTAAAGACGATCCTAGCTCAACCCACTTTGTTGATAAGAATCTGTTTTCTGTTGATGGGCATCTGTTTGGGAGTGAGGGCAGGTTCCCAAGGCAGGAATCCTGCCTCGCCTTCCATCTCCTCCCCAGTGCGTCATCTAGCACAGGGATGGGCCCCCAGGAACCCTGGGAGTCCTTGTGGAAATGAACGTGCTAGGGGCTCCACCACGGAATGCTCTGAAGTGGGCACTGTCGGGTGAGGAAGGGCAGGGTCTAAACTAACCTTGAGCTTCTCAATGGTGTCGCTTAGTGACTTGAGCTGAGCCACCTGCTCCAGGAGCTGGGCCGATGGGCTCTTGGCAGCTGTGGGGATAGAAGGCTAGTGAGGCCCACCAAGGCCCAGGCAGGCAGCTGTACTGGATTAAGGGTCATTAGTGCAGATACTGGACCCACTCATGGAGTAGACACGTAAGAGAGTAGGTGAATCGAGCAAATTCAACACTGAGACCAAAGGGCAGTGCTAGGAAGAGCCTCTCTGGCCTGGGAATTGCCTGGGGCAAGGGGAAGGGGTGTGTTTTCCACCTCAGGATTTGGCTGGTCCATACCAGGGCTGGTGCGGGTGATGTCCACGACATGGGTGTGTGCGCTCAACTGATTCAATGTCTCCAGCAGCTGGTTAGTCTTACGATACAGCACTCCAGCAGCTAGATCACTGCCAGGGCCCTCACGGGGTAGGAGAGAGAGCTTTGCCACGTGCAGAGGGGGCAGGGCTGCTAAGGATGCCTTCATCTGGGCTCCCTGTGGGGGAAGGGGGAAGAAGGGTAGCGGTAATAAGTGAGGGAAGGCCCTGCCATCTATCATCAATGAGGCAGTTACACTCCACCTCTACCCATCCTCCCTGCGACCTCCTCACCTTGAGGATGCTGTTCTCATGCTGGAGCTGGGAGATGTGCAGCCTCATGGCAGAGATCTGCTGAAGCAGCAGTGGTGAGTCCTTCACCAGCCCTGGGCCTGGCACAGATCCCGGAGCCTGCCCAGAGGCACCTCCTATGGGTACCATAACAAATATGAGCTCCATCCCTACTCATCCCCTCTCCTTATCCCCTCCTACCTCCAGTCTTGATTGCTCCCAAGGGGGCAGTCTCACCCTGCTCCCCCAGCCCCAATTCCCACCAGCCCTGTTAACCCCCCACCAGGATGGGTCTCTACCTCGCTGCTGTTCTTCTGTGCTCAGGATAGCCCATTGGGGAGCAGGAAAAGAGGAGAGAGGAATTAGATGATTTGGGAGTGAGGGGGACATATCAGAGGAATCCGGGGCACGCAGGAAGATTTTTTTCCTAATCACCATACCTTCTCTAACAAGACCCTGCCTCTACTTTTGGGGAAAAAGCAAATATGTGTGAAAAGACAGAAAAGGGGAGCCAGGCCACGATACAGGGTGCAACACGTGAGGAAGAGTGGCAGCGGGAGTGTGCGCAGGAGGAGAAGCCCTTGAGGCCATTCTTGCCTCCCTGCCTCAGACTCCAGCTCCCAGAAAGGCAGACGGAACGCTCCTGAAACCCTGATATGTCTGCACCCTTAGTGCTCCCTAGCAGCAAAACTTAAGTGGAGGATGTAGACACATTCCCATGTTCCTCAGGTTCCCCAGTGCTCTGAGACAAAAGTCACCGTTTTTTTGGTGTGAAGTTTCATAAACTAAGAACCAATATTTGTTTAAAGAGCCTATGCTAAAGCAACGCAATGCGGTAATTCTGGAGACTCCCCTCCCAAGGAACATGGAGCCGTCTGCACCACAAGAGTCTAAAGTCAAGAAGACGCTTGGTCACTTTCAGGGTCAAGCGGCACCAGTGACGGGGGCTTTGATGAGGACAAGACCCTTGGTGAGGCCAGCTGACAAGGCAAGCACAGCAGGGGAGATCTAGAGATCCTGAGGGTTTAATTCCATCACAAGGAGTTTGCCTTCTGGAGGTGAGAAGGGTAAGTAAGAAACTGAATAGAGAACAAAAACCAAACTACACGGTAGATGATAACTAACATGGTGGTGGCTGCCTCCTTGGTCAGGAAACTAAGGAGACTAGGCCTGGAAGCCAGAAAAACTCCAGGTAAGGAGCCCTGACCACACTAAGAAACCAGGCAAAGGTCAGAACACAAGCCCCAAGTGAAACTGGGAGAATTCAGCAATGGAAGAGACAACTACTCTATAGGGTGAAGCCACGTCAACTCAGTGGGGAAGAAAAAATGCAGTGCCCAAGCAGAGGAGGAGTCAAGAGCAAGCACCATCCACTGCTGCGGATACCACAGCAGTTAGCCCAGCCTGCTGCAGGCTTGATGACCCTCTGGAACACAGGGCTGGGACAGAAAAGCCAGGCTGTAGACCCAGAAGGGACATCTACTAGACTCCAACTGTCACTGTAATTCTGAGCTTCACCAACAACTTGGTAAGGCCCCACTGCCCCACCTTGGTCAGAACTCTGCACATATCTTCCAGAAGTAAAAACTTGGTGAAAGTTGCCAGAGGGCTTCCCTGGTGGCGCAGTGGTTAAGAATCCACCTGCCAATGCAGGGGACACGGGTTTGAACCCTGGTCCAGGAGGATCCCACATGCCACGGAACAACTAAGCCCCCGCGCCACAACTACTGAGTCTGTGCTCTAGAGCCCACGAGCCACAACTACTGAAGCCCGCACGCCTAGAGCCCATGCTCCACAAGAGAAGCCACCGCAATGAGAAGCCCACGTGCAGCAAGGAAGACCCAGTGCAGCCAAAAATAAATAAATTCATTAAAAAAAAAAAAGTTGCCACGGAGTGAAACTGGGCAAGCATATTCTTGGTTGAATATCCAGGGGTAAAAGAGGGGGACAGAAGTCAAACTGAAGCCAAGGGCAGGAGGGGGGCCGTCCAGTCTCCTCTGGGCTAGTGCTGCCTGTCCCACTGCACTCACCACCAGCAATGCCAGACACCAGGGTAGCAATACCCGAGGGAGGGGGACCCCGGAGCCCCTCGATTGTGCGCTTGGACTGGCTGTTCAATCGCTGCTTTAACTCTGCTTTCTCTGCCTCCAGTTGGTCGATGTCAGCCTGAAGTGCATCCATCGTCTCCTCGAACTCTCTGTGAAAGAATCTGGGCTTGGACAGTGTCCCTTCCCCATGGCCCCACCCGCCCCCCTTCTCAGTCCTAACTGAGTCCTTGGAGTCGCCCTACTGGTGAGGAGCCAGAGGCAGAAGAGGCTCAGATGGGGACGAGATGATGGGGATGTCAGTTGGGAAGGAAGATGGCGTCTGTCCCCCTGGGGAGTCTCACTACAAGAGGCCCTGGGCTAGGCGGAAGGGAGCTGCTGGAAGGAGGGAGGGGTGGAGTGAGCAGGGGCCTGGGAAGGTGCCTGACTTCTCCTTCTTCCGCAGCAGCGCCTGGGTCTCCTCCAGCCGAGTCTGGACTTTCTCGATGCGCTCATCTGCATCCTTGGCTGCACTGTCCAGCTTCTTCTCCAGGAGGCTCAGCCGCACATTGGCCTCACTGAGCTCTTCCCCCTGGACGAGGGCAGAGAGCGTCTAGTTCCCTTACACCCTCCCATGGCCCCCCAGAGACCTGGAATAGACCATGAGATAGAAAGCTTCCTGAGGGCCCACCGATCACAGGTGCCACTTCTCCCCACTCAACCCCCAGCCCCCCTGAGTTATGATCACCAACACTCACTGCTTCCCTGTGCCCCATGCTATTTCCTGGCCCCCCAGATCCAGAGCCTTCCCTATCCTCACCTTGATCTTGAGTGACTTCTTCAACTCCTTAATAACTGTCTCTCGATCTTCAAGCTTCAAGCCCAGGCCTTCAGCATCTGTGATCTCTGCACGAAGGGCTGCAGCCCGCAGCTCAACTGGGGGAGGCTAAGGGTAGGGACAGGAGACAGAGGGCAGGGATAGGGAGAGGAGGTCATCAAGGCACTCCTTTCAGAGATCCAGTCAAAGGGAAAATCTTCTCCTTGCCTCCTAAGCAGGATGGTGCTCCCCAGATTCCTTCCTGCTGCCGCCCAGCCCTCCCTCCCACAATTACCAGCAGCTCTCCAAGTCCTGCTCCTCCAGGCCCCTGGAGCCCCTCCAAGGAGCTACCCCGCCCACCTTGCTAGGGGGCCGCTCTGCATCGTACTCTCCCTCCTGCATGGCGGTGGCCAACTTGTTCATGGTACTGATCAAGATGCTGCATGACTGGCGCAGACACTCATAGGGGCTGCCGGAGGGGGCTCCGTAGATCTGCAGGTGTCAAGGGCAGTAGTGAAAACCCCACACTGGCCACCTGACTGCCCCGTTACCACCTTCTGCCCAGCCTTCCCAGCCCACCTGCTCGCCTGCTTTGAAAGCCAGCTCCTCCAGGGCAGCCACAGGCAGGCCTTCATTCTCTGCCAGCGGGGCAATGAGCTGGGCAGCAGCAGCAGCCACCTCCTGCAGCACAGCCACCACCCACGTCAGGTGTTTCCTGCAGTCTAGGAGTGTGTCGGATACCTGTGCAACAGGCCAGAGTCAGGAGCCCACTCTGGGCCCCGCACCACGGCTCCCAGCTACCTCAGAACCATTCTTGTCCCCTGACCATATCCAGATCTTGACACGCTGGGCCCCTCCTGGTTCTACTTGGCTTCCTTCCCATCCCCCTTCACAGCCCAAACCTGTGGTCCAAAGGCCAGTGCAGCTGGGATCCCAGGAGCATCTGTCCCTGGCATTCGCCTCCGGATCTTCTTGCAGAACTGGCGGATATCACTGCACGAAGTTTCCAGGTCCCGGAGCAGGAGTGCAATATCTGAAGCCTCCTGCCCACCCTACTCAGGGAGCGGGAAACAGATGGAGAGCCAAGTCAGCATGAGGGCTGGGGCGAGGAGGTGGGGACTAAAAGGAAGAGGAGCTCAAATAGACCTAGTTGTGCTCTCACCTGCAAGAAGGCCCGCAGCCGTCCCACCTCCACACTCATGCAGTCCAGGGCACTCTGGGTGAACTGTGAGGACAGAAGCAGGTCGTCGTCAGCCCCCAACAGGAGCCCTTCTGCCCCATCACCATCTCTAAGAAGTCTCCGCCCTCGGCTGGCCCCCATCCATAAGTGGGTCCTCTGGCTTCCCTGATCTGGCCTTAGTGACCCTGTTCCAGTCTTATGCCGACACCCCTTGAGGGTGTGAACTGATGTCTTCCATTTCTGATCTCTATAAGGGGCTCAACCACTGGCCCAGACACCTCACCTTAATGTGGTCAGCCAGCTGTATGGTACTGTCCTCCGGTTGTTCAGAGAGGTGGATGCTGTACAGATGCTGAGGAGGGATGGCAAAGAGACAGACAGTCTTTAGGCCTTGGAAGAATGGAGAATTCTTCCCAAACTGCAATTTGACCCTGTCATCACAGGACTCCAGAGGTATGAGAGCATCCAAAACCCTCAAGGAGCTGCATGCTAAGGTGAGTCCATCTACGAGCCTCAAGCCATCAGCCTGGGACATACAACCTTGGCTACACTGGCCAACAGCCTCCAGCAGAAGAAACCCTCCCTCCCTCCTGTGCCAAGGCTGAATTCTCGCCCCAGACCTGGTAGTACTTGATGGCTTTGGTGAGAGGCTCTACGTTGACAGTCTCGTCCAGCTGATCCTTGTGCAGCAGCTCAATGAGAAAATCCAAGGAGCGTTCGTGGGCACTCATCTCCGGGTAGAGGCTGCCCACCTTCTTATACATGTCCACACTGCACTGAGAGAGGGCACTAGAGACCAGAGAAGGGCCCTGTGAGGCCAGGGTCTACCAGGCAATCTCAGTTCCAGCCAATCTCAGACGCGTGGCCCTGGAGTAGAGGTCAGGGGTTACTTACTGCTCATAACGGTGGAGTGTGGCCT
The DNA here is from genome assembly GCF_963924675.1 of Phocoena phocoena. Taxonomy (NCBI): domain Eukaryota; kingdom Metazoa; phylum Chordata; class Mammalia; order Artiodactyla; family Phocoenidae; genus Phocoena; species Phocoena phocoena. The sequence continues at coordinate 25,828,310 of NC_089232.1, read as the reverse complement.
GTAGCAAACTCAGCGAATACACCAGCCCAGCAGCAAAGCTGAGCTGCTCCCCCACAGCTCCTCGAAGTCCTGGCCGCTCTGAACAGTTCTCACTTAGTTCAAATTTCTCCTGGGCCTGCTTCCGGATTAGCTCTGCCTGTGGGAAGAAGCACCAGAGACCTGGGGCTCAGAGCAGAGGATGGAGAACACAGACTCAGGAATATGGAGAGCTGAGCAACTATGTAGGGGGCATGGATACATGGGGGAGAAAGCAGAAACGGCTCTTAGATGGGCAGGGACTATCACACGGGGAAAGTGTAATGATGTGATTACTGGTGGTTATGAAGATTTGGGATGTGGGGATGAAAGGGTGGCAGGACCAGTGGGGCCAAGCTCTTTCCCGCCTTAAAGCTGCTGCTCCTGCTACCTTTCTACCTAGAATGCTATCCTGACAATTACCTCCCCACTAACTCCTAGTGATCTTCTAAGTCTGGCCTCAAATGTCATTCCTTCAGTGACATCCCTCCATCTAAATCGGCTCTCCGACCGTGCTCTCTCAAAAACGCTACCTCCCCTTCACAACAGGCCATCTCCCCTTCACAACACGCCATCTGTGATATACATCCATCTGTGACTTTGTTGACTGTGCTACTCCACTACAGCATAAACTCTGTGAGCAGGAAGAATGACTGTTATCTTCACTCGGCATCCTCTGCCTGGTTCACAGCAAGTTCAACAGAGTCCTGCTGGGCACGTGATTGACAGACCATACCTTGCAAATGAGACGAGGCATGAGCAGCAGCACCAGGACGCAGTCATGGTCCCCACCTGGCCGAAGGAAGCTGTCAGGCATGAAGGCTGTCAGCAGGGACATGTGCCGGTTGGCCTGCGCCACCTCCATCTGCCTCAATTCCATCTCAATTGCCTGTGAGGTGGACAGGGAGGTGGACTCTCAGCCAGGCTGCAGAGAGCCTCATAACCACCATGCCGCGCTCCACCACGTTCTCCGCTTCTAGGCCCAGGCCAGGAGTCTTCCAAACCACCACACAAAGCATCCCCCAATCCAGGAAGCTGAAGCCCAGAACCCCACACCAGATCAGCCCACCGCCACACCCAGGCTGGGGTCCCCAATACTCAGCCCTCTGCGACCCACCCACTTTCCTGACCTTGGCATGGGCCTTAGTCTCAGCAAACTTGATTTTGAAGTCAAAAGTCTCTGGGGGTGGCTGCTGCTGCCTCTCCACAGATGCTTCCTGCTGGTTTGTCAGTTCCCGGTTCACATCCTGGGAACAGGGACAGACAATGAGGCACAGCTGGGTCCTCAGGGAGCCCTGGGGAGATGGTGGGCAGAGAGTAGCGGGTATGCAGGCACCTGCAGGTGGGCAGTCAGCTGGCGATACTTCTTGATGGTTTGCTGATAGTCTGCAACTGTCTCCTGGGCCGCCTCCACACGCTTCTGGGCCTCTCGCACCCGTGCCCCCGCCATATCCAGCTGCTCCCGCAGCTCCAGTTCTGTCTCACGTGCATTCTCCTGCAGCTCATCGTTCATTTCATTCATTGCTTCCTGGGAGGCCACAGGGAAGTTGAGGCAAAGGAAAGTCAGAGTCAGGGTAGCAGGCCAGGGTGGGTTCACTCACCACGCCTCCTACTCAAAGGTCAGGGGTCACATGTCAGCTCTTCTCTCAGCAAGTCACTTCCAACTACCCTCCATCAGGGTCATGAGTCAGAGTCTGCTCTTCTCTTACCAAGTCCCCCACGGTTTCTCTCAGTTCCCGCACTTTCTCTTCCAGATTCAGGTTCCGGTCTGTCAGCATCTCCACCATCTCCTCAGCACCCAGAGCAGCATCCACCTGTGTTACGGAGAGGGAACAAGGAGAAGGGCTGGAAGGTACCTAGAAACAGAAGGTGCCTACAACAGAAGCGAGTCAGTGGAGGTGCTCTGGGCAAGGCGCTGGGCTCCCCAGACCTGCTCCTTGAGCTCATCAATGGTGCTCTCTGCCTGGCTCAGCTCCTCCTGCAGACGCTCCCGCTGTTGCCTCACAACTTCCAGCTCTTGGTTCTTCTTTTCCATGAGCTTCTGGAGTTTCACGTGCTCCTGCTTCTCGGAGGAAGAAAGATCCCGCATTCTGTGGGAAAATGGAGAGAAGAGAGAGCGCGTGTCGGAGTCACCGGGTGGTGAGCGCTCGAACACATTTGGAGACAGGAGAGTGAGCCGCACAGCGAGAGGACCCTACCTCACTAGGGCATCCTTTAGGCGGGCGTTCTGCTCCTCAAGCTGCTTGAGCTGATAACTGGACGCAGCGCCATCTGAGCCTGGGGAAAACCATTAATACTTTCAGACAAAGTTCCAACCCCACCATTTGGCCCCCAGCAGCTCCTGGTCCCTTACCCTTCTCTTCAATCTCAGCCTTGAGGATCTCCAAGTCAGTGGTGAGCTCGTCCACACGCTCCTTCAGCGCCTCCACCTCTTGCTGTAGGGACTCAGCCCGCTCTTCGGCCATCTCCTTATCCAGAGTGGCCATCTCGATGGCATCAGCAGTGTCAGCCATCTCCTCCATGTAGCGTTCCTTTGCCTCTAGGGCCTCCTTGGCTTCCTGAAGAGGAGTGGAGGTTGGTTGGGGTACAAGCACAGAGCTGCCTCATGCACCCTTTCTCACAGGACACTCCAGGCTCCAGTTTCAGCTTCCAGTACACTTCCTTGGGCCCCGTGCCTCCCCAGACACCCTCTTCATCCCAAGTCCCACCTTCCGAGCCTCCTTGAGGCGCCGCTGCAGGTCTGCCTGCTGCTCCTGCATTTTGCTTTTCCATTCCTGCACCTGTTCCAGCTGAATCTTGTGTTTCTCCAGCTCTTTTAGCTTTGCCTTGTCTTCTGCACGTTTCAGTCGCAGGGTCTCCAGTTTCTCCTCCAGGTCCCGCACTTGGGCCCTCAGCCCCTCCTCCTCCTGCAAAGGAGAGACCCTTCAGTCTATGCACAGCCTCCCCCGTTTTCCCCATCAAGACTGAGCTGGAGTGGAAAGGACAGGAATGTGTGCAGACATCATTCCAGGCCCAGGGCCAAAGCAAGTGGCGTACAAACATCTGAGAAGAGCCTGATACATAAGGGGAAAGTGTGGAAGGGCAGAGAGTATAAGAGCTTAGTCAGTGACGGGATACCTCTATGCCGTGTCCCCCAACTAATCCAAGTTCCGGGTCTCCCCCAACCCTGGGAAACTTCGAAGACCCTGCCAGGGGTCATAGGCCCTTTCGTGTCTTGGATCTTCTTCACTCCAACCCCAGACCTTACCTTAGACGGGGAAGGAAGCGGTGGGGCTGCTCCAGGAGAGGTGAGGGCTGGTGTGGGGATGATGGGTGCCGCCAGCGGAGTCTGAGCTGGGGTGCTGGGCTCACTGCTGCTCAGCTCACCTGCTGATGCTGAGCCAGAGGGGCCCAGGGAACTACTGGCCCCAGCTACCCCAGTGCTGGCTGGGCGGGTGGGCTATTCAGACAGGGTAGGGGCAGACCAGAACAAGTGTAGGGGACAGGGGTGGTGAAATCGAGTAAGACAGAATATGAGAATATGGTGAGGGAAGTGACAGAAAAGGAAAAAGACAGAGAGTATCAAAGCACAAAGAGAACACAGAAACAGTGATGAGCAGAATGAAAATGACACAGTCAGAGACAGTGACAAAGGACCGGGGCAGGGTGGGGGTGAGAGGACGGCAGGAGAGGAAGGGATGCAAAAAGACATAAGATTACAATGCTCCTCCCTTGGCACTGACCCCACATTCCTCCAAGCTCTGGCACTAACCCCTTAGAGCAGAATCCCATACTCCCCAGACCATTCCTTCTGTGACCCACTTGTGATCATTCTAGCAATTTCTTAATACTCCCAATCCCATTGTTGCTCTGGGCCTGTGCCCTCCTCCCCCAGATGGAAAAAGTGCCTCAGTGTCATTCCCAGAGAAAAAGAACAGATTGATCTCTAATTTTCATGTTCCCAGAGAAGGCTGGGCTAAAAGTGGGGGTACTAGGCCCCCCAGCTCTTTAAATCAAGCTGATTCTCCTCCCCTTGATCGACTTCAGGGGACCCTGCAGGTAAAAGAGCCAGGGTGAAAGTTGTAATCCTTGGCTCCCCTCTGAAACAAGGTCAGTACAGCCAACCCATCTGTCACCCCCCTCCCTCCAAGACAGAGGGGCTCTAATCAGATGACAGGACCCAGGTCCCTGTGGAGCTGAGGCTCTGGAGCAGACAGGCCTGCCCAGTGCTCCTCCCTGCAGGGCTGAGTCCTGAAGCTCTCCCGATGGGCTGACACTCAGAGGCCACATGCCCAAAGCCTTTCACTGATACGCCCACCTCCTTATCTCCTGACATTTACACTGCCAAGTTTTTTCACCTTTCTTCCAATCCCCACCCTCCCCCCCAACACACACACACACACACACACACACACACACACAGAGCTGGTCTAAATGCCCTTCTTCAAGAAGGCCTACCTTGATTAACTACAACCACTCTCGTTTCTCTTCTGCACTCAAGCTACCGGCTCAGACGCCCTCCTAAGAGCCAGAAATCACTTCCCCGGAGGGGCCTGTCATTAGCCTCAGTCCCCTCACTCCACTTAAGAGAACTCAGGATACACTGTGACCAACTTACACTTGCTCATACACATGCCCACATACATGCACATGCCTAAAATGAGTGTGTGTACACTCAGGAGTAGCTTGTACAGACGCCTGTTTTTCCTCACCTTGGGCCGCCGGGTTGTAGTCTGGACAGGCAACAGGAGCCAGAGGAGAAGTAGTCAGGAAAGAAAGGATAATGGCAGAAAGACAGCAAAAGGGACAGCAATGAGAGCAGAAGCAACAGAAATGAGGCTACGGTTAGTGGTCCCACCACTCCTCCCCCATCCCCATCCCATCCCATCCCCTTCATCCAGGGAATCACCTCGTTCCTATTCCAGGAACTCAGAACTCCTATTTCCCGTTAGTTCCTTCTCCCACTTTTGTCCTACCCTTGCAGACCTCACCCCTTCAGACACCCTGGAAATCCTGGAAGTCCCTGTCTCCTCCTAGGCTGAACCACAGGAGACCAAACACAGCAGCTGGTAGAGAAGACCAGTCCTTCTGCAACAACCTCTCCCACTCTATCCCAGAGCCCCGCCCACCCACCACTCCCAAGGACTTTCCCAGGTCAGCCCCTTCCTTCAAGTGCTAGACTCCACAGAGGACTCCCTAGAAATACCATGTGACAAGAATGATGATATGAGCCCGAAGTGAGCGATATGAACCCAGCAGAGGGAGATCAGGCCCCCAAGGCAGAACAGCGCTACTGTGTACCCCACCCCCACCCCCTTCCCCAGGACCAGTTCCTGCAGCAATTCCCTTCCCCAGGGCAGAGGGCTCAGGTGTCAGGACCATGAATACTGCATGAGCCTGAAGCCCAGAGCTCAGCAAAGTAACCCCACCCAGCTGCCAGAAAAGAGGGGGAGGGTGGGCAGCAGCATAGGGAAACTACTGCCCTAAACCAAATCCAGAAACCCCTCAGGTTACTGCAAAGTGATACTGATGATTAACTCCAACTCCCAAATAAGGTTCCTGATACCCAGGGTCTCATACTTGTGGCAAAGGCAAGATTTGGCCTGGGCCCTGCTTCTAGGTCTCCCAAGGAGACCAACGCCCACCTCTACTACCCTGGGCTAAGCCTCCATAGCTGTGTATCAAAAACTATTCTAGGGAAAGACCCCTGACACAAACCCCAGTGGGGCAGGGATGCTGGTATTACAACCGAGAGTCATTCTAGCAAAGGTTGGGTGAGGTAGGCCTGCTAGAGGCACAAAGACATCTGGACCTGCTTCCCAAGATTCTCTCATAGGAAATGCATCCGGAGCCAGTTTGCTGCAAAAGCTGCCTGAAGCCCAAGCCTGTGAGGCCACTGGGTACAAGGCCCAGAACACAGATTCAAAGCCAAAAGCAGGCAGGCCAGGGAGCAAATGCCCAGGGTGTGGGCCATGGCAGTGACACACACCTCTCCCTGCCCCCCACCTTCATCACCATCCTCTTCCCCCAACCAGGTAGACAGAGGAAGTCAATCAGCCCCCACCCCCACCCCAGCAGCCTGCTGCCACCATCACGCTGGCAACCCAGCAGCAGCAGGACCAGAGCAAGCAAGAGTACCTTTCGGGCTGTCGGTGCCTGTCTCATCATTGCAGAAAACCAAAGAAAGCCAGGATAGGAGAGAAGGAAGGACAGAGGAAGATGGACAAACACAGAGGAAGGACAGACGGATGGAGGGAGGGGGGGGAAGAGACCGAACAGAGGGAAAGGCGGCGGAGACAGGAGATTAGTGCATCAAATCCCAACAATGCAGCCTCAGCTTCCCAGACCAGCAGCTTCCCAGCTGGCAAATGGCTGCAGCTCGGATGCAGAAGCCCCCACGGTGCGCAGTGGGGACAGCCAGGCTCCGGCAGGCACCGGAGAGGTAGCCGGCCTAGTTCGCCAGCTGAGGCTGATGGCAGCCTCAGTGGCCGCAGCAGCAGCTCCACCTGACGTCATGCACCCACCCTCCTCTGCTCCACTAGGGGTGGAGACACTGCTCCTCAGTCACCTAGCAACCACCAGGCTCTGATGGCTCCTCCCCCTCCTCATGATTGGACAAAGTGCTCTGCTGAACCCGCCCTGCTTCCTCCTCCAAGGAACAGGTTCTGGCTCCTCCCTCTCCTTCCCTCTCCCCCGGCCCCAAGAATTTGCTCCAAGAAACTGGGCTAAAGGCCATCTCATCTCAGGGATGACCTCTCTGGGACCAGGGTATCACTGCACAGGGACACAGGGCCTCACTGCTTCATCAGGCCTCTCTCATACTCACACTCCCCTCTGTCCACAACCCCATCAATTCTACTTCTGTCTCATACACATGGACAATAATACCCTTACGGTGGCTCATCAGACTCATGTACCCACGGCACTCCTGCTGCATCAGCTCGGCAGGGCACACGAAGAAACCTGGGGAACATTCCATCTGGGCTGCAGCAGCTCTAATGACAGTGTTTGGCTCCTCTCTCAACTCTACCCTTGCTGTAGTCAGGTTAAAACCTGTCTCTAAAGGGCTTCCAGAAAGGACTGGGCACCTTGCAGAGACATCTGGGTTCTCTCTTCCACCCTCCTCCTCAAAGTTCCTTCTTTTGTTCTGGTGCTAGCTCCCTGTTCCCTGGGTTAAGTGATGTGCTGTGACAGAAGCACTGAAGAGGAAGACCCAGGGGAGTACTTGACTACTTGACTGACACTCTGCATCACGGGCCAAGAAGGTGCTATATCCCAGCACAGGCAGCCTAGGCTAGGCTTTGCCACATTTCTCTAGGCAGCCGCCAAAACCCCAAGATTTGGGCACAGCTCAGGTCCCTTCTCAGGATCAAGTCAGACTGCGGCCAGAACGCCTCCATAGATATCAGACTGCAGGTGCATCCTCTTCTCTATTCAGGGGTCTGGTGTGAGATGGGAACCCCAACCCGGAGCCAATAATCAAGGGAAGAAGCCCAGTGTCTAGGATGGGTCCGGCATCCTTTTGAGAATTATTTTCCTTTTTATATCCCCATTCCCTCCCAAGCCAGGACCCCAAAGCAAGTACCATCATGTTGTCTCTTCCAAGGCAAAACTCCAAAGTGAGGACCCACCACCAACCAGAAGTCAAAAAAAAGATGTTTTACTCTCCCCTCCACTGCCCCAATCTAGTAGCCCTCCATGCAAGGTCAGAAGGGCCTGAAACAGGCTGGTGACAAGGAAATCACAGAATCATACATACAGCACAGCACATACAGGTCTGACAGGCACATGCAGGTCGGAGACAGCTTGGGCATAGCCCCAAGGCATTGGGCTGGTGTGAGGAAGTGGTCATGGCAGCAACTTAAGACTAAAGGAGTTTCAGGGGTGTGGGAGTTGTGGGAGGTGGGCCTCAGGCACACCACCAGAGGAAGGAAGAGGCAGTGAAAGACTGACAGAGCACAGTGAGGGTGGGCATTCACGGCAGCACTCACCCAGAGACAAGAACAACACAGGCTTTTCAACTCAGGACTGTTCTTCCTGTGCTCTGTTCCCTGACCTCCCACCTCCTTACCTAACCACCTCACTTGGTACTCTCCTCACCTCCAGACCCCCAGTCTCTCCTCCCACTGCCCCCAAGCTGAGGCTAAGTGAGAATCCACTGTAACCCAGTAAATGCTCTATTCCATGCTGCTACTGTTTACAGCCAAATGCTTGGAGTCTCTGACTAGACGTCCTGAGGCGATGGGCAGGAACGTGGGAAGGGGTAAGGATCATCCCTAATGAGTACTACCTGAGCCTGATGTCCTTGCACCCCTCAAAGGAACTCTGAAAGCCAAGGCTGCCATTTCCTCTGGCCATCCCAGCCCCAAGGTCACACACACATGCATGCAGCCCAAGGACATGCAGGACAGCTGGGGAGGGGGCTCATGGCCCTCACCCACCCAGGCACAAATAGTAAACACACCACCTTCTTAGGCTTCAGGCCCCGCTGCATGAGGAGTAGGAAAGGGCAGAGTTAGAGAACAGACTTAAACATCACACTGTGCTAGCTGGCCAGATATCTTGGGTGTAGGTATTAAGACCAACTCAGGCATACCCAGGTATGGGGGGAGCCAAGTCACTGTCAAATCCAGGGTAAGTGAGATGAGGGCTCCCTTAAGGATCAGCTTCCAGGAGGTCCACACCCTGACCCAGAGGAGCTGGAGAGTCTGGAGCCCCACCTCGCACATCCTGCACAGAGCAGCGGAGGGAGGCTCCAGCAGGCCCTCTGCATACAGCCTGAAACAGGTGGCAGAGGGTCCAGCTCCTCTCCATTCACTCGTGAAAAAGAAAGCACCCTCTTTCTCCAGTTCTTACCTTACCCCTACCCTACACCCATCAGATGTTGGCAGCCTTGGATACCAAAAGGTAGGAAGTTGGCAACAACACTACTGGGGTCAGACCTGTCCTCCCTTTCACTCCCAGCCTCTGTTCCAATTGATCCAGAACTTCTGGGCCTTAATAGCTTTTTCCCTGATACCACCCTTACACCTAAAGCAGCAACTCATACCCAGAAAGCTTCCTTCTCAGGGAGGATGGAGACTGGAAGGCTAACTCAATTTACTCATCTATTGCTTCTACCTGCCTGGGGCTTCTACCTGCCCTCCTCTCTTTCTCCTTTCCCTCTACTACTCCCACCCCCACCCGTAACCACTTACCAGTTTGCTGGTCTTTGCATTTGAGTCAGTTCCCTCTGTAGAATGCAAACAGAAACAAAGTGTGTGTTTGTGTAGAGGGGTAGAGGCAGAGAACATCATGGCAGGTTAGGCAAGATATAACAAGGGAATATGGTGGTGATGGAAACTCTCAGGATCCACTGTGGCCCCTTGTTCTGGGGAGAAGTCCTGGGGACTCCTGGATGTGAGGAGGCAACTTAAGTGGGTGGTTGTTACCTCTTCTGAGGACCTTTGAGGCAGAAGAATCAGGTGTCTCTGGGGAGGTAGTATCTGCTCCATCTTCAAATACCTGGATCTGAGGACACAGAATAGACTCTATATAGCTAGATCAAGGCTGGATGTAATATGGGCCCCTCCCCAGGCCTTAAGCAAACCTGGGGTACAGGGCAGCTTCCTTAAGGATAGCTCTTAATCTTCCCTCCCCCATTACCTCCCACTCTACCAACCAGAGACTTATGCTCATGCCCAGGAAAAGGGAGCACCAACACACCAGCCGCACATGCAACAGAGCATGTACACACACACACACACACACACACACACACACACACACACACACACACACACACAGGAGGTGAGTACCTGGGATTGGCGCACAAAGATGCCATGCCCTTCGTCACAAGTGAAGTACTTCCTGCCTTGGACAGTTCCATCATTCTTGCCTTTTGCTTCATCCAGGATCACACCTACCCACTTGCCAGTGGCAAATAGCGTGGCTCCAACATAGGCCACAGTGCCACGGTAGCCTTTTCCAATCACCTCCACGCGGGAGCCCACTCGCAGAGGCCGGGCACTTGCCTCCGCACTCATTCTGCTGCCGCTGGGAGTCTGAAAGACACGTGCAAACATACATAGTTAAAAGCCTCAGGTCAACGTTGTCAGCCTAATAAATAAGAAAGGCCCCAATCAGGATCCTGGCCTGAAAAGGGATCAGAAGTCACTTCCCTGAACCCCATTCTCAAGGTAAAGTGTCCCCACCACCACCACCAAATTCCCTTTTGAAAAAATGTCAGTGCTGTGTTCTAAAACTTCTCAAAACGCCTCTGGAATCTGCCAGAATTTTTAAGAGATTGTATTTAAATTTAATAAATCAGAATTCATTGCTAGATCTGTGAATGTCACCCCACACGGCTGCTTTCTCAAGGAGCACTGCCCCCTAGGAGGGGAATGAAGCTCAAACAAATAACTCAGTTTAGACCAGGCTCCCCACAACCCAGTGCCTGACTCAAAAGCCTGAGCTGGGAAGACAGGTGAGTCAGTTAGTGACCCCACTAATCCTGTTCCCTCCCTACTGCTGCCTGTCCTCCCTGAGGGCACACAACTGTGCCTCCTTCCAGCCCTTAAGTCACTACCACTCCTTCCTGACCTGACTTCCCCCGCCCCCACCAGCAACACTCCTAGATGCCTCACCAAGCCCATCCAACGATTTACTCCCTTCTTCCTGGCCTGAGCCCTGTTCTATCAACTCTCTACCCACAAGTTCTGGAGATCCTTCACTCATGCTATGTCACTATAAAAAGAAAAATAAAGGCCAGGTAAATTGGGTACCTCAGATCTGTCCTGCATCTGTCCCCCAGACTCTGCCCAGTGGTTCAAATGGATGGCTTATCACCCTATCCATGGTGATAATGGACAAGGCAAGGGAATAGACTCAACATTGTCCTTGGGAAGCTCTCATCTTCTGACATACCCATGATGACAGGACAACATGAAATTAGGTTCCAAATAGGCCCATGGCTTAGAAGAAAATCACACCTAAGCCATTTTTAGCAATAGCAGCTCTATGAACCAGGGGCCTTGCAACAAACAGAGAAGGAAGCATGAAGAAGTGACAGCATGGCCTTGAAGACTCCACAGGGCCCCCTTCTGATGCCCCCTCTTGGCTTCATAAGAGAGCTCTGCCAGAGCCAGTGACTCCCTAACTCTCTTCCCCAAAGAGCTCATCCAAGAAGGTGAGGATACCTTTCCCAGGGGCTCCGAGAGGCCAAATCATACCTGGGACAGCCAAGTGGCTCTCACGGACCTGACAATAAAAGGAACTGACATCAGGGCTGGCCCCAAACTCAGAGACGCTCTCCAACCTCCTAACCCTAATAAGCCTCTCAGAATCAGGTGGACACAAGAGTGGCTACAGATTCAATCTCAGTCAGAAGAGCAAGAAAGCGAGTGACAAACAACAAAGCAGCTCTAAAGAAAGACTTCACTGAAAGACCATTCCAACCCACCAACCCCATTTGTAATCCCCAAGATAGTCTGGCCCCCTCAGGAACCTCTGGCCTGAGGTCCACTTGGAGTCAAAGGTCAGGCCTCACCAGTACCCAGAGAGGGCCCAACTCTGAGAAGGGAAGCCTGTGCAGTCCCACAGGGTCAGGGCCGCGAGTGGCCCCAGCCTAGCTACCGCCTGTCTCCCCACCCCCCACAGCAATGTCCACAGCCACCCAAGGCCTTCTCCAGAAGCCCTCCCGTGGCCATCCCAGATCAGGACCACTTACCCGACTGTACACGTGCCTCTTGCTCTGGGCCATGTTGCTCACCCGGGCTCTACCCCCTCCCCCAGCTGGCCAAAGACAGAAAGAAAAGGCAGAAACCTAGGCAGGAGGGTCAGGGCTCCAGGCCCTCATGGACAAACACAGAAGCCAGCAAGCGTGGCCCCCCGCTAGTCCATGGACCTCCCTGGGTGGCCTACTGGGGTAGGGGTAGGGACAGAGATGGGGGCTGAGGAGCAAGTCCCCTCTGCTGCTGGAGGATTCCTGAACCCAGAGACACCGAATCCTGCTTGCCAGCTGATGAGTCTCACTCTGCGCTAGTGCTGCTCTAGACTTGTCAGGAATCGAGCTGGCCTCTGGGTCCTAGTGCCCCCTTGCTTCACCTGGGCCAGTCAAGAGGGACAGAGTATAAGGGACTAGGCCCACGCCAAAGACCCTCAACACTCACCTCTAAAGTACACTGTCCTACGGCTGGGAGCACAGCCCTGCTGATCCTCCTAATCTGCACCCCCTCACCGTCACTGCCACCCTTCCCACCCCCAGGATGTGAGGCCTCAGCAGACCCACAAGCATCAAGTGACACATTCACACAGCCAAAATAAGGGTCTCTCGCCCCCCTTTCTGGTGCTCTTCCTCCTCCCTCCCCTTTCTAAACTCTGGAGTCAGGTCCAAACCCACGTGATTAGGGTCTGAATTTCAATCTCACCCTGGGCCAGAGCAGCCAGGCCCCCTGCCCAATACACAGCAAAGGAAGGGCAGCAATGGAGGCAACTTCACACAAACACACACACACACACACACACACACACACACACACACACAAAGCAAGTCAAGTACCCCAGCTCCCTCAACACTGGCAAAGGTTGCCATGGACATTCTTCCTCCCTTCTAGTCGTTATAAAGGACCAGGCTCTGAACCCTAAGAGTATCAGGTTCAAACGGATTAGTAAGGGTGGTGGTCAGAAACAGAGAGTCCCACTTGCCCCCTACAAGTGGGGGCAGTGCCCAGTCCACCTCAGCCACCTGTCCCCTGTACTCTTGGCCTTGCCTCCTAGGCATCTCCTTAAGAGAAACAATGAGATGGTTTGTTTTCTATTTTTCACAAAATTTCTTTAATAACCATATTACTTTTATAATTTAAAACGTTTAATAAGATTATACATTCTAGTGAGAGGTCTCAAGAGGGCTATGTAACCACTTCATTCATTTATCCATCTAATGGGCTAGAAACCAACAGTCCCCGCCCCTAAGTAGCTAACAAGGTTGTCCTGGGGTCTGATCTATGGCTCTACCAGCTACAGTGTGGATGTAGATACCCTGGGCCGAGGGATACCTGTCTTGTCTGCACTGGGCTTCACTGGCTGAACAGGGTCTTCCTCCATTCCACCCTCTTTCTAAGGCAGGCCAGATAGCCTAATAGGAGAATGATAGCCAACAGCCAGATATATGGCCCCCAAACATCTCTCCACATCTCCAATCCTGGCCAGACCCCCTAGGAAACCATTTCTCTCCTCCTCTGCAAAATCTCCATGTTGCCCCCTCCTTTCCCTATTCACCATTACACAGGTGGGCAGGGCCATGCAGGTCCTTGCAGCCTGGACTTCTGCATGTTCAGAACACTTTACAGTCTACAGAACACCTTAAAAAACAATTGTATAGTACCATGGTTAAGAATACCACTTCTAGACTCAGCCTGCTTACATTCAATCCCTGGCTTCACCACTTGGTAGCTACGTAAACTTGGTCCCGTTACTTAACATCTCTGTGCCTCAACTTCCTCATCTATCAATTGGGAACAAAGAACATCTCTGAGAGCTGTTGTGAGGATTAGCTGAGATAATCCATGTAAAACACTTAGGACATTGCCTGGTATTTAGTAAGCACTCAACAAAGTTAGCTAACAACTTAGTTATCATCATATTTGGACATCAAAATAACCCCATAAGAGGCAAGCCGGGAACAATGCTGACAAGGAAACAGGGCTTAGAGAACTGAGCAACTTCCCTGAAGTCACACAGAAGACAAGGAGTGGAGCCGTAACTGGAACCAAAGCCTGAACCAGAACCCTCTGCACTTTTTACTCTCCTCATTGATACCACACATATTTCTAGGCTTCCAAAGCTGTGCTCTTCCTCTGGACCACACTACCTTCAAAGATTCAAAAGAGCGCACATCCAAGAACATCACAGCTCACTAGCCACACAAGTGTATATAGTCACCTAACTTCTTAGATGCTGTTTCTTCTATAAAATGGGACTGTCACCTGCCATATCTACATTAATGCTCAAATAAGATAAAGCACATAAAAGTGCTCTGTAAAAAAATGCAGAAGCTGTATAGGTATTAAAATAAAACGTCTAGACGATAAATATTATAAGGAATTACAGAGAGGAAAAAGGTAAGCTAAAAAGAAAAGGGATACTTGATTATCCCTTGAATCATGAGGTTTTTGTTTGGATATATGGAGAGGAAAAGCCTGCAAACATTGTAATTTGTGAGTACAGTATGAGTAGAGACAGAAATAATTTTGCTTGACTGGGGAAAGTTAAAGATGACTAGCTTGGCTGAATCAGTGAATTCTGATGAGTTCTCCTATCAAACTATAAGCCTTTTAAAGCAGACTCCTCAACTTTTCCTCTTTATGATCCCATCACTCTTAACTCATGAAGTCAAATATTTATTGAATGAATTAACACTGATATTGAGATGTATTACAAAGTAAATATGGATAGTCAGGGAATTTAACATCACGTAGAGATAGATGAATTGGATCCGATAACAACAGGAAGCCAGTCTCTTCCTGAGCAGGAGACTGGCATAATGAAAACTATTTTAGGAAGATCAAACAGGTGGCAGAGAGCAGAATGGAGTGGAGGCAAGAGCAACTTGATAAAGACAGGGAAAACAGCAAGGAGGCTATGGCAGTAATGAGCAAGGGGTGAGGAGGTCTGAGCCAGGCTCATGAGAGAAAAAGAGAGGGAAGAGGAAATGGACCGATTCAGAGACAGTACAAAAAAGCCCCGAGAAGGCCCTATGATAGATCAGACATGGGGAAAGAAGCAGGAGGCCTGTATGGGCTCTGGAGATGGGCAGACCTGGGTACAGCTTTCGTTCTCTTATTTCCTCATGTGTATGACTCTGGGTAAGACAGCTGAGCACAGAATGTGTGTTCAACAAATTGTAGATATTGTCTTCATCATTACCGAGAGGGTACATCAATGACAACTGCACACGGTAGGAACTCAAACCTTGCATCAATAAAGGGATGGATGAATGAATGCATGGATAAGTAAAGGAATGAATAAACTTGGGAGTTTTCAAGCAGGAATAATGGGAGAGTGATGATTGATAACGATAGAATTGGACGGGAAACTGAACATGTTAGGAGAGAGAAAATAAGTCATAGGGCCTTCTCGGAGGCAAATTTAGTGTGACCCCTAACACGTGTACTTCACGATCTCCTTCCAAAACGAACCTGTGATGCAGACAACACGGATTCCACTATTTCCATTCTACAGGTGACAGAATTAAGTCTCAGAAGTCAAACAACTCACCTAAGTCTCATAGCCAGCAGGGCACATGTGAGTAGGAAGGGGGGCACGTTTGACTAGCTGTACAGGTAGGTGATCCTTCAACAGCACCATTGGGCCCCATCCCATGTCACACAGGACAACTCTGAGTTACACGCTACCTCAGCCAGAAGACAGATACTCCCTGGATTTCTAATCCATTTTCCTCCCCAATGATATTAAATACTAATAAAAACTCTAGGAAAATGGAAAGAGAGGAGGGAAAGAAATCTGTTTCTGATAGATTACCAGTGGTCTTGGAGAACATTTCAGAAATGACAGGAAAAGAAGTGGATTATTAGGAATTAAGGAGGAACTAGTAAGGAGGAAAAGCCTCTTTGGCACCCAGCCTGCACCATTTCTACCCTGCTTTTACTGGTACCCCAGCATCCTTTATGTCCCTGACCTCCTCTTGTCTCACCTTACCAAACTTTGATCCTGGGCTAACCCAATTGTTTGCTTTCTCTGATCCCACTTGTAGAGGTCTGAAATCCAGGCAGTCTGACAGCAGGGTCCACACACTTGAACTGAACTGCATTAGGCACGGGGTATTTCGATTTGGTTGCAGAGATAAAATGAAACATAAAGGTAACCAGCAAGATACAGATTTTCTTATAACTAGGGTGAAGTTGTACATCTCTAAAAGCACTAGTAGGAGAGGGATATGTGTGGATATAAGTCCCTCAGGAGTCAGGAAAGGAGAGGGGAATAGAAGCTCAGGTACTGGAAGCTTGGAAGGCCAGATTCCAGATAGGCACAGGAACCCCGAAAGAAGATAAACAGAGCTTTTTATTCCTAGGTCCTACTCCAGTATCTGCCTTGCAGATCTCACACAGATAGGACCTAGACCCTAAATAGACTTTTTTTTTTTACCTCTCCAGCTCTTCCTTATCCCCAGAAATTTCTGTAGCCCACTCTCAAACTGAATACAGGTCTACCCCCTCCCAGGATATCCTCCTCCCCTAGGAATACCCAGTGACTACCAGGCCCACCTCCAAAGGGCCCAGACCTCCAAGAGCCAGGAAGGAAAGCTACACAATATGCCTCACTTATCCTCAATGAAGGCACTTCTGCAGGAAGGCAACAAACACTTGAGTGCAGCCTGGTACTCAAGAATTGTAAGCTGGGACTTCCCTGGTGGCGCAGTGGTTAAGAATCCACCTGCCAACTCAGGGGACACGGGTTTGATCCCTGGTCTGGGAAGATCCCACATGCTGTGGAGCAACTAAGCCCGTTGCCACAATGACTGAAGCCTGCACGCCTAGAGCCTGTGCTCCTCAACAAGAGAAGCCACCGCAATGAGAAGCCCGCACAACGGAACAGGAGCCCCCACTCGCTGCAACTAGAGAAAGCCCACGGGCAGCAAAAAAGACCCAAAGCAGCCAATAAATAAATAAACAAATAAATGTTCTTTGAAAAGAAAAAGAACTGCAACCCTCCCAGAGCTAGCAGCAGTCCTACTTAATAGCCTACTCGAAGTTCCTGCTGCTTTCTCCCCATGATCAACCAGCAAGTCCCTGGCACTAGGACCCTGCAGACAGGGAACCCTGAGCCTGCGCTCTAAAGGGAGAGATGCACCATTTCACAACTTCAGCAAAAGCCAAAGCAGCCAACAAAGCCACAGCCACCTCCGCTGTGCTGGGCTCTGCCTTTTGGGCAGCTCACCGGCCACTCCCCAGAAGCAGAGCATTCTGTTCTTTCTCTTTTTAAATCCACGTCATCATCAGATCATAATGGGAATCAATCTCAAGTCACCACGCAAAGGCGTATCCATGGCAACGTCAAGAGGAAGGACACAGAAATGATGCTCCAGTGGCTGCAGCAGGAAAAGGTAAGTCCATTTCTCTTCCAGCCATGCCATCTCATCATTCTCCCCTTTCACTCAAGTCAGGTGTGCACCTTACCTACAAATTCTATCTATCCCACCAATGGGGAAAACAAAGGTGAGTGTTAATAATCTATGCTATTATGTAAGGTCATAGGTCTGCCTAGTCCCATAACTGGCAGCAAAAATTCTTTTTCTGGCTGACTGAGACAAGATCTCTTTTCTTATTCACCATCTCAATTGACATGGTCTCAGCCTGCAGTACCTAACAAATCATTATCAGTCACTTGTCTTTCTAGTCAGGTTGCTGGGAAATCACACAAGGATTTCAGAATTCTGTATGTAGTTGTAAAAATACAGCAGCAACACTGACTCTACCACCCTGCTCACCCAGGCCACTACCATACCCACAGACTGGCCCTCCTTAGGAGCCCTAAACTCCAGCCCCTCAAGGACCAGAAACTGGGAGTTGGGATGAAATTTCTGCCTTTCTCTGATGCCTCAAGGAAGGAATGCCATTCCTGCAGAGGTAAGAGAGTCATCAGACATAAGTTCTACTAAGTGTAAGTAATACTCCATGCCTCAATTTCTCCTTCTGTAAAAACATAGATACTAACAATACCTTTCTAACAGGGTTGTTGTCAGAATCACGTGAGAATGCCTGAAAAGCACTAAGAAGAGTGTCTGGTATGAAGCACTCAATAAAAGTCAGCCATAATTATTATGAAGAAGAGGAAAGAGAGGCCTACAGTGCAGGATTCAAGTTCGGAGGGTACTCAATGTTCTTGGAGCATATCTCAACTCTGCTCTCTTTCCCTTTCCTCTCTGGACAGTTTCAAGTTTCCCTTACCACTATCAAGTCCCTGTTCCTATCCGAGCCCACACCAGGACCCCCACCCCTCAGCAGATAACCTTGCTGAGAAAGGAAATTGAGCCTATTAGATAAGAATTCCTTTGCAAATTTAGGTGTATCCATCATTGCCTCTTTCTTCCTACATTCTTTTCCTTTCTTCTGTCATTCCTCTTCAAAAGAAATGATGTCTCCTTTTCAGCCACTAACAATGATAGATCTGAGCAAGTACAACCTATGGCAGCTGTCGATCATGTATTATGATTTTCCCAACTATTTTGACTCCTCCCTAACAACTTCTTTTCCTTTGTAATCTCATGTGCATTCAGGCCCAACTCATCAATTCTTCCTCAGTATTGCCTCCTGCATTCTTCCTTTCTCTTCCGTTACCACTGTCATCACTTTGGTCTGCCATGTAACAGCTTTGAGAATTAAGGCAAATCATTTACTCTCTTTGGTGCCTCCTCTATAAAACCGGGTAACAGCTGCTCTGCCCACCTCACAGGAAAGGTTGTCTGTGAAAGGTTCTGTAATCTGTAAAATGTTATACATAAATAGAAGGCATTACTATCATCAACCTAAGCCCTCTTTACCGATATGTGAAGCATATCTGGCTCCCTGCCTCTCTCCTTCTCCATTTCCAACCACATCATACACCACAGTAAGACAACTACACGCTCTAAAACATTGCTTCACCCAAAATCTTTCACTGACACACCATTTCTTACTTGAATCAAAAAATTCTGGATCTGACGTACGCAGTGTCATCTCTGGACCACTGTCAGCTGCTTAGGATGCTTTCCCTAGTTTTGCAAGCCCCACCCATCCTTCAAAGTCCATCTACAGCCCCACTACACTCCACACAGAAGGACTAAATTTATGAGACAGAGATTTGAAACAATGTCATGGAAGAATAAAGGATAATTCAGTTTGGGGAAAACTTGGTAGAAACACTGTCATCTCACACATTAAGAGTCTTTTTTTTTTTTTTTCCACCATGCCACGCAGCTTGTGGGATCTTAGTTCCCTGACCAGGGATTGAACCCAGGGCCTGGCAGTGAAAGCACCAAGTCCTAACCACTGGACCGCCAGGGAATTTCCAAGAGTCATCTTTTAAAGAGGGATTATACTTTTTTTTCTGTTTGATTCTAAGAGATAACCTAGGACCAACAGGATGGAAGTTATAGAGATGTATTTTAGCAATATGAAAAACTTCCTTATTGAGCTATCCCACGATGAAATGGGATGCCTTACATGCAGTAAATTCCCCATTACTAGAAATGTTCAAGCCCAAACTGGCCATAGGGCAAGGATATTTTAGATGTAATTCAATTATCACAAGGGTAACTGGACTAGAATCACAACACTTTAGGTCTGAAGGAAACCTGAGAGATCTTCTAGTCCAGTCTCCTATTTTATACGTCTGGACAGGGGAAGTGATCATTCAAGGCAGCACGGCTTGCTCTGGAGAGCAGGGAACAGAACATGGTCTCTTTCAATCCAGTGAAAACCCTTGCTACTCGAAGTGTGTGTGGTCCATGGACTGGCAGCATCAGCATCATCCGGGAACTTGTTAAAAATACAGAACTAACCAAAATCTGTACTTTAACAGATTTTGTGTATGTAGCATTAAAGTTCAAAAAGCACTGACCTACACTGCCCCTTCCAAACCTTGAGTTTCTAATTCTGGAACTCCATTTCCCAAACTGTTTCGTATGTTAAACAGAGGTAACACCCAAGAAAAAAAGTATTTTCCGTTCAAATCTGGGAAACTCTCCATACTATACTTCCAGTAGGAAATTCGTGATAAAAATATCAGTAGCATACTGAAAGTTCCAAAATATTCTGTAGTAGAGAAAACGTTAACCATGAAGTTTCTGAACATATGTGAGCACAAAATGTCTTTGAAAAAAAAGTTATCCTTAACTACTATCGCTAACATCCCCGGGTCTTGGGCTTCGCCCATACATTAGCTAAAGAACTTCAATCTCCACCTCATAGCTCCTTGACTCTCAGTACATTAAGCATACTGGATTAGTAAGTGGTCAAGACGGGCTTGCTGCTCTCCACACTGTAATAAGTGAGGGTAAGTTTCTAAATCACCGCCTCTTTTTTCTTTTTTTCTTTTTTTTCACCGCCTCTTAAAAATACCGGAGTTTGTCATCTGTGTGATTTAGCTGTGGGGATGAGCTAAGATGACTGCTCAAGGGTGAGCCTGCCAGTTAAGGCGGACGCCAGGAATGGGAGACTGACACACCAAACGCATATCCAAGGCCCCCCCACCTTGAGTCCGCTTTGTTTGTTTGTTTTTCTGTTTGACACAACTTCTCAACCGTGTGCCCCACAGGAAACCTGTAGCTTTGGAGTGGGTTCAGGGGTGCCTTGGATGCTCCCAGGAAAAGAGGGGAACCCTTGCAGTTCTGGAGGAATTCGGAGACGCAATCACTCGACCCCGGAAGCACACCACACCGACAGGATGAAGAGCTCAGGTGGGTCGGACCAGCCCAGACGCAGGGGGCGCCCACCCCCGCCGCGGCCCACCCCTGCCGACCCCCGCCCCGCACACCCGGCTCCCGGCCGCGCCCTAAGCGAGCGCCGAGTCCCCAGAGCACAGCCAGGAGCCTCGCGAACACGGTGGGGGAGGAGGCAGTTTCCAGGGTCGCCGCCTCCGTACCTGTCCTGTCAGGGGCTCCGCGCCCGGCTCCGGGCCCCACCGTAGACCGACGCCCAAGCCCTAGCGGGGGCCCGCCCCGCCCGCATGGGCTGCCCGCCGTGCCGCCCGACCCCTGTAGGCCCGTCCCAGGCCCTCTAGCCGCTGAGGCCCAGAGGCGCTCTGGGTCGGGGGAACACGCTACCCTTCCCCCGAAGACCAGTCCGGGTTAAATACTGCGCGCTGAGCGCGGCCGAGAAGACTTCGATCAGGCACAAAGCTGGACACCTGGAGCGAAATAAGCGCGTGCGCACTGTACACGGGAAGCCGATTAGGACCACAGGAGAGAGGCGAGCGGTGGCCAGCGACCTCTGCAGGCAGAGGGTAGACAGCCCAGAGACGAGCCTGAGGATTCCTTTGCGTTAAGCAAAGGGCTCCCCCAGAGGGTGGCTACGCTTCAGAGTGCTAAGCTGTTAATTAAAACAATACTAGTAAACCATCTTTCGTCAGGTAGCTTAAGGAAAAAATTAAAATTTGCTGCTATTCAGTATTAGCCATCATATGGGGATTCAGGCATTCTCATGCCCTTATGCAAATTTACGTAATGGACTTTGGCATTTTTTTAATTAAAAAAAAAGAAAACATGGGTGGCAGGAGTGGCAGCGGCTGAAGTAGGAGATAGATGGGCCCCTGGGCTGGACAGCTGGTGCTTGTCAAATGGAGCAAAACTGAAGTTTATCCTCAGCCGGACAAGAATGCAAGGCCCATTTCCCTTCCTTCATTGATGTGGAGGGAATGAACTAGCAGTGGGGTATTTGTTGCAGTAAAAATAGAAATGAGACTTTTCTTTTTGGATAAACAAGGAAAATAAGTAAACAATGAACAGGTTGGGGAAACAGCATAACCAGGCCTGAAAGTGTTAAGCAATCTTGGTTATTCTTTAGCTGTTACTACTCATAAACACGTGTAGCTAGACTTGTCCTTAGCAAAGCCAATTACTCTCTGACCCCCATATGAATTACCCTTTGCACCTGGCATTTCTTCTCCTACACACCCTTGCAGCACTCTTCATTTCAGAAAGAAGGTCACAGCTGATAACTTCAGGGACACCAGACCCGGTTGCTCAGCTGCCTGATGCCAGCTTTGGCCGTAAATTTGCAGAAGAAAAGAAATGCAAGACCTTAATTACTTTGAGCCTTATCACCTACCCCAGACCGCGAGCCCCAAGCTATAACAACCTTTCCCAGTGGCGGGGGTGGGGTGGGAGGGGCCACAGTTCTTGAGACTCTAGCCTGCTGTGTTCCCCCTTTTGCCTAGCAAAGAATAAAGCTACTTTTTCTCCTTCAAAACTCCGTCTCCGTATTTCTTTTCGGCATTGGTGCACAGAAAGCCAAGATTTTGGCATCACAGCCAGGCAACCCAGCTTCGTGAAGATTCGCGGCATGCTGTGGCCCGCAGGCACCCAGCACGCGCCCGCCCCGCTGCCATGGTGTCCAAGAGGAAGGTCAGCTCTGCCGAGGGGCGGAGAAGGAGGAGCCCAAGAGGAGACCAGCGATGCTGTTGGCTAAAACAGCTTCTGCAAAAGTGGAAATGAAGCCAAAAAGGTGGAAGGAAAGGATAAATCTTCAGGCAAAAATGTGCAAACAAAGGGGAAAAGGGAGCAAAGGGAAAACAGGCTGAAGTGGCTCACCAAGAGACTAAAGAAGACTTACCTGCAGAAAACGGAGAAAATAAAAATGAGGAGAGGCCAGCCTCTGATGAAGCAGGAAAGAAAGAAGCCAAGTCTGATTAATATCAAACACCCGGTCCTATCAGTGGTCCCTGTCTCCCTTTTTGTACAATCCAGAGGAATATTTTTACCAACTATTGTGTAAATGCAAGTTTTTTAGTAGCTCTAAAAACATTTTTAAAAAGGAGGGAATCCCACTTCATCTCATTTTTTAAGTGTGTGACAGGGAAGAGCTAAATCGGACTCCACGTTGGATCTGTTTCTTTGACTTTAACCTTTGATTTTCGTTGCTTTTGTTATTATAATCATGCATAATGACCTGCCTCAGGAAACCCTGCCCACCTGTGAATGGCTGCAAGAAAAAAGAAACTAACACATCAACTCACTGAGGCTGGTCATTCCAGGAGATGTTTTGCAAGACTAATGGCCCTTTTACTTTACTTCCTCACCGCCTCTCCCTCTCTGATTCTATAAAAGAAACTGGCATCCAGACCCAGATAAGATGGTTTATCGGAGACACTAGTCTGCCATCTTCCCGGTCTGCCGGCTTTCCGAATAAAGTCGTATTCCTTACCTCAACACCTCGTCTTCGATTCATTGGCCTGTCGTGCGGAAAGCAGAGTGAGCTTGGACTCGGCAACAAATTTAGCGAGCCAACCAGGAGCCTTGCTCGTGTCTAGCCAGCCCCGGTCAGGGAATATTGAGGCAAGGCCCTAGCAGCTGCCAGGACCATTTGTCCTGAGGATCTTCCCTTCAAAATTCCCTGAAGCGGCACTGGTTATCCCAGCACTTGGCACTTGAAGCAAGGCACCGACAAACTTCAATTTGGTGCTATGAGTCAATGGACTCGATTCGATTTGGAGGGTAAGTCGCTCCGGCGTGCACGCCAGGAACATATTCCCCCCTCAATCTGGGCTTTTCCTTTACAGGACAAGCCAGTCTGGTTGAGGTACCCTGCTGGAGGGGGGAATTGTTGTTGGACTCTGCCCGATTCTGGGAACTGGTTCCCTGGGAACTAGTTCATTGGTTTTGTAGGGTAAGTCTACCCGATCTGGGAACTAGTTCGTTGGTTTTGTCTTGGTTTTGTGTGCATCGATGCTAGAATATGTGCCTTTTGTGTTGGAATTTGTTGGCGTCTTCTGTGTCTTGGTGTCATCAAACTTTTAAAAATGGAAAATACTCCATCTATCCTAAAGGAGAGCCCTTTGGGGAATATATTATATAAATGGGCAAAACATAGCCATGAGCCTATGACTAAGAAAGACATGATGTACTATTGTAATAGGGTGTGGACCCAATATATGTTAGGATCAGAAGAATGATGGCCCCTGAATGGCTCACTCAATTATTGTACAATCTCGCAGTTAGAAATGTTCTGCAAAAGAGCAGGGAAAAGAGATGAGATTCCATATGTAGGAGCATTTATGCTATTGCATCAGGAGGAAAAGGAGTCAGAGGGCTGCCACCTTATGGTGCAGCAGTCTGAAAGAAAACCCAAGGGAAAACCTGTTCTACAAGGGAAGAGAAAAAAATGAGAGTGGGGACATGTTATTTCAAAACTTAAACCCCCGTCCAGCCTATCCAGCTCCCCCAGTGGCCAAGCAGGATGAACCAGCAGTTGTTCCAACTGCCCCCCCCACCATGCCACCAACATATTCACTGCCTCCTGTTTCCCCTACCCAAGGGGATCAAACAGAAGTTTCTATGGTAACACCCGGGACACAGGAACCTGGTTTAGTATCACCATCTAAGACCCGACAGGGCACCCAATTTGGACTGGGAGCCACTTCTGCAGCAGGGCAATTTCCCTTGTCCCAATATCTTGTAAGAGGCCAGGACACTCCCTCGGACTTGAGGCTTGCAATTCTGATTTCCCCACAGGAGCCCCAGGTAACATTGACAGTGGGGAACAAGTTGATAGATTTTCTAATAAATATGGGTGATCTTAAGAGGCTTGTAAATATTAAACAAAGGGGAAACAAAGTCATCCTAGGAGAAACTTGCCTGTATCTTGCCTGTATGCAAATGTCCTATCTGGTTTTCTCAAAAACCCTTATCTCTGCCATCTTTTTAAAATGCAAATTTTGAAAAAGAGGGTACAGTAATTTAGAACATGACTTGTTTTCCATAAATATTAGTAGAAAGGGTTTAGCCAGCTAGACAAGTGAGCTTGATTTGTTCCGTCTGCCAGAAACCCAGCTTTAATGCAACCTCTTTTGTAAACCGATGGGTTTTACATTGCTGTACCTGACTCAGGGCTGAACTTTTGAAATGAGGACTATGATGCCTCTGTGTGTTTGTGTGTTTGTATGTGTTTTTGTCTTTGGATAACATTGCTGAG
This sequence comes from Phocoena phocoena, assembly GCF_963924675.1. Classification (NCBI taxonomy): domain Eukaryota; kingdom Metazoa; phylum Chordata; class Mammalia; order Artiodactyla; family Phocoenidae; genus Phocoena; species Phocoena phocoena. The sequence goes on along the minus strand of NC_089232.1, from coordinate 25,803,651 downwards.
GTTAATCTGTAAATGAGCCCTATTTAATTGGCTTAAAGAAAAGTAAGTGCTTACAAACCAAACAATTCTAAATACAAGAGAAATTAAGCTAAATGAGTTTCAGGTTCACGTGAACTGGGAAATATTTAGTATGAAATTAATACCTGGTATTAATGTTTAAGTTTGTTGATGTAATTAATACAGACATGTCTTTAGAGCCATCAGCATTATATATAGTACTTTCACTGCACCTAGGTTTAATAAAAGTTAAATGAAATCTTGTTACATCTGTTGCAAATTTGTCATCAAGAAAAATAACTTGATATGATGAAATTAAAGTAAATATAAATGAAATAAGATCTTTTAGGTAAGCTATAAGAATAATTATGTCTTAAAAATCATCTAAAATAGTTTCTCCAGATTTTAGTAAGTATTACTTGCCTCTTGGCTGTCATTGGAAGTTAAGGTTTTTAAGAGTCAGGGACTCTAATTTAAATATATAATTAAAGCTACTGAAAATAATAAAATATTTCAAAATGGTAGAATGTGTGTTTTCAGTTAAGAAGGTATGAGGAATGGAATTACATTTTACTGAGAAAGTTTTATACATGGCCAGGATTAACTAAATTTCGATTGAAGTTACCCAAGTAAGTGGATTTTGTTAAGTAAGCTAATACAAGACTGGAATTTGATCTCTCTCTCTCTCTGTTAGAAGTGCTCCTTTTGATAACAGATTATATAAGTTTCTGTGCCCTTAGGTGATCCGTATTTGTTTTCTTTTAATCGTTTTGTGACTTTGGTTAAATGAATAAGTACTGTTTCTCAGTGACCTATGATCCTGTTGTGTTTTAAAACCTTTCTGATATTTTTGTGTATCTTTTTTTTTTTTCTTTTTCTTCGCGGTTCACGGGCCTCTCACTGTTGTAGCCTCTCCTGTTGTGGAGCACAGGCTGCAGACACGCAGGCTCAGCGGCCATGGCTCACGGGCCCAGCCGCTCCGCGGCATGTGGGATCTCTGCGGACCGGGGCACGAACCCGTGTCCCCTGCATCGGCAGGCGGACTCTCAACCACTGCACCACCAGGGAAGCCCCCTTTTTTATATTTTTAACAAACTTCCTAAATATCAAAATCTGAATAAAGCTTTTTAGCCTCCAGCTGACTCCGAGATACTTCAAAAGAACATCTCTGAGACATCTCAGAGAGAGATGTCAAACTAATTTTATTTGGTATGTTAAATTACTTCAAAAACATTGTCAAGTGATTGGAGATGAACCTTAGGTTATGGTGTATGCATAAATGTCATTTTTATAGATATTCCAAAATTTATATGGAATCCCTAATATCTGCTATGTCCTGATATGTTATCAATCATAATACTAGTTATTCTAAAATGTTATATCCAAGTTTCCTGCTAATTACATTGTACTCAAATCTTTAACCATGCTATTTTAAGTTTTGTCCTGATGCTTTTACAAAATGAAGATCTTCAAGAAGACTGATAAAAAGGAACTTTTTAAGAAATATAAGTTTTGATAACCTTTAGATAATATCACTGGACTGGGTAACATATGACAAAACTAATGGGAAACCTGATTATTTCATCCAAATCAATGGGAATTAATTACATGAGACTGAAAACATGGCAGATATGATTTATGACTTTGGGAAATATACTGACTTTAATCTTTGTTTTTCAGAAAAACCTTTTCTCTTATGCGATGACCTACAACAGGTTGATAAAGTATGCCTTTGTAAACAAAGACGAAACATTTATCTTTTTCTCTCTACCTGATCCTGCCAGAATTTTTGTCTCCAGCAGGCTGTCCTGTGGACTTGATATTATGTTAATCATTGTTTGAATTTGTTCTTTATTTCCAAATTGTTTGTGCTTTGTGTCTCCCTGCAGCACTGTGTCTTTGTCATTGCTACTAGCTGCATTACTTATATCCTATTTTATAAGATTGTTGTCTCTTGCAGTACCCAGTGTATAACGAGGCCTCAAAACAGAACTTCTGTGGCTAAACATCTTAAGAAAGTAAATCACTTTTATAACATAAAATAATTGTAATAATATGATTCTAGGTATGGGAAGAAACAACAAGGGAAAATGTCTCCTGGATCATAATTAGAGGATCCAGAGAATCTTTAATTATCAATAGGGCCTAATCCAAAAATTAGCACCTGGAGTGGCATATCACGAATCTTTGCCTGACCTGAGATGAGCCTCCCAGCACCGTGGGACAAAATTTGATCGTGAAATGTCTCCCAAATATTGGTCAGATTCCTGACCAAGAGGAGAGGATCAGTCATCGGCGATTGCAGCCTTCCAACTTGAGCTAGTGAACCCTGAGGAAACTCAGGAAGAAGAATACCTGCCATCTAGCAGCCATCAGACTGCAGCCACTCCCTATGGTGAGCCCTGAGGACACTCAGGATGTGAAAATACAGGATACAGGCTAAGATAGGTGTGGTGCATATCAAAGAAATGATTTCAGTGAGCCCAGACTCTTGCATCTTCCCATACATAGGAAAAACGCTAAATTCCTTAACTGGTTATTTGGGGAAAGGTGAGGGGAAAATGGAATTTGAAATGTACCAACATCGAAGGTATGTCCCAGTTCACTTTATTTATTTATTTATTTATGGCTGGGTTGAGTCTTCGTTGCTGTGCGCGGGCTTTCTCTAGTTGCGGTGAGTGGGGGCTACACTTTGTTGCGGTGCGCGGGCTTACTCATTGCGGTGGCTTCTTTTGTTGCGGAGCACAGGCTCTAGGCGTGTGGGCTTCAGTAGTTGCAGCGCGTGGGCTCAGTAGTTGTGGCTCGCGGGCTCTAGAGCACAGGCTGAGTAGTTGTGGCGCACGGGCTTAGTTGCTCCGCAGCATGTGGGATCCTCCCGGACCAGGGCTCGAACCTCTGTCCCCTGCATTGGCAGGAGGATTCTTAACCACTGCGCCACCAGGGAAGCCCATACACCTGAAACATTTTAAATCAACTGTACTTCTATTGAAGTTTACAAACAATGAAGGTACAATAAAGACATTTCAAACAACACTGAAGAAGTTTGCTATCACTAAATCCTGTATTAGTAGTCTACTGCCGCATAACAAATTATTACAAACTCATTGGCTTAAAAGAAAACATGTATTATCTCACAGTTTCTAATGAGTCTGGGTACAGGTTAGCTGGGTCCTCTGCTCAGGATCTCACCAGGCCGAAATCAAGGTGTCATCCAGGGCTGCAATCTCATCTGAGCTCCAGGTCCTCTTCTAAGCTCACTGGTTATTGGCAAAATTCAGCTCCTTGCAACCGTAGAACCGAAGACTCAACTACTAGAATCCATGTGGCCTTCTCCACAATGTGGCAGTTTGCTTCTTCATGATAAACGGGAGAATCTCTCTGACTTCTAACTGAACCCTTTTAAAGGGCTCGCCTGATTAGGCCAGATCCACCCAAAATAACCTCCCCTTTGATTATCTCAAAGCCAATTGGTTACTTGAGTCTTTAACTCACCAACCTATCTAAAATTTCAAACTGGGCCCCTCATCATGGCACTCCTTTCCTTTCTTGCTTCACTTGTGTCCATAGCACTCATATGAGTGCTATGTAATTTTACCATATATTTTTATTATCTCTCTTACTCCACTAGAATATACACTTCTTGAATTCATGGATGTTTATCTGTTTTGCTCATTACTGTAGAAAAATGCCTGGATCAGTTGATACTCCATTAATTTATTCATTTAATAAATTAAGTTCATTAAATGTAAGATCATTTAATGAATAAATTAATGAATGACACAGACCGTGGAAAGCTTTGAGGAACTCAAATGTAGAAAGATGTAATTTAAAGATCTGAAGAAAAGTATGGTAGACGAATAAATATTGTTCAGTCACACACATACAAAGCCAAATGGTTATAGACTTTAATTACATCAGCAAATCCCATTAACCCAATATATAACATAATCACAGAAGTAAAATTCTATCATGTTCATGAGATCTCCTCACACCCAGGGGGAAGAGATTATAGAGAATGTGTACACAAGTGGGTAGGGATCTTGGGAGCCATCTTAGAATTCTGTCTACCACAAATCCTCATGAAAGGAACTTCTAAAGGATGTACTTCAGGGTAGAAGGAAAATAATCCCAGATGGAAGATCTGAGACGCAAGAAAGAAGAGTGAGCAAAGAAAATACTAAACGTATGGGTAAATCCATACAAATATCAACTATTTAAAATAACAAAATATCTGATTTGTGAAATTAATGAAATAACAATATAATTAGAATATTGGGTTACAAAATCATATGAATTCAAAGAGAATGATTAATGTTAAAGAACTCTAAGCTCTATGTATTGTTTGAAAGAAGAATAAAGATATTGATTAAAGCTTTTAAATAAATATGCAGGGACTACCCTGGTGGTCCAGTTGTTAAGACCCCAGGCTCCCACATGTGGCACGGCCAATAAAATAAAATAAAATAAATAAATATGCAGGTTAAGGGACTTCCCTGGTAGTCCAGTGGTTAAGAATCCGCTTTCCAATGCAGGAGACACGGGTTCGATCCCTGGTTGGGGAACTAAGATCCCACATGCCACAGGGCAACTAAGCCCGCACTCTGCAACCACAGAGTCTGTGCTCTACAACTAGAGAAGCCCATGTGCTGCAACAAAAACCCCTCACAGCCCAAAAAAAAAAAAAAATGCAGGTTAAAATTTTTAGAACAGAAGTAGATTGTATATTAGAGAGGGAGTTTAACAATGGAAAAATCGGGACTTCCCTGTGTCCAGTGGTTAAGACTCCATGCTTCCACTGTAGGGGCTGCAGGTTTGATTCCTGGTTGGAGAAGTAAGATCCTGTGCACAGCGCAGCCAAAAAAAGGAAAAATCATCCCACTGCACTCTAAGATGCTCCCAACCAACCTTCTCTCCTTTATTCAGGGTCAGACTTGTATCAGTCTGGTGGGTCTCCCTGCTTCTTCCCCACTTTCTCTCACAGCCATTTGTACAAGTTTCTTGTACCTTTAATCCTCAATTAATTGGCATCTGTTTCTCATATAATGTCCCTAGACTAACACAAATTCCCAATTTGTTTTATAAGATGAATCTATCCATGACAGCAAAACCAGACAATAGCAATATAAGTAAGGAAAAGTACAGTACAGGCCAATCTCATTTATGAATAAACAGTTCCAAGCAAAAACGTGAGTATACTAAATTTAGCCATGTATACAAAATTAACACTCTGACAAAGTTGGTTTAAATGCAAGTTTGGTTTAATACTAGAAAATCAATTAAGGTCTAGGAAAAGAAATAAAATTTATAATAGTTGAAAGAGAAGAAATAAATGTTATTATTCCCAGATGGTGTGATTTTCTATGTGGAAAAACCAAAAGTCTACAGATAACTTGTCAGAATTAGATAACTTAATAAAGTTGCTTGATGTATGATTAATACACAAATTTTAAAATACCATTTGCAATAGCATAAAAAGTAAGGTATCTGGAATTAAATATAATAAAACTTGTGCAAGAGCTTTATGGGTAAAATTATTCAAAATTTTATAAAGATATTCAGAAGATTTAAATAGACAAAAGCACACTTTGCTCACGTTTAGAACTCATTACCATGAAAACTTCAATCCTCCCAAGTAGATGTAGTGCAATCCCAACAAGGTTTGTGTATGTGAAAGTTGAAAAGCTGATTCCAAGCTTTATGTAGATTTAAAAGAAGCAATGCGCTCTCACGCTCAGAATTCACTGACCTTATTGCATGACTCAGCACCCAGGAGCAGCTGGTTGATAGAAAGGTGGAATGGTTACCTGTAGGCTCAGTTACAGTACCAGCTGGGAGACAACACCCTATGAAGTTGGGATGCTGTCCTACAGGATGTGGCGTATGCCTTAATCCAGAGGACACTATGTGGTACCGTCTCCCCCAAGGCCAGGAACCAAGAGGCACAGGTAGAAGTTTCCCCTCTTACTGGTACATCTAATACCCGCCAAAAGGGGTCTTACTCCCCATCACCACAACATGGGACTCGGTAGGTTTGGAGATCCTAGTGCCCAAGACATGAACACTTCTATCAAAGTACTAGCAGTAAGTAGAAGCTGAAACTGTCCCCTGGCTGATCTGAGCTCTCACGCCCCTGAACCAACAGGAAGAGGAAGTGGTCACTATACTGGACAAAGAGATTGATCCTTGGAGCCAGCAAACAGAAGGCATAATCAGAGTAAGGGCTGGGAGTCAAGGAGAGGGTGGCTAGTTAGGGCGGGGGTCACAGAAGATCAGTCCACCTTGTCTAGGTTTGTTAGTCGGACTGAGGTATTCCAGAGGCTTTGGGCCACATGACAATCCCGAGCAGCTTCAGGGGGAAGAGTTATCACACAGGAACTGTTAAAATGTTTTCCAGAAATGCCATCCAGCTCCTTTGCCAAGCACAGGTAGAGGACTGGGATTGCACCTTGTTTGCTATCCTGTAGAGACACGGGGGAAGAAGAGGAGTAAAGGACACTCAGCAGCAGAGCCCTGCCCCACCCTCCACTACCCACCTTAAAGAAGAAGCTGAGGAGCCAGAAGAGGAAGTGATATGGCCAAGAGAAATGCCTCATTATCTTCGTGTATACAACACCCGGGTCCACAGAGTTCACAGTCACACCTGAGAGGGTGAGACACATGTAGTACAAAGTGAAGTGAGAGGAGGATGTTGGGAAGAAAGGGTTAAGTGTGGTTCCGCAATGTGCAATGAGGGGAGGAGGATCCTTTCAGATCTGTCGGGTAGAGGTGACAAGAGACCTGGGGGTGGTGCCAGGGAAGTCAGTGTTTAGTAACTTACATGAACGGTGATATCTGAGCCAGTAAGGAGACATAAGTATTGGAAAGTGTTGGGTGATCTTGAGGGGGAACATGTTGGATGATGTTGGAGGAGAGGGAAGTTGTAGGTGATGAGAGAGTTGGAAAAGGACGAAGGGAGATATGAAGATGGGGTTGAGAGAAACATAGGGTGCACAGATGATAAATGGAGGATATTAACAGCTGGCTTGGGGATATTGGGAGTATTATATGGCCAGAATATATTGGAATGAGATGGGAAGTGTTGGGAGGTAGTGTTGGGAGTGGAGGAGTAGGGGGTGTCAGAGGCAGTTACCTGTCCCTTGCAGTCTCTGGGCAAGCTTCCCAGTGAATGAGGCCAAAAGAAGTTTGCTGCAGTCATAGTTCTGGTTGAAGGTCAAAGGTCTACCAGCCCCTATCAGATGTTCCTCATCAATGTACCCATGTGCTTGCCGGAAGGAAGACACATTCACTACCCGGGCTGACCCTGCCCGCTGAAGGGCCCCTGGGTAGAGAGAGGACCACACACCTTCAATCCAAGTACTAGAGTAAATTCCCATGCCCACTCCCCAACCTGCTTCTCCATGAGACTCCAGGAGGACACGGACCATCCCAGGCTTTCAGGAGAGAGTCAGTGGGTCCCCAGGCAGGCGCCCAGGAGAGGCACAGCATAATGTGAACTGAGACTTCATTTTTATTAGCTGTTTTCCTAATGCTCTTCCTCTTGTTTTATTTTAGTGGATTGTTTTTTTTTTTTTTTTGCCTAAAGTAAAAGTGGAGTTTTGCTTTTTCTTTCACTTGCCAGCTGGAGCTAATTTAATTAATCCTTGTTTATATTTTTATCTTGCTGATGGCTAAGAAGGGGAAGGAGAGGCTCGAAATGCTGTGAAAACTGTCTTTCACACATTCATACATTCATTCTTTTACTTATTCATTCCACAGTTATTCACTAGGACCCTGTATTATGGCAGACACCACGCTAGGTGCTAAGGACATATGGGTGCTAGGTTTAGGGGGAAAAGAAATGTGTGCAGAAATATTTGGGAAGGTGTGGGGTTTTTTTTAATTTTAACTATCTTCCAAAAGAGTGAAAGTAAAATTACTATCAATAGAACAGGTACAAGTAAATTTTAAAAAAAAGAGTTCCTAACTATACAAAAAAAGTCTGGATTATATAAAGTATCAAAAGTTGTAGGACTTCCCTGGTGGTGAAGTGGTTAAGAATCCACCTGCCAATGCAGAGGACATGGGTTTGAGCCCTGGTCCAGGAAGAGCCCACATGCTGCGGAGCAACTAAGCCCATGCGCCACAACTACTGAGCCTACGCCCTAGAGCCCGTGAGCCACAACTACTGAGCCTGTGTGCCACAACTACTGAAGCCCGTGCACCTAGAGCCAGTGCTCCGCAACAAAGAGAAGCCACCGCACTGAGAGGACCATGCATTGCAACGAAGAGTAGCCCCCTCTCACCACAACTACAGAAGGCCTGTGCATAGCAACGAAGACCCAACACAACCAAAATAAATAAATAAATAAAATTATTTTTTAAAAAATTGTAGTTGTCACATATGAGTTTACTTATTGTTTCAAAATGCTAAAACGATTTTGATCCCCCCATTTAAATGAAGAATCACAAATGAAAACTAGAGCAGGAGGTATTTAGCCAAACTTTGTTGGAGAGAAGATTATTCTTAAAGAGGACAGTGAACTCCAAACTTGCAGACATAGTGACATGAAGACCAAAGGGGCTCACAACCTAGCTGGAGACTGATCTTCATGCAGTGCAGGAACAGAGATGTGTACAGGGACTAAGGGAGTCCTGTAAATGGGGACGGCTGGGGGAGGCAGAGGTGTCAGGGCAGGATCCACAGCACGAGTGATATCTGTGCTGAGTGTTGGCAGCTGAATTAAGTTAGACAGGCTAAAGAGATGGGAAAGCGTATTCCAGATAGAGGGAAATACATGTGCAAAAGCACAGCCAGAATTAAAAAACAGAGTGTGGCCCAAGAGATACAGATTGTCTGGCTGGAGACAAGGGTGTGGGTTTGGGAAAGGCAGAGGTGAGACTCTCAGCCTGCAGAGGGTCTTTTAAGGAGAGAGAAGCAGTTTAGTTTATTATATAAAGCACAGAGTTCCTTCAAAGGATTTGAAGCAAGAAAGTGATATGATGAAAGGTGATTTCTTAGAAGTGGCAGAAGGGAGAATAGATTAGAGAAGGCAAGATGGGAGAGAAGGCAGTTTAAGAAACTATTACTAAGCAAGGTACAGACAGGGTATTGTAGCATGTTATAATTTTTGGAAAGGGGGGGAAATATTTATACTTACAAATGCATAGGGTTTGGCCTTGCTCTTTGTTCACTTTCCAGTTGGGGCTAGTTTAATCACCCACTAAAGGGTACATGAGACCTGGCAACAGTAGTTGCCTCCCAGGAGGGGAATGGGTAGCTGATTTTCCAAGAGAAGAGGAGACTTTTTCTTTCTGTCTGTCTTTCTTTTTTTCTACTGCATACCCTTTTGTACTTTGGACATGTAATACCTGACCAAAAAATTAATTTTCTTTTAAAGAGGCTATTAGACAAGCCAAAGAAAATGTTAGAGAGAATGTGCCTGTCACCCAATCCCTCCCCTCCCTGGGAAGAATACAAACCTCCTTAATTCTAGTAGCCTAATACCACCGTCAAGAAGCTTTTGTTGAGATGACTGACTACTAGTCTGGCTAGAACTCAGAGCTGGGGGAAAGAGAGGTGGGATGTAGATCTTACATCCTCTTGCTGGTTGTATTTGGGGCTGACTGATTCCATTACCGGCCTCCTAATCCTGACTGTTGCCAGGTGGGTTCCCTGCTGTGTACACCCAGATGCTTGCTGGGTCATTGCTCAGCAAGCATCTGGGTGCCAAGGGAAAGGAGATGACCACGGGAGACAGTAAGCACAAAAATGCCGGGGGAATGGAAAAGTGGGGGTGGCACAGAAGGTAAGCACCCATCCTTCCTTACCTTGGAGCAGATTTGTGAGCAGAAACGGCCCAGTGTAGTTGGTGGCAAAGGTGAGATCAAGGCCCTCTGGGGTAAGTGTAGTGGGGAATCCTGGGAGGAGATGAAAACATAGGTGGTGGGTGATGGAGTGAGGACCCTGAGGGAGACAAAGTCTGGGGAGGACGTATTGGGTTCAGTAGAAATGCCACAGGAGCATGGATGTGTTGAGATGGGGGCAATGAAGTTTGAGGCTATAACTTAAGGTAGGCTTTTTAGGGTAGTGTCTGAATTACAGTGTTTCCATGGTCTGTACAGGTTAGGCTTGGAGGATGCCTGTTTTGGGGTCCCTGAGCTAGAAAGGAGGTTCCTGAAATGTGCTTAGGGGAAGGAATCAAGGCACATACCACAGACGGCAGCATTGTTAACCAGTAGATGTATCTCATGGTACTCCTGCAGAAGCCACTGAGCGAAGCTTCGGATGGAGTTCATAGAGCTCAGGTCCACCTCACCAAGCAGGAGGCGGTTGCTCTTTGACGCTGCTTGTATCTCGGCCAGGGCTCGCTGTCCACGCACCCGGCTACGGCAGGCCAGGATCACACGTGCCCCGCGGCGGGCCAGCTCCTGGGACACAGCCTTCCCGATGCCTGTGGGAGGGCAGCTTCAAAGTATGCTAGTCTGGGGAGTGACTAAAGGGCAATGTGGTGGGGGGGGGGCGGGTTCGGGGGGAGACAAATGTTCTGACAGTGGGTGCTGGTCCTCCTCCCTGCCCTCCCTGTTGGGGCTGTTGGAGGCTGAGGCCCTTAGTGAAGTGACAGGGCAGGAGGAGCACTCACCACTGTTGGCCCCAGTCACCACTGCTATCTTCCCAGTCAAATCCGTGGAGCAGCATTGGAGGTCCCAAAGATACAACTTATGCCAGACCTGCACACTTAGTCTAAGTAGGAGGACCAGAATGAGGAGGACAGAGCCAGGACCCCAGACTGGGGTGTTGAGTAGAGACCACAGGGACATAGCAGAGAAGTCTGGTCTGCCACTGGAAGTGCTGCCCATGGGAGGGTGGGGACGGACTAGTCAAAGCTGAGTAGGACTAGGCAAGAGGTTGGTGTGGAGCATAAGGCACAAAATTTAAGGAGGCACTCACTCGTGGGTGTGCTTGAGCATCCCGTTTGAAACTGAGAGTGAATTCCTCCTTAAATTGTTTTCCCTAGCTATCTGATTGCCTCACTCCATTGCTGGTCCAAGTCAAAGATCAAGAGAGTCCAGGTTTCCCTAAACCCTGCATAGGCTCAAATGTGTCTCCAAGTGAAAGTTGGGTTTGCACTCTAAGATGAACTGACAGAGCTCCTCATGTCTCAAATCACTCTGTGCTTAAGTGGGGCCATCCCCTTCTTCCCCTACTGGAAGGAGACTCATAAATTCTCCAAACTGAGGCAGACCCCACTTGGAACCCTTATGTCTGCTCCTTTGTGGGGATGGGGATGGTTCTCCAGAATGCCTCTGCTGGGGAGCCACCTTGGCCCTAAAGCAGGGTCTCCTAAGGGTGTAATGGAATTATTCCCTGGAGTCAGTGTTCTATATTCTTCTAGACCACTCCAGTTCACGAGAGCACACACTTGGAAGAAACTGACAAACATCAGGCCAATACTTAAGGCAACTCAGGTGTTTATTTCTGGCAAGCAGACAGAAGGAAGGTAGGTTTCACACTGCCTGAGGTTCAGGGCTCAGAATGGGGCAGGCGCTTGGAGGGGAGTGACCACATTTTGGGGGCTGAGCTCTTCATTAGCTGTGCCACGGTCACCTGGGGCTCTGGGGCGCCTGTGTGGGTGGAGGAGAGGTGCCACCTTCTTTGTCCTCCTTTTGAGGTTCAGCAGAGCTTAGCAGCACCTGGGTGGCTGGGTTCCACACGCTCACACCAGGAGCCAGCTTCAGTGCTTCCGGCAGCAACATGGGCTTCCACATCACCTGGCACTTGGCCTCGAGAACTCGGGGCACGGGATGAAGCCACTTGTGAGGATCCTGGTTCTCCCCGTCCCCAGGGTCCAGGCCCTGCAGAGAGGTACGCGGGTGCGGCCAGCCCATAGCTCTCCCAGCAACTCGCCCTCCCCCTCCCAGCCGCTGGGCCACTTGGCACCCGGCCATAGTCTGGGGCTGGAGCTGCGGGCCACGTCGGGGCGCGCCGGGTGTGTGGCGAGAAAACGGAGCCCGGGACTAGCGAAGGGCAGCTTTGAACCAAAACCTGGCGACGGTAGGCCTAAACTTAAAGTAGGGAATTGGAGGCTGGGGCCGGGTCCCAAGGCTCGGAAAGGAACGCCAGGTGCGATAGGAAAGAACACTGACGGGGAGACGCGGACGCTGGGGTCGGAGGCTTGCGGTCCGGCTGGGGCCTCGGTCTTCTCGCCCCGCTGGCGCCCGCGGTAGGCTTCCAGGGGGGCACGTCTCGGAGTCTGGGACCAGAACCTCCGCCAGCGGGCGCACCCAGTGGCGCGACAGCCGCGCTGGGTCCAGGCGCGCCATCGCCGCCTTGCGGCCCATTCTGTAGTGCAGCGCGCTGGGCCGCGCATCGGCGCGCCCGGGCTGCTGCGGCTGGAACCCCCCGGAGGGGCTGAGCGTGGTGGGGCCGCCCGCAGAGGGGCCGGGCACCGACACGACCGAGGGGATGCGGGGCACCTTCTCCTCCTTGAGCTCCGGCCGGTCTCCAGCCGCGTACGGCTGCGGCTGGGAATAGTAGAGGTCCTCGAGCGAGAACTGAGAGCTGAGGGGCTGTGCCCTCTCGACAGAGGCCTGAGGGCTGGCTACCAAGGACAGCTCCAGAGAACGGTGGGGACTGCCGGCGGGCGCCATCTCTTCCGACGGTTGGCTGCTCGCGTTCAAGGATCCGACTGCAAACAGGTGGCCCCTCGCCTGGTCGTCCAGTTTCTCTAAAGGACCCCTGGGCCCTGTCTCCTGAAACAGGACCGGGGTGGGTAGGGGGCCCGGGGTGACTCTCAGTTCAGGAGGACGCTCCCAAGATTCCATCCGCTCCTGAGAGCCTGTATCCATCCACGATCTTCCTAAAGGGATCTGGTCCACGTTCTCTTGGTTCTGGGGAAATGCACCAGGGTGGACGTGAGGGGTGAGTGGTGAGACGTCAGAAAGGGTAGAGAGGAGGTTGGAGCAGTCCAGTGAGGCCCTGAGGAGATCGAAGACGCGGCCGGGGCGGCGGTGACAGCTGGGAGGTAGCTGGGGGCTGAGCTTACTTCGCCTTGGAAGGTCTCCTCCAGCCCCACCGAGGTCAGCGCGTGTAGCACGGGCACGGATCCCTGAGCCCAGGCGTCCGTCGTGCAAGACAAGGGTTCCTCGTCCTCGCCCCATGTGGGGTCCTCTGCCACTGCAGATTCTCCCTCGTCCCTGGCCAGGAAGCGCCACTCGGTGATCTGCAGCATGGCTTCCCGGGCCTGGCTGATGGTGAATGGAATGCACTGCAGAGGCGAGAAAGGGTCTCAGCCCAGCAGGGAGGGGTCAGGGAGAGGGGAGATGGGTCTGGAGAACAAGGATCCAGGCCCACCTGTTGAGTCAGGTAGACTTGAAAGGCAGAGTCCATGACTCGGGCCAGCAGATCAGCCAAGATGTCCCCCACCACTTCCTCGCCCTCTTCGAGAGCCGTGAGCGCCATCCACTCAGCCTCAGTGAGCCGCCCAGGCACTATGTCCACCTGCGGCACCGGAACCGTAGGCGGCCGCGCCTTTTCCACCTTGGATCGGGTCACCCCGCGGTCTCGGACCTGCCTCTGTGGGAAAGGAACAAGGCAATCAGGGCGGGAAACTAAGGAGTGGAGAAGCAGTTATGGGCTAGGAGGAAGCTTCCTCAAGTGGTCTAGTAGGAAAGAAAGCGTTTAGAGAGGGATAATTTACTAAGAGACTACCATGTGACAGATGCTTTTCAGGTGTGTGACCTAGCTAATTTAATTTTCATAACAGCTCACTAAGCCCATTTTACAGACAAAGAAACTGAAACCTGACAGCAGTTTACCTCCACTTGCTTGGGATTACACAGTGAACCCAGGCTAGATATAGCTCTAACTGCACAGTCCTTGCTATTTGCACTAGTTCAAAGTGTTCAAAACTCTTGCAAGTTCAAGAACTTGAGAAAGAAAAGTCAATAGGACTTCCCTGGTGGTGCAGTGGTTAAGAATCCACCTGCCAATACAGGGGACATGGGTTCCATCCCTGGTCTGGGAATATCCCACATGCTGAGGAGCAACTAATCCCACGAGCCACAACTAGAGCCCATGCACTGCAACTACTGAGCCCATGTGCTGCAACTACTGAGGTCCATACGCCTAGAGCCCATGCTCTGCAACAAGAGAAGCCACCGCAATGAGAAGCCCACGCACCACAACGAAGAGTAGCCCCTGCTCGCTGCAACTGGAGAAAAGCCCGCATGCAGCAGTGAAGAACCAACACAGCCAAAAATAAATAAAGTTAATTTTAAAACGTAGGGGGAAATAGTTTAAATTGTCATATAATCTCTGGGTGAGAAACAGCATAAAAGTAATGTAAGAAATACTAAAGAAATGGATAGATAAGTATATATATATATATATATGTCAAATTTTCCTCTGCTTATTTTAAAAAAAATTCCTAATTAGAAGGTGATAATAGTAGTTTTCATTTACTGGCACTTAAAGTATATCAGTCACATACATGGATTCAATTCCTATATTTTTTAGACTACATACTATTTTTATCCCCATTTTACAGAATTTGCCCAGGACAACAGAGCAAGGAAGTAGTGGGGTCATATTTCATATGCCAGTCTGTCTGACTCCAGAGTTTGACTTTATCCTGCTTCCTAAACAAAAAGTATGAGCAACAAATTTTAAAAAAGGATAAATATCCCCCAATACATTAAAAATGCATAAAATTTTTTAAAATCATAAGACCTCCAAGGATAATAAGCAAAGGACATAATATTTCACAAAAGTGGAACTGTTGATGACTAATAAACTTTTGAAAAGCTGTCCAACCTTCAAAAGTACCAATTCCAGTTTTATGAACACACACAAAGGCATATTCTGAAATGAAAATAAAAATATATTCTCTAAAATAGTCCCTGTGATGTCATTTATAATAGCAGAATATTGAAAACATACATCTAAAAAAAAGAGAATAGGTGGCTAATTGTGTGCTACCTATATGATGGACTATTATGCAATGATTAAAGGCAGTCTTTAAGGAAGAATTTACAATAGCATAGGTGAATACTTATGATGTAATGTTAACTGAAAGAAGCAGGATACAAAATTACATATCAAGTATGATCTCAGATATGTAAACCAATGTGTTGAAGAAAAGGAAAGCACAAAAATTGTAATAGTGGATATGTTTCTTTCCTACACTCTTCTCCATTTTATAAGTTCTCTACAGTGACTTTGTATCCTTTTATAATCAAGAAAAATCCACTGAAAAAGAAAAATCTAGTCCCCCCAAAATCCATATTAAGGACATAGGAATTTAGTAGCAGATTCTTGGGAGCTTTCTCATTTCCCCACAACAGTCTCCCTGAACCTGATTCCTTCTAAAATTTACCTCCCAACGTAATCTTCCCAAACCTTTGCCTCCCCATCCCCACCCTTATTGCCTCATACATGGTGTTCCCCAAAATTCATTCTCCCCCAGCTCTGGTGTTTCCTAAACCTCACGCTGAACTCAAAATCCCTTAAGCCTCATTTCCTCCCTCTGCTAGAGAGAACAGTCCTCTTGGCAAGCCCAGGGAATGGCCCACGGCCCAGTCCAGGCTTGGCCAGAGCAGGTAGGGAGAGTTGGTTCCTTAGACTTCCCCACCCAGCGTCTCATGTGACACCCGTGATAACGGCTTTAAACAATTGACTTTCAAGTGCAGCCTCAGAATTGTTGTTTAATCCATTTCTTCCTCCTGAAATTCTCGAAATGTATCATATCTAGCAACACCTCTCCCCAATGCCTAATTCTGGTTTATCCATTCAAATGGGCACCTCAGTATAAGAAACATTATTATACATGCATTAACTGTTTCCAAAGTCACTTCTTGTTCTTGAGCTCTGCACCACCCATTTAACCCCTTTCCCTCAGGTTCCAAGTGTGACAATGCTTATGAGTGGGCGTGGTGCAGGTGTAGATTTTCTGCCCTAGTGCACCGACATGGCTTCCTTGGTCATCTTGAACGCCCGCATGGAGGGCGGGCGCCGGGTGGCACAGAGCTGGCCCACGGTTCAGGACACCGATCTTAACGGTCTATCCCCGCTCTGGGGCACCCTCAGCTGAGCTAAAGCTCACCGGGCCTTCGTGCGCCATCGCCGCAGCTGTAGCTCCAGCCCCGGGGATCAGCTGCTTTCCTGTCCCGCCGCCGCTGCTGCTGCCGCCTATCGGTCGCCTCGGCAACCACGCCGCAGGCGGGCTCGCCCCGCCTACAGTTGACCTGGCAGCAGCGCTGCGCGCTGCACGTTTGGGTTGCTCGCCCCACCCAACGGCCGTGCGTACGTGCGTCGTCTCTATGATGGCGGCGGATTCGGAGGGACGGAACTCTTCTCGTGTCCGGCAAGCTGCTGGTGTGAACTCTGACCTGGTCCGGGGGCTTCGGGGAGCCAGGGCGAGGGAGGAAGGGCCTGGGGGCTACCCTGCTTCATCCCGCCTTGCCTCGGGCTCTTGGGGCCACTGAGTCCTGGGCCACCGCAATTCCTCCTCTGGGAACCCCTGTCGCCTCATGACTCAGCCCTAGGGTTCCCCTTGCCTACTCCACAATACCCTTCCCACGCCATGTGATCCCCCATCACCATCCTCGAGGCCCTCATTCACATCACTACCCAATCTCAGGGGTCTCTCCCAGTGCCTCGTGACAGCACCCACTCCCACCTCCCAGCCCCCACAGGAACCTCCGCTGTCGTCTGTCTTCCGCGCGCCTGTGATTCGGACGTCTCTCCCCAAGGATGTTCCGCCGGGAGCGCTCCATCCCCCTTCGAGGCTCAGCCGCCGCCCTGTGCAACAACCTCAGTGTGCTGCAGCTGCCCGTCCGCAGCCTCACACATTTTGGAGTAGTCCATGGACCCAGCGCCCAGCTTCTCAGCGCTGCTCCTGAGGGTGTGCCCTTGGCCCAGCGCCAACTCCAAGCTAAGGAGGGCGCTGGAGTAAGCCCCCCACTTATCACCCAGGTGAGGCGTGGAGTTAGGAGTGGTGTTACTGAACCCAACCCTAAACCAGCCCTTCCTCTCCAAACCTCAAGGAATAGGCCTTCCCTAACCATCTGAATTTCCACACTTTTGAGTCCTCAATCCCCTGCCCTGACCACTTCTTCCTACTCTGATTCATCTCCCTCTAGGTCCACTGGTGTGTCCTCCCTTTCCGAGTATTGCTGGTACTCACCTCACATCGAGGAATACAAGTAAGAAGAGGACCTTCCTGCCCTCCCCCACTAGGGTCTTCTCAACTTCTCTCCAAGGCCCCTAGACCTTGCCCCATTTATTTCTAAACATTTCCAAGCTGTTCAAATGCTTAGCTCCCTCTTCCTTATTTCTCATCTTCATGCCTTCCTTGTTTTCCAGTTCTCAAGTGCCATCTCCAGTATCTGCCCTTTTATAAGTTGTATGACCTTGGGCAATTCAGTTAACTTCTCAGAGCCCCAGTGTCCTCCTCTGTTAAATGGAGATAGAAGTAGTGCCTACTTCCCAGGGTGGTTTTGAGGATTAGATGGGCTAAGGCTAACATGAGTATGTGGAGTCACCAGCACAGAGCTCAGCGAAGGTCAGCTGCGTCATGACCCCCTCCTTGCCTTGGTCTTGCAGATGTATGAGTCTGATGGCTCCGTCATGGTCTATTGGCATGCACTGGATGCTGGCGATGCCTCTCTAGGTACGTGCAGGACTGAGTGGGTTGGGGGTAGGGAGTGTTTGCTGGGGCTAGGGGAGACGCTACTTCTAATCATTTTCCCCTCTCAGTGCAGGCTGTGTTTGCCCGAGGGATTGCTGCCAGTGGCCACTTCATCTGTGTGGGTGAGGGGGCCAAGGGCAGGGCATTGGGGGGGTGCTGAGGTATAGGGGTATAGTCTTTGGCCTGGAGGATGCCAAAGGTCTGAGGAAATTGTGGAGTGTTAGAGGGAAGGGTGGGAGTGAAGGGGGATCTGAGAGACTCCAAAAAGCCATGGCGGGGTTCATAGGGGCAGGGTGGGATAGGAAAAGGGTAGTGAATGTAGGGGTGGGGCTGTTGGAGCAGTGAGAGGTGGGTTTGTTACTAAGGTTTCTGGGATGGAGGGAGTGCTGAGTGTGGTGGCTGGAGACCTGGGAGGATCAGGAAGCCATCAGTGGAGCACTGGTTCTGCAGGAATGTGGTCGGGCCGGGTACTGGTTTTTGACATCCCAGCCAAGGGTCCCAACATTGTACTGAGTGAAGAGCTGGCTGGGCACCAGACACCGGTCACAGACATTGCCACCGAGCCTGCCCAGGGACAGGTGAGTGGATTCCCCCTACTGTTCCAGTGAATCTGGGGGCCTCCCCACCTCGGGAGGCACGGGACCTGGGTTCCAGCCGTGGCTCTGCCACTAAGCAGCTGGATGACTTTGGGCAAATTGCCACACTTTCCTAGGCTTTAGCAACCTCAGTTCCAGTGATGAAGCCTGAGATACTTTACATTTACGTGGCATTTAATAGTTCACTCACACTTTACAATACTGGTGTGAACGGAAGAGTTGGGACAGATGGTTTCTGAGATACTTTCCAGCTCTGACATGTGTGGCTTCCTTCTCTGAACTTGGGTAAGTTCAGGCCCACCTCCAGTGCTGTCCTCTCCAGGAAGCCTTCCCCCTATTCCAGCTCCCGCTGATCTCCCTTAGCTGAACCCTGAATTGATACTGCCCTCAGACAACTCTTGTCTCCCCAGTTGGATTGTAAACCTCTTGAAAACAGGGTATGTATCATCTAATTCCTATGTTACACTGCACCTGGCACAGAGCTGGGCCCATGGGGTATGTTGGCTGCCTGGGTTTAGGGGTTGCCAAGAGGCCCAGAGTCTAGTCATGACTGTGGCTGGCTCACTGCAAGACCTCCAGAAGGTCCTAACACTATGGCCTCAGTTTCATCATCCATCCAATGAGGACAATTATATACCCTAACACATGGTGTGTGTGTTGGGGTCAGGGTAGGGAGTAAGACTATAAAGAATACAAGGAAAGCATCTTATGCCTCCAGGGGACCCCTCCAGCCAGTGATGGCTTCACATCTTGCCCTTTCCCTGGAGAGGCAAAGATGCAAATACTGCTTCCCTTCCCCTGCTGCCCTGTATACAGGACCCAGCAGGGGAGAAAGGGAAGGGCTGATCCTGCCTTTCCCCTCAGGACTGCGTGGCTGACATGGTGACAGCAGATGACTCAGGCTTGCTGTGTGTCTGGCAGTCAGGGCCCGAATTCAAATTATTGACCCGAATTCCAGGATTCGGGTAGGTGAGGCGGAATGGGGCTGAGGCCTTCCTGAGGTAGCTTCCGGGTGGGGAGTAGGCTTGGGTCTGGGAAATCAAAGTAGGGTATCGCTCTTGCAGGGTCCCGTGCCCTTCTGTACAGCTGTGGCAGGGGACCATAGCAGCAGGCTATGGGAACGGGCAAGTGCGTCTGTATGAAGCCAGTACAGGAACTCTACATGTCCAGATCGACGCCCACGCCCGGGCCATCTGTGCCCTGGATCTGGCTCCTGAGGTGGGCAAGGTCAGTCTCCTCCTCTGTCCCTACATACCCTTGTTCCTGGTGCTGGGATGTTGAGAGGAACTCCACAGGCTTATCTCTGCCACTCAGCGTCGGCCCCTCCTCAGGCACCTGGACTGGGCTCTACAGCCTATACCAGCCTATACGAGCCTATACCAGCCTATACAGCCTCCTCAGGCACCTGGACTGGGCTCTACGTCTGCCTCCCACTGGTCCTCCCTGCCTTTTTTTTTATAGCTACTCTCTGCGGCTGAGGACACCTTTGTACACATCTGGAAGCTATGCAGAAGGCCAGAGGGAGGCTACATTGAGGTGTGTCTTGTGGAATGGGAAGGGGAGTGGAATGAGGGCCCAAGCATGAGGCAGCAGGCCCCGAGCATCTCTCTTCTCCCCCAGGTGGAGCACTGTCATGGAGAGTGTGTACCCGACACCCAGGTGTGTGGTGCCCGATTCTGTGATCCTTCAGGCAGCTCCTTTGCTGTGACTGGCTATGACCTCGCTGAGATCCTGAGATTCAGCAGCATGTGAGAGAAAAGCAGCCCTCCGTCTCCCCTGTGGTATTTATAAAGTACCCGCCTCCACCCAGCCCTTGTCTGATTACTCAGTGTCATAGTCATACTTCACAACTAGTGAACTAAGCTCCAGGGATGAGGGGATGTGGCAGGTCCAGACCAAGCCAAGAAGCAACCTGTCCTCAAGAACCAGGTGAAGGCTGATGTTAAATAACTTTAATGGTCAATGTGGGAGTCACAGGGGAGGTGCGTTCCCTCCCAGGGCTCTTCAGTGCCATCCTCAAAGCTGGTTAGTGCAGGGAGGTAAGGCAGGGTTGGTTCCAGTTTTCTCCCAGGAAGGGTTTAGGGGGGGTCCCAGCCAGCCCTGGGAATGAGTCCCTCAGCACCATGGCAACCACAGCTTAAAAGGGGCTTCTGCTCCCCCTCCCCAGCCTATCCCCAGTCCAGCAGAGGAAAGGGAGGCCAAGCTGGCCAACCTGCTACAAAGAGCGCTGAATCCAGAGCCCAACTGCACACAGCTCATGTCCTCTTCTGACCAGATCCTGTTGCCAGCACACCATCTCACACTGTGGACTGGAGCCAAGTGTCGGGTGGGCCTTTGCTGTAGAGGCCTCTGGACTGTGGGGACCGCTTCGGGGGTAGAGGGGCAACCGCGTGAGAAGCCCCAGGGGAGTGGTCTGGGGGGACAGCATCCAGGGAGAACGTTCGGGGTCTCCCCCAGGGCAGGGAATGGGTCTGGGCTGGGGTTGGGGCCACTGAAGCAGGCGAGCAGGGGCCAGGCAGGGCAGGCTGGTCTGTAAACACTGCTAGCCAGGGTGGGGGCGTCTCCAGCCTCGTGCCCTCCCGCTGGGCCAGGATGTCTGTCACCGCTGCGATGTCATCCAGTGGCTCAATAGCTGCGGCACCGGGAAGGGATTGAGGGGAGGGGGCTAGTCAGAGCTTAGGCCCCAGACCTACTCAGCCCTGAGTATCACCTGTCACTGTAGGAGGAAAGCAAAGCCTGGATCTCAGCTGAGATTGCATTATCCTGCAGGAGCAGCCCCTCACTTGGGCCCCCTGGAGTCACAGGTTCTGATAAGACTGGGATATGGAATGACAGGGTGGACAGAGAGAGGAGGGTGGGCAGAAGTAGGTGAAGAAGCCAAGAAAGAGGAGGAAAATGAAAGCAGTGCCAGGCAAGTGAAGGGTCAGAGGAAGAGACAGGAATCCGCATGCAGAAAGGGAGACAGAAAAGAAGAAATTACGGGGAAAAAATCCATGAAATGCATCTGGTTCTGTGGGTTTTTGTTGTGAACTTCGGTGGAGGTGGTTTTAAGAAGAGTTGGGGAAGGGAAAGGAATGCTGGGTGGGACTTGGGTCCCCAGAGCTCTGCCTTAGCCCAAAGTGTGCTTTCTCTCTGTCTCCATTATCTGGCTTCCCTTGAAGCCCCCAACCCAAATTCCCATCGGGATCCCAGAGTGCACTTTCACTCACCCATCTCATGGTACAAGGACCCCTGCTTGGCCAGTACTTGGGGTGGTTTCCGAGGAGCAGGGGTTTCAATGTTCATTATTTCATCGCAACACTGTTTCCACTGGCCTGCAGGGAGGGCATTGATTGGGGTGGGTAGGGGGAGGACTGTGAGAGGGCCAGGCTACTCCCTCCCCTGCTACATTCCTTTCCACACATTCTTGGAATAGAGGCCTTTGGTAAAAGTGACGATCCACAGTCCCTCCCGAAGGTTCAATCCAGCCCCCTCCTCTTACTCATGTCAAAGAAAAGCTGCCACAGAGCTTCCATCCAGCTCTGCAGGGCTCCCCGACTCTCTGCCTGAAGGGTGTGTGTCACCTCATCCTCCGCATACTGGTTACTGATGCTCAGGGTGAAGGGCCGGCCCACTGCCTGGTCCAGCTCCCCTGCCCGGACTCGAGTCTCCTGTAGGAGAAAGACAGGATCTGCTTCCACCACCTTCACCTTGGTCGCAGAAGTCAGCAGTGACATCAGGCAGGCTTGGTCATCCCCGCCTTAGAAGGAGGAGCTTGTGGGGCTTTCTGGAAGCCCTCTCATTTGCCTCCTACTGACCAGAGTGGAAAGAAATACCAGGAAAGGAAGGGGACGAGACAGGTCGTCCTTAGGAAAAGAGGAGCAGACGGAGACAGGGAAGGAGGGGTTGAGCGAGGCAGGGAAGGCAAGGAGGCAGGCAGGAACAGGAATGCCGAGGCCTGAGGTCCCTCAGTACTTTTATAAAAGTCGGCAGGAATGCTAGCAAAAGGGCTAGGAAACAAAGAGGGTCCTTGGACTTGGGTTGGGAGAGAAAACCAGGAAACGGTGAGGGAGATGCACGTTGAATCTGAGGGGAAAGATGGAAGGAGGATGAAAAGTCCTAAACTGGCTATAGTACCCTCTCTGAGACTTGGCAGGGCCTAAGGTTGGTGAGTAGAAGGGACGATCATTTTCCAGTGATGCTGGTTGGGGAGAATATGGTCCCAACAACCCTGGCCCTGAAGCTGGGTGTGGTGCTGTTTGGAACAGGAGGCTAGCTTTGATCCCTTTGAGGTCTGTGCCCACCCTCCTGGGGCCTGATGGAGAGGCTCCCGAACCCTGCCTCCTGGGTGGCTTCACCACCAGGGATTCATCACCTTGTTGATCGCAATAGTAAACAGCGGCTCCTCCCCAGTGTCCGTGTCTTCAGGTTGCCGGTAACAGAAGAGGTTTGTGCCTTTCAAGACTCCATGCACTCGCACCCAGTCCTGCAGCTCCCCAGTTTGCTGCATAAATGACTCAAGGTTTCCTAGGGGAATCACACCCCCAACACCCTTCTTCCCAGCCCCCCACAGAGAAACTGCTCCTTTCTGCCCACCCTCCTGTCTGATCCTCCTCTCGTCTTGCCATGCTCCTCCTTCCTCCACCCAGATCTTGCTTTTTCAATAGTTCTTTGATTCCTGGGTCATCTGGCTTTCCTCTGCCTTCTCCCTGTTCCCTTCCACTCCTCAGGGCCCCTCACCTGCACCCTGAGGATACCACTTGCAGTAGGCTGAGTCATGCAGAAAGGCTGAGCCACCAGACGGCAACACACGCTACCATAAAGGGGCAGCCAGGCGGGGTTCTCCTCTGGGGGAGGAGGAAGTGCAGGGTGAGGGTGGGGAATGTGAAGGGGACCATCCAACGGCCCCTCTTCTCACCATCCAGCAACCCCCACACACACACATACTCACCATGACTGGCGAGGGTCAGGTCGTGTGTGCGGAACCCGTCTTGCACTGCTGCCAGGGTGAGTGTGGTGTGAGCCAAGAGGTGGTAACGAGGACCGCTGCAGGACAGAGAAGTGGGCAGCAGCCTAACGAGGGGCATCTTGGATGGCAGGAGCTATAAGCTGAGCAGGGCTGCCCCACAGAAAACTCGCTTGCCTCCTCCACAGGGGTTGGAGCATTTACTGCACTCGTGCTAAGTGCCGGGGCCTGCGCTTTAAATACGTTATCCCACTGTGTTCCCACAACAGCCCTGAGGCAGCTTGAGGCTTAAAGAGGTTAAGATATCTGCCCATAAATATAGCTTAGAGTTGGAATTGGAATCTATATCTGTCTCCAAAATAAGCGTTCTCTTCATTACCTGGAAGGTTTTCAAACTGCTGCTCAGAGACCCAGTGGTTCCACTAGGTGCCTCCAGGTTCCTGTAGGCAGCACCACACGACCCAGGCTACCCTGCTTCAACCAGGGACACTCTGTTCTATCCACATGAGATGTATTTGCTGCTGCCAAAAAGTGAGGACCCCATAGCCTAGCTCTTCCTGCATTCCTATTGGTCTTCTCAGTTGGCCTGGGGTATAAGCCCTGAGGTACAAGCCAGAGTGCCTCCCAGCTATGTGACCGCTGCTTATTCATATTTGTCTGCATGTCCTGGCAGCAGTGCAGAATGAGTTCTGCATGCTCAACACAGAGGTCACCTGTGGCCACCTGAGGGCAGCGGGGGAATACAGGGCCTTCCTTACCCAACAGCCGGGGTGGGGAGCAAGATGGGACTGCTCCCTGAGCCCCCAGCTGTCTCCAGCGATGCCCGCACACGCCTCCCCGAGGAGCGGCCCAGCGAGCTGCTGAGTTTGGTGGCAAGCCTCTTGGGGGCTCCAGCCAGGGCCCCCTCCTCTTCCACGCAGGCCCCATACAGCTCCAGCCGCAGTTCAAAGTCTGGCCCTGCCTCGGCACTGTAGGAATATGGGAGGAAGAGAGGACAGGAGGATGGTCTGGGGAAGTCCAGGGAGCGGCACTGTGGTGGAGGATGGATGTCATGCAAGTACAGGACAGCTCCACAGGGAAGGCCCATCTCCCTTCCTCCCTCTCCTCTCCCTCCCCTCCCCTGTGGCTACCTCATCCAAGGATTCGAGCAGAGTAGAGAAAGGTGGGAGCCATAGGGATGAGGTACTCATACTCACAAGAGCACGTTGTTCTGAAAGGAGATGTCCGTGAGGGTCCTGTCCACCAGGATCATCTCCGTGTCCTGAATGTGTTCCCCTATCTGCAGCAGCAAGAACACAGCCCAACGGTGCAGGTCTGGGGACAGAGAGCAAAACTGGTAAAGATGTGCCCCACAAGGACCTCCAATCTCAGGGTCACTCCCTTAAATTTGTCCCACGTGTGTGTGGAACTCACCGCCTTTGTTCTTGAAATATTCTGTGTCCTTCCACATGAGTGGAATCCGGAGATCTAAGGGGCAGACGGGTAGGAATAGATGTTGAGATGGGGCAGGAGATCTTATCATTGGGCAAAGAATGCCAACAGCTGGGGCAGTTGTGCTTCTTACCAGAAATGCAGACCTGGCCACGGCAGGGGGAGCGCTCAGCGGGCGGCCCACTGTCAGAAGGCCTGTGGGCAAATCACAACGTCCTAGCCTGGCCTCTTGACACTATTCCCCCTGGCTCTGGTTCCCAAGGGCTCTAGGACACCCCTGGCCCAGGACCCAGCTGCCAGGTCCCAGCCAGGCTGACATGGCAGGGCTGAAGGACTGTTAGGGAGAGTTGTCAGTTGAACCCAGGAGGTTGCTGGGCTTGGGAATGTTAGAGGCTCTTAGCTCACACACACAGTACAAGCTCAGGCCGCCCCCCCCGGCACAAGCACTCTTCCTGACCACCTCCCCAGACTCCTGCCAGGGAGAAGTGGAGCTTGAGGACACAGGTGCCCACAGAGAGAGACTCCCTTTTAAGGACTCTTCTCCATTAACCCCCAGGCTTGGAGGAGTTTGCAGGCTGTTTTTAACAACAAAGGAGGCTGCTTGTCTCTACCATCTCATCACTTCAATAAAGGAGGGTACTGGATCAGTCAGAAAATCAGGAACCCAAGTAGGGAACATTTGTGTTCCATTTACTGCAAATCTCTCTCCATCCTCCCCCTCAGCTTTGATTTCTCCTCTACCCTTCTGGCTAGATGGGCCGAACCTTCCCAGTGCCCCAAGTTCCCCAGTCCCCCCACTGCAGGGGGGACATCCGGCCTTCCTCCCCTCCCCGCCCATCATTAGGACTCACCGAGCACGTGTCCCTCTCCTAAGGTGATGGCCAGCTTATCCATACTAATTTATAATTCATTATAATGAAATCAGTGACTTAGCCTTACACTAAATGATGTGGCATTGATAGCAATGTGTTTAGCTGCCAGGGACTTGGGGTGCACCTCAGATCACACTGTATGGGCTGTGTGGGGACTTGGGCAGGGCAGAGCCTGTCAATGGCTGCCTCTTAAGAGACCGCAAACTCACAGTAGAAGGTGTCCCCATGCCTGCTTGCTCTTCGTTTAACTTTATGGAGCAGCCTTCCCCTGGTGTCTTCATGGGTGAACTCTGGAGGCCTCCTGGCAACCTCTCCTTGTGTCAGCCTTCATGGATGAGCTGGGATGACACTATGTCGGTGAGGGGCCTGGACCTTCTCCCCACTCAGCCTTGTGGGATCAAGCAGGTTACTTTGCCAGAAGCCAGTTTTCCAAATGACCAGTTCACCAAAAATGGTCAGTTCTCAGAACGATCAATTTGCCAAATATTTTTTCCTGCATTTTAGTTTTACCAGAGCATCGCCTCAACCATTTCACTACAGATTTGTGAGATCAGCAGAGTCTAATGCCAGTGTAGGTTGTGTTTCACATCCAAGAGTTGAGTCCTTTTAGTGCACAATCTAATTTATGTGAATGGGTCGGCTTTCCCTCAAGTTTTTTTTTTATTATTATCTCTTTTCCCAATCCCTGACTCTAATGCGGCAAACCCCAGGTACAATGAACTATTGTCAGTTACAGTAAATTGGTCATTTAGCAAATTGGCCATTTGGTGAACCAGCTATGAGAAAATTAGCTTTCCAGAAGCCAGCCAGCCAGCCAGACTCATCAGATCACAGGCAGGGCTTAGCAAATTAGCACTTTTGCATTACTACTCCTCAGGCCGCCAGCCTTTCACCGGATACACTGGCTTTCCTGAGCCAGTGTCCTGCAACTCACTAATGCACCTCTGGGTGGCACACTGTGGTGGTAAAACACCAAGGTGTCTTCTAGGACCCTGGTGAGTCTTCACCAGGAAGTCATCTTCAGGGTGCTCCGTACTCCATACTCCATAAACACACACACTGCGCCACTACTCCCATACAGCCTCGCTTCCCCCTTGCTCACCGCCGGCCTGTCTTCCTCAGCACCTGCGCCTCCTTGCGCCGCTGCAGCTCGCCCATGTAGCTAAGGATGCGGCTGTTGCACACTAGCAGGCTCTTGGTGGCTTCCAGAGCCTGCTCTCGCTGGGAGCAGGCCGCCAGCAGCTTGCAGGCACCTTCCCTCATCCGGATCTCATGGTCTAGCTTTCTTTGCAACTCTGTGTCCTAGCCGGAGTGGGGGTAAGGATGAGAAGGAAATGTCAATTGGGGGACAGGTTGAAGCACCCTTCATTCCCAAGTGGACTGTGGTCCACAAGAAACTGACAAGAAACTTATGTTTCAGGCAACTAAAGGTCAAGGGTTGAATCTCAACCTCAGCAGCCCACAAATAACCAGAGAGACTTTGTTAAAATTTATACTCCCTCTGGGAGTATAAATTTTTTTTTAGCCTCTTTTGAGCGCAATTTGGAAAAATCTGTAAAAACTACAAATTCACAAATCCTTTGATCCAGCTATCCAACATCTAGGAGTTTATCCTACAGATATAGTTACACTTGTGGGCAGAGCCATATTCATTGCAGCAGCATTTTAAAACACCAATATTAAAAGTCCTTCAATAGGGCATTGGTTAAATAAGTTATAGCACATCTATACCATGAAATATGGACTATTGCAGACATTAAAGAGTAAGATAGACATGTGTGCAAAAATGAAGCAATCTTCAAAATATATGAAGTGAGAAAAGAAAGAACAGTATTACAGCATGCTACCATTTGTACACGATATATATATATATATATATGCATATACATATCGATAGACATGCATAAAATAGTAGTGGCTGTGGGGCTGGGAGCCAGGAATGGAAAATCAATTTATGATACTTTATATGTATGCTCCTTTACTACTGTACTATTGGAAATTGTGTTACCTTTTAAAAAATTAAATCTTCTGAGTTAAAAAAAATAATAAATCACGAGACCCCACCTCAGAGTAGCAGAATAAGAATCTCTACGAGTGGGGCATGTGCATTTTTTGGAAAATTCCCCAAGTGACTCTGAGGTGCAGCCCAGGCTGAGAACTACCACCTAAAGGGAATGGCCACAGATAGTAAAGGCCATCCTGGCTTACCCCAAAGACTCAAGTGATGAGAGAGGACATTTAGGTGGCAAGGGGTCAGTGGGGAAGGAGCATACCGCCTACAGTGTTCATCCATGCTGCACGGAATGCAGTATGCACCCCAAATTTGGGAACCTGCCATCTGCTGGCCCTCTGAGTCTGGGAGGTAAGGACAGAGGCAAGGAATGGGGATGGGAAAACAGGTAAAGCAAGTTAGGAGTGAGTAGGCACTTAGCACCATGCCCAATGCACAGCATATGGTATGCATGGGGGCGGGGTGCTTATTTTAACGATGCTACTTCAGCCCAGCAGCATTCACCCAATAACACTGGAGCATCCCCGTGCTGTCCAAAGCTCCAGATTTGAAATCCAGCTGGGAGGTGAGAGATGCAGACATTAATG
Source organism: Phocoena phocoena (assembly GCF_963924675.1). Lineage (NCBI taxonomy): Eukaryota > Metazoa > Chordata > Mammalia > Artiodactyla > Phocoenidae > Phocoena > Phocoena phocoena. The sequence goes on along the minus strand of NC_089232.1, from coordinate 25,775,546 downwards.
GCTGCTCCATAAGTGCCATGTCATGGCACAAACACGCTCACAGGAAACAGACCCTATTTGTTTCTGGCTGAGGTGATGGGGAAGTCTTCAGAGAAGAGGTGGAAGACTAACCGTATTACAGTCTACAAATCAGAAGGCAAGCCAAGTGGAGTCACAGGGTTGGAAGAGGAGGATGAATGTGACTGCACAAAACCAAAACCTGTCTTCCCCCTCACACCAGCTCTTTTCCACACTATGTGCCCTTGCTCCTTTCCTGATGACTCCAGCCTTCAAGTCTCCAAGACCTCAACACCCTAAATTCCTGCTTCCGGGAATTGCCTTGTCCAGCCTCCCTGCTGATTCTTCCTTCCCTACTTGAGCTGGGCCAGACTTTCATCACGGCTCACCTCATCCCATCACCCTCACTATCCACATTTCCCTTCCTGACCCTTCAGAAATTGGCCAACCGGGTACCTACGCCGCCTCCACCAGGAAGCCCTCTCAGACTACACAGCTGCCCCCACCCCCACCATGACTGCCTGCACCAGGGTCCCACCTCTGCTACGGTTTGCTGCTTGCCAACCCCCATCCCATTCTGCATCTAGCTTCTACCACAAACACCCCCAAACAGGTGAGGGGGGTGGGGCCGAGCAGCGTCCGCAAGCCACCTCCTCACTAGCCTTTTGGTCCCGGCCCCAGCACTCACGAATTCTTCCCTAGCTAGCCCTGTCCATTGCACGTGCGGCGCAACGCAGGCATTGTCCCTGGTCCGGGGAGCCGCACCGCCCGCAGCGAGAGCCGATGACATCATCTACCAACTGCCGCGAGAGCGGCCGAGGGGCTCCGGGACGCAGGCGGTCCCTCAGTCCCTCTGTGCGATTGGTCCGGTTAGGCTCCAGGTGGTGCTAACCACAGAGACCTAGTCGCGGAGGAAGGGTACCTCCGGGAGCACCGGCCTCACTCTAGAAAGGGCTCCAGGCTCCGGAGCTGCCGCAGGCCAGGGGGCCCCCTCCGGGTTGCAGTTGCCCTCCAAGATGACTCCTGGCCCGGGTGCATGCGGGAGGGGGATAGTGTATACATGGGAATAACTGGGGCTGCAGAGAAGTCGCTGTATCTAGCCTGGATGAGTCGGACTGGGGGTGCAGACACCCTGGCTACCACTCTCCCCCCACGCACTCGGGTCCGAATCCATTCTCCCACGGCCCTCGGTGGACAGTGCCATAGAAATCTCCCACCCTTTAGGCAGAGCATCTCGGGAATCCTGACGCAGGCTCTGGATCCCGGAGCTTCACCCCCATCTCCGTACTTCTGGTATAGCTCCATGTCACCCCCTCCCCACCCACATACCCTCTCTTCCCAAGCCGGCAGTACTTTCACCAGACTCCCCTGGGAAAGAGCCCTAAGCTGGACTCCGCTCAGGGCCCAAGGGGCCGAAGGAGGATGAGTCATGGGCAGAAGCCCCAGCACACATTAGGACCTCTCTGGACATCCTTTCCAGTTCCTCCCACTCCCTTCTATCTCTGACTTCCCTCTCTGCTTCTCATCACCTTATGTTCCCTTTAGAATCTCCACCAGGGCTAAGTTCAAATCCTGGCTTAGGAACTTGACTAGCCATGAGAACTTAACCTCTGGAGCCTCTGTTTGTAAACTGGGGGTGGGAGGGCGTGGTAATTCCACCTCCTACTGTTTGAGGATTAAATGGGAAAGTCTAACCCCTACCTGGGCCCAGCACTCCCACCTTCCCTTTAATTGCAGCTTAAGTTGCCTCCTCCAGAAAGTCTTCTTGAATTTACACTTCCACGACTACCTCTCTTGCTAATCCCTGAAACATCAATGGGATGGGGGTTGGGGAACTGCTGAGCTTCCTGGAGAAAGAACACAGCACCCTCAACCAACCCAAGACTGAATGAGAGATGATCAAAGTGAAATCTAAGCCCCCTCCTCTTCCCCAGAACTTGGGCAGAGCTTCTATGAAGAAAAATTACATGGAGGGGGAGGCATGCAGAATTCGAACATTTAAATACCTAGACCAGCCATGGCCAATAAGATCTTCTGCAATGATGGAAATGTTCAGTAGCCATCTAGCACATGAAATGTGGCTAGAGTAATTAAGGAACTAAATTTTTTATTTTATTTCATTTTAATTAACTAAATTTTAAAGTTAATAGCCACATGTAACTAGTAACATGGACAGTGCAGAGGACTAGGGATGGCAAATAGGTTTTATCTCATATGCCAACACAGGACAATATGTAGTGTCAGAGTCCCAATGGGATCCTTGGGCACCTTTCTCCATTTTAGAAAAAGATGATCCTCTCCAGGCAAACAAATTAGATAAAGGTGTCCCCTCCTCACACCACCTGAAACCAGACCAGGACTCCTGCCACTATGCAGTGCCCTTATGAAGGACACAACCTGCATAATTTATGCCAAGGTTGAGCTGAGAAGGATTGTGAGGCCATGCGTGGATTTGTTGGTGAAGACTGCCATGATTGACTCGTAATGTCTATCATGATCTAGGGAATGGGGACCCGGTTGAGGGTACAAATACATGTGCAATAAATTCCCCTTCTGAGCTGGACTCTCTACTGTCCTGCCTCTGACCTCCCTTAGCAGCAACACCCTGCCTGGTTCAGGCAGTCACTTCCTCAGCTTCCTCTCTCTTCCCCATCTCAGTAAATGACCACATCGCCCAGTTGCTTAGCCACACACCAGAGAATCATCCTGGAGCCCTCTCTTGGCCGCACCCACATGTCCAGTACGTCAGCAAGCCCTGTCAGATCTACCACCATCATCTGAAATCCACCCCCTTCTCCCTGTCTCCACCAAGAGCATTTAATCCATACCACTAGATTCACTCCCCTAAGGCTATAACGACCTCCTAGCTGGTGGTCTTCTGCTATTCGTCTGGCCAACCCTTCTCCCTCCCACCCCCCACCCCTGCCTAGCCTATTCCTTTCAAACACAACAGCCATCATTTTAAAACATTAGATAAGTTGTCCCCCTGCTTAAAACCCTTCCATGAGCCAACATCACACTTAGAGTAAAATCTAAATGCCTTGTCACGGACTACAAAGCCCTGCATAATCTGGCTCGCACCCATCAGCTCGACCCCAGCTATTATGTTCCAGCCCCACTGGCTCTCCTTCTTCCACAAACATATCACCATCATCCTCATTTAAGAGCCTTTTGCCCTTACTATGCCCTCTGTCTGGAAAGCCCTTCCTCCCATCTTTACATATCTTCATATCCTTCTGGTCACAGCTCAAAGAGCTCACAGAGGACTTCCCTGACTCCTACATCTAATGCTGCCCCCCCACCCGATTTTTATTACACTCCCCCGTTTTCATCATAATTTCACTATGTGACATTATTAGTTTGCATGCTTCTTGTCTGTTCCCCCAGTAGAATGGACCTTTCCTGTTTTGTTCACTGAGGTATCCCAAGATCTAGAAAGAAGCTGACATATAGTAGATGTTCAATAAATGTGATTAAGAATAAATAAATGAGGGACATCCCCAGCAGTCCAGTGTGGGTTCGATCCCTGGTCAGGGAACTAAGATCGCACATGCTGTGGCGTGCGACCAAAAACTAAAAAAAAAAAAACAGGGCTTCCCAGTTGGCGCAGTAGTTAAGAATCCGCCTGCCAATGCAGGGGACAGGGGTTCTAACCCCTGGTCTGGGAAGATCCCACATGCCGCAGAGCAACTAAGCCCGTGTGCCACAACTACTGAGCCTGTGCTCTGGAGCCTGCGTGCCACAGCTACTGAAGCCTGCGTGCCTAGAGCCCACGCTCCGCAACAAGAGAAGCCACAGCAATGAGAAAAGCCTGTGCACTGCAATGATGAGTAACCCCCCGCTCGCCGCAACTAGAGAAAGCCAGTGAGCAGCAACAAAGACCCAATGCAGCCAAAAATTAATTAATTAGCTAACTAATTTTAAAAAAATAAAATAAATCTATTTAAAAATAAGAATAAACAGCTCCCTGCCATCTTCAGGGCCACAGAATCCTGCCCTAGAGTCCTCTTCCCCTTCTCTGGTAAGACCATCTCCTTCCTGCAAACCTCTCACATTGAACTCCCCTCTTCTTCCCATACCTGAAAGGAGCCCTCAGCCCCAGAACACACATCCACACCAAACCACAGAGCTTCCAGAAATAGGTGTGAAGACCCTGTTGCCAACACAGTACTCTAATTGGCAGAACTGAACCTGGGTCCACACGGAGCACCCAACGAAGGGCTTACAGAACCACCTATCCCTCTCCTCACTTGGAGCAGACTCTGCTCTCCCTGCTCAGCCCCAGCAGGAAAGGGCAGAGCAGAGATGGGCTGGGATGCTGTGGAGGAGGTGCACTCCAGGGGTGGGGGCGTTACCTCCAGGCTGAGCGCCATCTGCCGGATGTAGAGCATATTCAGGTCCTCCAGGATGTGCAATCTGTCCTGCATCTCTGTGCCCCCCAGGTGCCCCTTCCCTTGTTGACCCCTCAGAAGGGTGGGGCGAGCAAGCACCACGCTGCCCCACAATTCCTCCCGCTGCTCCCCTGGTCTTGAAAGAGGTGGGCAGTTCTTGGACAGAGGGCAGAGGCAGCCCCTGTCCCTCTTGCACTCCCGTTAGACCCCTCTGGCTGCTGTGACAAACTTTCCTTGCCTACCGCTGTTCCAGGGCCCTGATGGGAGCCAGGCATGGAGGGAAAGGAAAGCGAGGTGAGGATGAGCAGGGTCCCCGGAGAGGAGGCCAGCTGCAGAGGGGACTCTGGGCACAGAGTGTCCAGTCTTGCTTTGGTGGCAGCTGTTCTCCCAGCTGTGGAAGAAAAAGGCTCTTTCATTCCGACTCTGGCCCCTCCCCAGCCCCCGCCCACATCCCTGGCCTGGTGGACAGAGAATCTGTGTGCGGTAGGGTGTGAGGGGCAGGCACAACTGGAAGGGGGCAGGGAGGGGACACTTCATGCAGGTTCTACAGAGTCGTGGGGTTTGTCAGGAGGTTGCTTTCTGAAAGGGGTTCTGGCTTAGTTTGAGGAAGAAGAAGGATAACGGTGAGGACCTTATTGAGTGAGCCCAGGGAGTGGGACAGAGGGGTAAATGCGGCTCAACCCCCAGGGCCACCTCTTCCAACTTGGGGCCCCCATCCAGCCCGCCCCACCCTGGGTTCACAATTACCTCGCTTTTCCAGCAGAAGGGAGGAGACGGAGGGAGAAAGGCAGGGGTGTGCCTAGCTGCTGCTGCCCCCGCTCCCCTCTGCGGGCCCCTTCCCTTCCAGACAGGAAACCAGCCCCGATTCCCAGCCAGCTGCAGCTTTGCCACCCCCCTCCACCCCAGGCCCACGGAGTCACATACCGCTCCGCCGGGTCCCAGCGGCTCCGCCCCGGCTCCTCCGCTACGGCCCCCAAAAGGCCGGGCTTATCCCCGGCTCCTCCGCTACGGCCCCCAAAAGGCTGGGCTTATCCCGGGGGCGGCCCCAGCTCACAGGCCCCTCCTCCGGGTCCCTGGGCTTGCCCCTCACTCCCCCACACTGGCCCCACGCGGCGTTGCTTATGCTGGACCCGACAGAGGTCCTCTCCCCGAGGCCCACTAGGAAGGCCCGGGACACTGGGACACCGGTGTGAAAGAGCCTTTGTTCTGGGCAGGGTGTAGGGTAAAGTGCAGAAGCCAGGCCTGGAATCCCGGCAGGGAGGGGTGAGGAAGGCCCTCTCACTTAACCCTTTCCAGGCCAAGCAGGAAAGGAGAGCTGACCTTGGGGATAGCCTCTGCTGTAGCTACTCTCAGTCCTAGCTCAGCCCCACATCTTTCAGACCCACCTGAGTCTCTTTAGGGAGTTACAGGTAAGGCTCAGACCCGAGCAACGTGTAGAGTGGTGGGCCGAGGAGGCAGTTGTAGAGGCTGGACTCCTCTTAGGCCCCAGGAAAGGAGGCTGAAAGTTTGAGTGCGGGAAGTAATCCCAAATCTTTAATAAGGAACCCCCTCACTCCCGATTCTCCCAGCCACAGAGGAGCAGCTGCGGAGGGTTTCAGCGAAGGGGGCAGACCTGGCGGAGAAGTCAGGATTGATGATGGAGGCTGTCCCAGACGGTTGAGACAGGTTGTGGGTTGCGGCTGGAGCCCAGGGAAGGAGCGGGCGCCCAGGCCAGGAATCTGTTAGAGCCCGCCTGGTTGCACACCGCCCTTTGCTCCGGGATGCCGGGAAGGACCGGGGTAAGGCACATTTTGGGAATCGAGCCGAGGGCCCCTTAAATTGAAGCCAACCCGAGGTTTTTCCAGGCGGAGGCAAATCATCCCAACTGGGCCAGGTAATGTCTGGGGTGGCACGGTCCCATTAACGTGCAGACGGTCCGCGCCTGACTTTTTAAGTCAACAACTACTAGTTTGTACCAGACCCGCGGCGTCTCCGCCCCTCGGCGGGCGCGGGCGGGGCAGGAGGCCCAGGCGGCCCGGGCTGCGGGAGCCCGGGGAGGGGAAGGCAGGGACGCGGGTCTCTCACCTCCGGTGGGTCGCAGAAGAGGCTGAGTCGGAAGCGGCCGCGTTTGAACTCCATCTCCAGGGCAGAGCCCCTGGCCACGGTGACCCGGCTCCGGTGGTTTCGGGAGAACATGCTGGCGGTCCCACGCCTTTGCCTGCCCTCTGCACTCCCCGCGCCGCCCGGCCCTGCCTTGTCTCGTAGGCTTCTGTCCCTCGACTACCGCCAGCTAGTCCGGCCGGGAATCTCCCACGGCCCGGTTCCCAAACTCCGCCCCCGGAGACGACACCTGGGCCGGGCAGGGCGCGGCACGCTCTCCCTCCACTCCAACCCCCCGCCCCCGCCAAAGGCCCTGCCCGCCGGGCCAGTCCCGGGCCCCAAGCAGGCCTGACCCGACAGCCGGGGCACCCTACACCTCGCGAGCACTGAGGCGGCGCGTCGTCCCTTCCTGCCCGGGTAGCCAGCGCCTCACCTGGGCAAGGGGCGGGCCCAGAGAAGCCCCGCCCCCCTGCCGCCCCCACTCGGCTAGCCAGACTCCCTGCGCGCGGAAAGTCCCGGGGCCCAGGGATCGCCGAGAGGCACACAGCCCGGCCTTGGGATGGCGCCCAATCTCACCTCTAAGCAGCTTCCGAGGCGACTGTTTCAACTTCCTACAGTCCCAAATGTCCTTTCTTCGTCCCCCTACCCACTAAAGCTCCCCTCCGTCCCTAGTGGCCGCAGTTCATGTGTCTGGTAACCCTGTTCTGTTACTTACTAACCGTGGATCCTTGGCTCTGTCACTGAACTTTCTGAGCTTCAGTTTTCTTACTTGTGCAATGGGGATACACTAATTACCTCCACTCCTCAGGTCGCTATGAGGATTACATATGAGAATGAGTGTAAAATGCCCAGCATAGTTCCTGGCACAAGACAAGCACCCCGTAAGTGCAGCTATGAAGAAAAACGACCAGGTAAAGCACCTTTGTGCCCTTGGATGGGGCACCAGCGACCTCAGCTCCCTGGACCCAGACTTTAAGTGCCTTAAGAGGGTGAGGATATCTGTGACCTCACATGGGCTCTCAGCTGTTTTGCTGGGTGGCTGAGACAGGGTTAGGATTCACAGCTTCTGCAGAAAAAGGGGCCACCCCCAGCCTCCTGGGACAGAAGGAAATGGCAGAGGATTAGCTTGCTGACCACACGTGAGGAGTTTTCTGGGGACTTATGAACTTACTGGGGAGAACTCGAGAGAGAGTGGGGGTCCTTCACAGCGAGAGCCGGAGAAATACCAGCTTATAGCTTTAGAGAGCCCAGGTTGGAACTGCTCTGCTATGACAAATTACTCAACATTCTTTTAGAAAACCTGACTTAAAATTACTTTGGCAAAAGGGGAAATATATGGCTTAAGGAACAATAATATCCAGGGGTCAGGCTTTAGTTGTGGCTTGACCCAGGCATTCAGCATCACAAGGATTCCATCCCTCTCCTTCATCTGGCTCTACTTTCCTCCATGTTAGCTTCACTCTCCACAGCATAGCAAGATTGTTGCCAAAAATTCTGGGTCTATAATATTTTCAGACTTAAATTCAGCAGAAAAGGGAACATCTGTTTCCTGAAGCTCCTACACATGTCTGGGATTCACTATGGGCCATTTGGGATGATTTATCCGTCTCAAACCAATCACTGTAGGCAGAGGGGTGGCCAGACCTGAACCAATCACTGTGGCTGAGGAGGATTCTATTTGCCAGTTGGCCAGGCCTAGGTCACTTCCCACTCCTGGAAACCAAATGGAACCCAGTGAGCTGGGAGAGAGATGGGGGAGGGAGATATGGTTTCTGAAAGACTGTTCCAGATACTACTACCAGAAGGTGAGGGAATGGATGCTGGACAGGAAAAACAACAAACATCCTTGACATACAAAAGTGTACATGGAGAAGGGAGTTCTTCTGTCATAGGAAAGGAAGATCAAAAGATTTTATAAATCTGTGGCCTCTGAGATAAACCTCAAAGAGGAGTGAGGGGAAAGGAAAGGCATTGTTTCTGAGTTTCTTCAAATATCTATTGTCACTCCTCTAAACTGTAAGCTCCCCCAGGGAGGGAGAGTCTGTCTTGTCCACTGCTTTATGCTCAGTGCCTGGCACATAGGAAGTACTCAATAAACCATCACTTGAAGTAAGTGAACAAATGAGATGCCTAAAGAAAGCATACAGATTTGAGAGTGCTTAACTGGGATGAGCCATGCTGTTGGACTAAAATTGTTCATTTCAAATGTTTGGCTTTTAGCAGCAGAATGCTTTTTTCTCCAAATGAAATCTCACCTGGAACATGTGAAATATAATCAGAGCTGCTGTGATAGAAGCAGGGGCTGGAGCCACACATCTTGTCCTCTCCAGAGGCCCTCAGCTGCATGTGGGCACACACACACACACACACACACACACACACACACACACCTGTGGGACATGGGACCTAAGGAAGGGTTTAAAAATTCCTGACAAGAGCTGGAGGAATGGAAGGCATTTGGAAAGGAAGTAGAGCTCAAATCTTGCCAGAGAATTTGCACTCGATGTGACTGAAGATTTTGGGAAAGGAGTGACGCAACCAAAGTTATATTTTAGAGATCATAGTCTAGCATCCATTTGTGTGAATCATTTGGAGGAGGTTGTGACTGGAGTTTGGGAAGCCAGCTTACACTGTTCTCAACCAATGGTAGAGAAACAAGGGCCAAAGTTTCTGTGGAGTTATTATTTTTTAATTAAATTCTTATTTGAAAATACACACACAGTTTTTTTTAAAACAATCCTTATTCTGCCACTTAAAAAATAATACAAAGTAAAGAATAAATGAACAAAAGCACACTTTCCCCACCATCAGAGAAAAACACTGAGACACAGCCTGGTGCCATGGCATGCTGATGCCTTATACTGGCTCGTGAGAGATAATTGCTGAATTTTCTGGAATTGTGCATTCCAGCTGTTAAACACAGCTTTAATTAATAATTGAATCATAAAAACTCACAACTAAATAAATTATATTAAAGCAAAGGTGATAAAACTCAAAATTCATCACTTCCTAATTATTTTACTGCATTTTCCCATTATCCCTTGAGGTTGTTTACATCTATAGTGTCCGTATGGTTGAAATGCTATGTCACGGTGTGCTACTACATGTCTTGCCAACTCTGTGCTCAGTAATGAAATTGGCCATGGTGGGAGTTTTACACAACAGAAGTAGGTGAACACTGTAAACCAGGGCTATTTTTTTTCCCCTGGGGAGATTTCGTTAAATATTTAGCCACATACCACTTGTTCACTGCATAATATTTCCCAATTTTTCCTTTTCTTACATCTGTATCTCCGTCTCCCCAGCTGTGAAGCAGATATTTGGGAAGGGCTTATTAGCCACCCACTATTCAAATTATCTTTCTATTTCTACACAGACCCCTACTGTGGACAACTCTGGTGGGCTGAGGCTCTACCCTCTTTCTGGCAGCTGGAGAAGGACATTCATCCTCCCTCCCACTTCTTCACAGCCCAGGGGTAGGCAGTTGGCCTAAGCCAACCAACTGGAATGCTACCAACTGGACTTTGAATCTTGAAAGAGTGAAAACAAGACCCAGGGAGAATTCATGAGGAGTGGATGGCTCTGCTAGCAGGGAAATCCTCATCAGCAAGTTCCTGTGGTGAGACTTTGGTGTGGCCTCAGCGTAACCTCAGCCATATGCCCCTAATGCTTGGCCTCCCAAGGGTTCCCACCCCTTATCCAGGGAGAATACAAGATGAACCCGAAACATTTTGTAGTGCTGGGAAATAAAAAAGTGCTAAAGGAATGACGGAGATGTGTCAGAAGGACACAGACGTCATCTTAAAGAAATACCCACTGACCAAATCTGGGACAAATTTAAGCATCAAAATAAATAATAGATTACAACTCATTGAATGAAACAGGCATCTATACCGACACAAATAAATACATATGAAACTGAATGTAAGGAGAAAAGAAAGCTCCACTTCACCATAGAATGCCAACTAACACATGTAGATGGAATAACGGGAGTAGAATACCACTTGGCAATTATTATTTTATTTTTTTTGCAGTACGCGGGCCTCTCACTGTTGTGGCCTCTCCCGTTGCGGAGCACAGGCTCCGGACACGCAGGCTCAGCGGCCATGGCTCACGGGCCCAGCCGCTCCGCGGCATGTGGGATCTTCCCGGACCGGGGCACGAACCCACGTCCCCTGCATCGGCAGGCGGACCCTCAACCACTGCACCACCAGGGAAGCCCCCACTTGGCAATTATTACGGTAGAACTGATTCATACAATATTCATCAATGGTTACTATGCCTGGTGGGTGGAAGTTTGATATAGGGGACAGGATATCAGAGTAGTTTCAGAGTATTTCTCCAGAAAATACTCATTAACTACAAAGTTGAAAATGGTGACTTTGTCTAGTGGTTAGGATTTGGCGCTTTCTTTGCTGGGGCCTGAGTTTGATCCCTGGTTGGGGAACTAAGATCCTGAAAGCCACGCAACATGGCCAAATTAAAAAATTAAAAAACAAATTAGAAAAAAAGAAATGGTGACTTTACACTGGAGAAAACTGGCAGACACCACCTTGAGCAGGTGATCAAGGTTAGCATCATCAGTGGTGGGATAAGCTGACGTCATGTGCCCCGATGTGATACACTGAGAAGAACACAGCATAATATTTTTTGAGTAGTACTCCTGCCAAGAATTTAAGAGTCTTGACTTGAAGAAAAACCAGATGGATCCAGGTTGACGGACATACTATAGAATCAAAGGCCTATACTTTTTAAAACTGTAAAGGTCACAAAGGATAGGGAAAGAGTGAGGAAATGTTCTAGCAGATTAAAGCAGATCAAAGAGATATGATGAGGAAATGTAATACATGATCCTGGATTTGAATCCTGGCCTAGAAAGGAAAGGGAGACATTGGGAAGTGAGTGAAATTTGAATGGGATCTGTGGATCGGATGGTAGTATTGTATCAGTGTTAACTTCCTGATTGGGAGGGTTGCACAAAGGTTATAGAATTGTGTACTTGTTTTTTTGTTTTTTTTGTTTTTGTTTTTTTTTTTTTTGCGGTACGCGCGGGCCTCTCACTGTTGTGGCTTCTCCCGTTGCGGAGCACAGGCTCCGGACGCGCACGCTCAGCGGCCATGGCTCACGGGCCCAGCCGCTCCGCGGCATGTGGGATCCTCCCGGACCGGGGCACGAACCCGTGTCCCCTGCATCGGCAGGTGGACTCCCAACCACTGCGCCACCACCGAAGCCCATGTACTTGTTTTTGAGGAAATACACAGTGAACTATTTAGGGGTGAAGTGGCATCATGTCTGCAACTTGCTCTCAGAATGATCAGAATAGGAATAATGATAATGGAGAGGAAGGGGAGGAAATAGTAAATGTTAATAATTGTAGAATCTAATTTAAGGAGCTAAGAGAGTTCTATGTACTCTTCTTGCAACTTTTCTGTAAGTTTGAAATTATTTCCTCAAAAATTATATTTAAAAAATAAGCTAAGGGCTTCCCTTTGGAAGTGGCGCAGTGGTTGAGAGTCCGCCTGCCGATGCAGGGGACACGGGTTCGTGCCCCGGTCCGGGAAGATCCCACATGCCGCGGAGCGGCTGGGCCCGTGAGCCATGGCCGCGGAGCCTGCGCGTCTGGAGCCTGTGCTCCGCAACGGGAGAGGCCATAACAGTGAGAGGCCCGCGTACCACAAAAAAAAAAAAAAAAAAAAAGCTAAGAACTTTTTCAGAAGGACAAAATTCTTCCTTTCAGCCTACAAACCTGCTCAAACCTCTCTGACACTAAACAAAGCAAAACTAAAAACAAAACAACATAATGAAGCCCACGGCTACTTACTTACTGTCACCGCTTCCTCCCTGCTGGGCATCAGGATGGTGAGGAAACACCACTGGGTCTAGTGTCAGGAAGTCTCTGTTTGATGCTGGCTCTGCCACTCCCTAACTGTGTGGCTCTGGCCAAATCATTTAACCTCTCTAAGCCTCAGTTTCCTCATGAGGGAACAATAGTATCTCCCACATGGAGCTGCCATGGGGATCAAGGGAGGGAAGGGATATGAAAGCAGGTTATAAACTCTAATATGCTTGACAAATACTAACTGCAGGTGATCCCTCACTTCAACTCCTAGTGATACGGAACTATTGCCTTCACTCCCTGCTAGAATGCATACTCTGCTTGGAGCTCAACCCAGCCTTCGAACTGTACACAGTTCATCATAGCCTTCGTCTGCTGATAATCTCTGCCCTTGGGTAACTTTATTGCCTCTTTTGATCTCTTCACAACCCTGCCTGCCCCTCTGCCTGCCTGTTCAGGACTGGTGTCCAGTTGGGTTTGTTCCTGGTCCTTTCCTCTTCATCTGCTTGATCATTCTGGAATGTCTCATCTATTCCCATCCCTTGAAGGGGACCTCCACTTTTATGCTGATGACGATGCCCCAAATCACACCTTCTGCATTTGGCTTCTCCTTCAGTATTCCATCTCCATCTGGGCATTCCCACATGCACTTTATTTTATTTTATTTTTATTAACTTTTATTACAGTATAGTTGCTTTACAGTGTTAGGTTAGTTGCTGCTGTACAGCAAAGTGAATCAGTTATACGTATATATATATATCCACTCTTTTTTAGATTTTCTTCCCATTCAGGTCACCACAGAGCACTGAATAGAGTTCCCTGTGCTATACAGTAGGTTCTCATTATTCATCTATTTTACACATAGTAGTGTATACATGTCAATCCCAATCTCCCAATTTATCCCACCCCTCCTTTCCCCCTTGGTAACCATAAGTTTATTCTCTATATCTGTGACTCTATTTCTGCTTTGCAAAAAAGTTCATCTGTATTATTTTTTTCTAGATTCCACATATAAGCAATGTTATACGATATTTGTTTTTCTCTTTCTGACTTACTTCACTCTGTGTGATAATCTCTAGGTCCATCCACGTCTCTGCAAATGGCATTGTTTCGTTCCTTTTTATGGCTGAGTAATATTCCATTGTATATATGTACCACATCTTCTTTATCCATTCCTCTGTCGATGGACATTTAGGTTGCTCTCATATCCTGGCTATTGTAAATAGTGCTGCAATGAGTATCAGGGTGCATGCATGCTTTCGAATTCTGCTTTTCTCCAGATATATGCCCAGGAGTAGGATTGTTGGATCATATCGTAGCTCTATTTTTAGTTTTTTAAGGAACCTTCATATTGTTCTCCATAGTGGCTGTACCAATTTACATTGCCACCAATTGTGAAAGAGGGTTCCCTTTTCTCCACACCCCTTCCAGCATTTACTGTTTGTAGATTTTTTGATGATGGCCTTTCTGACAGGTGTGAGGTGATACCTCATTGTAGTTTTGATTTCCCACATGCACTTTATTTATTTATTTATTTTGACTTTTTTTTTTAAAACATCTTTATTGGGGTATAATTGCTTTACAATGGTGTGTTAGTTTCTGCTTTATAACAAAGTGAATCAGCTATACATATACATATGTTCCCATATGTCTTCCCTCTTGCGTCTCCCTCCCTCCCACTCTCCCCATCCCACCCCTCCAGGCTGTCACAAGGCACCGAGCTAATATCCCTGTGCCTTGCAGCTGCTTCCCCCTAGCTATCTACCTTACTACGTTTGTTAGTGTGTATATGTCCATGACTCTCTCTTGCCCTGTCAAAACTCACCCTTCCTCCTCCCCATGTCCTCAAGTCCGTTCTCCAGTAGGTCTGCGTCTTTATTCCTGTCTTACCCCTAGGTTCTTCATGACATTTTTTTTTCCCTTAAATTCCATATATATCCCACATGCACTTTAAATTCACCTTGGGTAACACTAAATGATTTTCTTCTTATTTGCTTCTCTTCCTATGTTCTAATCTTTATTTAAAACACTATGGGGACTTCCCTGGTGGCGCAGTGGTTAAGAACCCACCTGCCAATGCAGGGGACACGGGTTTGAGCCCTGGTCCGGGAAGATCCTCCATGCCATTGGTGCACGAGCCACAACTACTGAGCCTGTGTGCCACAACTACTGAAGCCCGCGTACCTAGAGCCCATGCTCCACAACAAGAGAAGCCACCACAATGAGAAGCCCACGCACCACAACAAAGAGTAACCCCCACTCGCCGCAACTAGAGAAAGCCTGTGAGCAGCAACGAAGAACCAACGCAGCCAAAATAAATAAATAAATTTATTTTTAAAAAACAAAAAACAAAACATTATGTTCTCTCTAATACTTGGGCTAGAAATATAGAAGTCATTTAAAATTTTTTATTTATTTATTTTAGCTGAGCTGGGTCTTAGTTGTGGCATGTGGACTTCTTAGTTGTGCCATGCGGACTCTTCTTCTTTTTTTTTTTTTTTTAATATTTACTTATTTATTTGGCTGCGCTGGGCCTTAGTTGCGGCATGTGAACTCCTAGTTGCTGCATGTGGGATCTGGTTCCCTGACCAGGGGTCGAACCCGGGCCCCTTGCATTGGGAGGGCAGAGTCTTACCTGCTGGACTACCAAAGAAGTCCCTAGAAGTCATTTATTATTGTTGCTGTTTGCTTTTTGAACACCTACTATGTGCCAGATACTACCCTAGGTACTTTGCATTCTTGATTTGCTTTATTCCTTGAAAGAATCCTATGCAGGAGACACTACTTCATTCTATTTTGCAGAGCTGGAATATGAGGTTCAGAGAGCTTAAATAACTGTGAACCCAAGGTTACATAGCCAGTAAACTGTAATTTGATAACAGGCTTCTCCGACTCCAAAGTTCATTCTCTTAATCTTAATCACTATACTACATTGACTTCTTCCTGAATTCTCATATATAATTGTTCATCAGTTCCTTTAAATTTCATCAATGAAATGTCTCTTGAATCAGTGCTTCCCCTACTATGTTCACTATTGCTACCTTGTTCAGACATGTATCCCACATATATTATATACAGTGCTTTTTTCTAATTATAAATGTGATATATAGGCTGTAAGAAAGTTCATTACAAAAAATACTAAGCAACATTTTTTTTTTTTTTTTTTTTGAGGTACGCAGGCCTCTCACTGCTGTGGCCTCTCCTGCTGCAGAGCACAGGCTCCGGACGCGCAGGCTCAGCGGCCATGGCTCACGGGCCCAGCCGCTCCGCAGCATGTGGGATCTTCCCAGACCGGGGCACGAACCTGTGTCCCCTGCATCGGCAGGCGGATTCTCAACCACTGCACCACCAGGGAAGCCCTAAGCAATATTTTTAAATGAAAAAAGAGAGAGAGAGAGAGAGAGAAAAGGAAAGGAAAGGAAAGGAAATTCACTACAGATCTAGATAGTGAAGTTTCCCCAACCCCAGCTTCCAAAGATAATCATCGTTAATGGTATAGTATACATTCCTTAATGTTTTCTCTGTGAATGTAGTAGCATATTATGCCTTTTTAAATGGGATCACCGCAGGACTTCCTTGGTGGCGCAGTGGTTAAGAATCCGCCTGCCAATGCAGGGGTCACAAATCTGACTCCTGATCCCAGAAGATCCCACATGCTGCAGAGCAACTAAGCCGGGGCGCCACAATTACTGAGCCTGCATGCCACAACTACTGAAGCCCGCGTGCCTAGAGTCCATGCTCCGCAACTAGGGAAAGCCCTTGGGCAGCGACAAAGACCCAGTGTAGCCAAAAATAAACCATTAATTAATTTAAAACAATTAAAAAATAAATGGGATCGCCTCATCTTGAAACTTGCCTTTCTTATTTCATATGTCAGCACATACAGATCTACCTTGTTCCTTTTTTTTTAATTAGGCAAAACATACATGTTTTAGACAAAGTACAATAGGCACAAAAGGGTATATTATGAAGAATAAGTCTCCCTTCACCCTCGTTCTCCCAACTATCCATTGGAATTGCTGTCACCAGTTTCTTGAGTAGCCTTCTGGGGCCTCATTTCTTTTAATGGCAGCATAGCTTCCCACTGTATGGATGTATCAAATCCCTGTACCAAATTATTTTGGTTTTTCTTTAGAGGCACACTTAGATTGTTTCCAGTGCTATTACCAACTTGGATATAAATTCCATGTCAATCTTATCAATTACTTATCAGCTCTTAGCTTTTGTGTTCCAAATTGGATAGATGCACCATAATTCATTTATCCATTTCTCTACTGATATAGAATTTAGGCTTAAATATCATTTGCCCTGCTGGTAGGGCACTTGTGCTGTTAAGTAAGCCCTTCTGCCATTTTGCCGGCAATACAGTTTCTTACGTACTCCACCAAATTGTAAGCTCCTCAAAGACAGAGAGAAGTGTTCATATTCATCTTTGTATCCTCATAGCCTAGCCCCGAATTTGGTCTGCAATATACGTTCATCACGCTTGAGTGTAATAATAATTGAATTGCCCGCGCTGAGTTCTGATCTCGATTGTGTGGATGCGGAGCCAGCAGAAAGCCGTGGCCCTCTGACCGCTCCCGGTCTCAAAGAGCCCGGAACCCTTATTGGAAGGGGCGTTGTTTCTCCCGGAGGATTTTTAAACCGCAAAGCTTGCCCCGCACAAGCATGGTTGCTACGCACCGGAAGTGCCCGGTTATTTGATGGGATAAGTTGTTCCGTGGGGCGGAAAAGGTATGTCTGCTTGTGTTCCGACTATTTTCAGCCCCTTTTCCTTGCAGGACCCCATGAGTAAGCTGTGGCGGCGCGGGAGCACCTCTGGGGCTATGGAGGCCCCTGAGCCAGGTAAGCGCGGATCGATAAAGCAACTTAAGCCTTCGCAGAAAAGGAGTCCCTTTCTTGCTCCTCCGAGCTTCCTGGGTACTTCGCCACAGGTGGGAAGGAGAAAGGCGGGGCTGTTGTTATGGTAACAGCGAATACCGCGGGAAGAGTAGGACCCCTCGGGGTATTGGGTTCTTCTGGGATTTCCCTGACCTGCTCCTGTTGTACACCGTTGACAGACTCTCCTTCTGCAGGGGAAGCCCTGGAGTTGAGTTTGGCGGGTGCCCACGGCCACGGAGTGCACAAGAAAAAGCACAAGAAGCACAAGAAGAAACACAAGAAGAAACACTACCAGGAAGAGGAGGCTGGGCCCACGCAGCCGTCTCCTGCCAAGCCCCAGCTCAAACTCAAAATCAAGTTGGGCGGGCAGGTCCTGGGCACCAAAAGGTGAGGCCAAGAGAGCCGAGGTTTTACTTGGGGGACTTCAGGAACAGGTAGAGATAGAAGCAGAAGCTGGCTGCGCTTTTCAGAAGACAGAGAATGGACGCTGTGATTTCAGGGCCCAGGTTAATGCAGCAAGAACCCAAGAGGGTGTAGGGAAGGCTGGATGTACTGAGCAGGAGGAGACAATTGCTTAGCTTACAGAGTGGTTGCTTCTCCGCAGTGTTCCTACCTTCACTGTGATCCCTGAGGGTCCTCGCTCACCCTCTCCCCTTATGGTTGTGGACAATGAAGAGGAACCTGTGGAAGGAGTCCCCCTTGAGCAGTACCGTGCCTGGCTGGGTGAGAAGGGTCTGGAGGTGGGGAAACTGGGTTTCTCATTATACCTGGTTAAGGGAAGAGGGTTCGTTCTGAGGAAGGTGAGAATTTTGCGTGTCCCAGTATTAACTTGGTCAAATTAGGGTTCCCCATCTGAACAACTCCACTTTTAGCTCTCCAACTTTCCTTTCCAGATGAAGACAGTAATCTGTCCCCCTCCCCACTGCGGGACTTGTCCGGGGCCTTAGGGGGTCAGGAGGAAGAGGAAGAACAAAGGTGGCTGGATGCTTTGGAGAAGGGGGAGCTGGATGACAATGGAGATCTCAAGAAGGAGATCAATGAACGGCTGCTCACTGCTCGACAGGTAAGTTAGTTCATTCTTTATTTGCTTGCCAAATTTATATTGAGAACTTTCCATGTCCCAAGAACTTTGCTAGGCAGCAGGGATATCAGCAGTGGAGAAAAGACAGACAAGTTTTCCGTTCTTATGGAGCTGGTATTCTTGTGCAGTAAATAAATAATTTCGAAAAACTGTAAGGTTTATAACAAAAATAGGGTGATGAAATAGAAAGAAGTAGAAAAGAAACAACATTAGATAGGGTAGTCTGGAAAGACCTCTCTAAAGAGATAACATTTACAATACTAGAGGAGCTTACCCGGCAGAGAGACCAGCAGGAGCAAAGACCCTGAGAGTGGAACATGCCTAATCATGGTCAAGGAGAAGAATAAGTGTGACTACCACAAAAGGGTTGTTTACAGAGAAGTGATGTATTTGATTTATATTTCAGTAAATTTCTTTGGTTTCTTAGTGGTGATAAGGGATAGAAGCAAGACCAAGTAGGAAGCTGTTGAAGTAGGTAAGAGATGGTGGTGGCTTGAACCAAGGTGAAATGGTAGAGATGGAGAAAATCAGATGGATTCTGGATATATTTAGGAAACAGACACTTGGGGGAAGGAGAGGAATCAAGGATAACTGTTAGTTTTTGGCTTGAGCAGTTATCCAATTGATGCTATCCATTGATATTAAAAGATTTAAAACAACAACAAAAAAGCCTCCAGAGAGCTGGTACACAGTTTTGGTACACAAGGCAGGAAGGTAACATTACTAATACTTTTCCCCTTGAGAGTCAAGGATCTAAAGCTGGAAGTCTGGAGACCTGAGAGGAGGCAGTATTAAGGGCTCCTGGAAAGGGTGCTCATTTCACCCCTTCTCTCAAGGCCTGTTCTCCTCAAGACCCTGCTTTCCATGTCCCATCTTCCCCTTCCCCCGTTCAGGCAGACCTCACTTCTCCGTTTTGACATCTCTTCCGTCTCTCCCTAGCGAGCTCTGCTGCAGAAGGCTCGAAGTCAGCCTTCCCCGATTCTGTCACTACCTGTGGCCGGGGGGTGCCCAGCCCCCGCTCTCACCGAGGAGATGCTGTTGAAGCGTGAGGAGCGGGCACGGAAGAGGCGGCTGCAGGCGGCTCGGCGGGCGGAGGAGCACAAGAACCAGACTATTGAGCGCCTCACCAAGACTGTGGCGCCCAGCGGGCGGGGAGGCCGAGGGGCTGCGCGGGGCGAGAGGCGTGGAGGGCGGGCCGCGGCCCCGGCCCCCATGGTGCGCTACAGCAGCGGGGCACAAGGTTCCACCCTTTCCTTCCCACCTGGCGTCCCCGCCCCCGCGCCGGTGTCTCAGCGGCCGTCCCCATCTGCCCCTGCGCCTCGGTGCTCTGTCCCCGGCTGTCCACATCCGCGCCGCTATGCCTGCTCCCGCACAGGCCAGGCACTCTGCAGCCTTCAGTGCTACCGCATCAACCTGCAGATGCGGCTGGGTGGGCCTGAGGGCCCCGGATCCCCACTTCTGGCTTCTTAAGACCTTCACCCAATCTGGACTCTGTGCCTTCTCCTCTGTCCCCGGTTTTCAGTGTCTTCCCCACCCTATTAAATTTCATCCAGTGCCTTGACTTGTACAGAACTGGGGTAGTGGGGTATGGGTAGGCCAATTCCGCGTACGCACATCTTGCCCCCACCGGAGCTTGCGTCGAGGCCTGGGAAACGTCCACCAGGCCCAAGAACAGTAGCCAGCCCCCGCCCAGACTCCAGCCGACATTTGCGACCCTGCCTCTTCCTGGCGTGGTTAAGCGTTTGGCGTCATCTGGAAAATAGGGCTCAAGCCAATCAGCGGGAACTTTGCTGTTCTGGACGGCCGTTCATTGGTTGATAACGCAAACGCGTTTTGTTGTCCATATTGGCTGTTGTCGCTGTCAGTCAGGGCCATGGGTCGAACCTTACCCCACTCTTTGTCTGTGCAAGCTCTTGTTGTCTGGGAGAGTGGCGGAGGCGCTGCTGTAGATTGGTCACAGGGAGAAGCCTGTGATCTTTCCTATTGGCCCATCTGTCGGAGGGTGATGTGGATTGGTAGGACGGAACAACCTGGGTGCTAGTTCGCAGAGCTCTGGCTGGATGGAAGGTCCGGTTGCGAAGTGATGGTGGAGGCAGCGAAGATGGGCCGGGCAGGGACCATGGCGGTGGCGGCAGAAGTGGCAGGGGCGGGGTGGCTGGCGGTAGAGGAGACTGTGGTCTTCAGGGGACTGTAGGCAGAGGCATGGCTCGGGCCAGCGGCGGGAACGGCAGCGAGGAGGACTGGGGGGCACTTCGGGTGCCGCAACAGCAGGTATCCCAACAGCTCCAAAAGCCTATCACGACAGCCATTTATTTCTCGTTCCCCTTTCCTTGTCCCTGCCTTTTGGGGGGTGGGGGAGGAACTCACGGAGACAAAGGTACTGCGAAGTTCCTAGATATGTTCCTTGCACCCTTTGTCTAAACTTTGTAATGTACTGTAGATGCAGTTGACTTGTGCCTGCAGCTTCATAGACCCCCATCCCGTGGCTGCAGTGGAAGCTTGCAGTGGCTCTCCAGTGACCAGAGGCATAGCGAGACCCCAGGGAGGCTCCCTCTGTTTTGCAACTGTTATTTGTGATGTTTTTCTATGTGCCTATTGTCACAACCGAGTCTGGCAGCGTCTTCTCTTGAGGGAGCAATTTGGAGAAGAGCTGGAACCCAGACTCGCGCCTTGGATGCCATCCGTTAGCATCCGCAGCAATCCCATCTGGTTGGGAGCCCTGCTCTGGGTCTCACACTGACCCTCCTCTACCCTAGGAAGCCTGAGACCCAGGGGTGGAAAGATCCAGCTTGGGAGTGGGGATTGGCAGACCATGGGGAATGATGATGAAAACAGCTTTAGAAATTACCTTAAACTCCTTACCCATTGTCTGAGACTTTGAGATAGCTCAGACTGTCTTCTGGCTTCTGCCAAAATACTCCCTTAACAGAAAACACCCTGGGGAGCCAGACCTGAGTATGAGAGAAGTCTTATATGCAGAGCTGAAATCTGCCTCTTTGTATGTCCACACCTTGCATCTTAATCTTGATCTCTAGACTGATTCTTGCTATTCCAAATCCTCTTCCATGCTGGCAGCGCTTCAGATATTTGAACACTCCTCTCAGCATCACTCTTCCCTCTCCCCATAGATTTCTATGAACTAAACTTGGTTCACAGGGTGGGATTGTGTATGTGTATGCAGGGGTTGGGGATGGACGGTGCCTTGGGCTGGAACCTCCCTTGGTTCTAAGTACCTCCTTGCTCCCAGCTTCGAGAGCTGTGCCCAGGAGTGAACAACCAGCCTTACCTCTGTGAGAGTGGTCACTGCTGCGGGGAGACTGGCTGCTGCACCTACTACTATGAGCTCTGGTGTGAGTCTTCAAGAGGGCTCTTCTTGGGTCCTTCTGCCCACCCGCCTTTGGACCTCAGCCTTCAAGGACCCTTCTCTGCCTGGGAGGTATCTAAGACTCTCCCTCCTCACTTCCTGCAGGGTTCTGGCTGCTCTGGACTGTCCTCATTCTCTTTAGCTGCTGTTGTGCCTTCCGCCATCGACGAGCTAAACTCCGGCTGCAGCAACAGCAGCGGCAGCGTGAGATCAACTTGTTGGCCTACCACGGGGCATGCCATGGGGCTGGCCCTGTCCCTCCCGGTTCACTGCTTGATCTTCGTGAGTGACTTGAGGCTCTGGGCTCACTACCAGTGGTCCCTCCCAAAACAGGACCCTGATTCATCCCACACTCCCTTTTCAAACATTTCAAAGCACACTTTTTGCTAACAGGAAAGAGACCACCACCACCCCCCCTTGTTGCCTTCCACCAACCATGCCATTCTCTCCTGCAGGCCTCCTCAGCACCTTCAAACCCCCAGCCTATGAGGATGTGGTTCACCGCCCAGGCACACCGCCGCCTCCTTACTCTGCAGCCTCAGGCTGCCCCTCGACTGCTTCCAGCGAATGCACCTGCTGCTCCTCTGCTTCTAGCTGCCCTGCCCACCAAGAGGGGACAAATGTGCAAGATGTTTCCTCCCACCAGAGTGACCCTCCTCATCAGGAGGGTGAGCCTGGGGCTGGGGTGAGCCCTGCCCCCACACCACCCTTCTGCCGCTATCGCCGCTTGACTGGGGACTCAGGTATTGAGCTCTGCCCTTGTCCTGACTCCAGTGAGGGGGAGCCAGTCAAGGAGGCTAGGGCTAGTGCCACCCCACCAGATGTGGAGGACCAGTCCCCTGTGCACGGCCCCTAAATCCTGTATCCCAGGTCTCTCCTGTGGGGCTGGCTTCCAATGAAGGGGACATCCCATAAGCAATTTGAGGAGGGTGGGTGGTTTACTTGCCCACCAGAAACAGCCCTGCTCCCAACTCCCTGAGTTCTCCTCGGCCTCTCCCTGCCCTCCTAGAATCGGTCTGAAAGGGCTGGAGTCCTGAGGAGAAGGGCAGTGTTTGGAGGACTGTGCTAGCTCAAGCTCCTAAGACATACACAGGAGGCTTTGATCTCATTAAAGAGATGTGAACCAGCTGCTTGTGGATTTGGGTGGACTAGTGCTCAACTTACTGCATTGCACTTGATTGGAGGGGACAGTCAATGGCCACTTTTCCACCTACTCTGAAGGACAGCAGGCAGCCCTAAGGCCTGGACTGAGCTAAGACCTCTTGGTGAGGCAAAGTTGGCAAAAGCAATAGAGTTTGACATGGCTTTCCCATTTATTTATAAAAATAGACTCTGAATTCACATTCACTCCAGGGCTATGTGGGATGTCAGTAAGGAGACACCTGAGATGAGCTGAGGAGGGTTTGAAGCACTGGTACTTGAGGGCTAGGGGCAGAAGTGAGAGACCTTGTCCCTCGACTCCAGAGTGGCATAAGGGGCCTGGCTCCCCTCCCGTGTTCCCCCTTCAGTAGTCTTCAGCCATGGCCAGTAGGACGAGGCTGGTCCAGCCCTGGAAGGGGCGGCAGCCCATGCCTCGCCCATCCTGGTCACTGTATTGCTCCCACAGGAAGCCCGTGGCCTGGTACTGCCGCCTCACGTTGCTCACCAGATTGGTACGGAGCTCTCTGTGGAGCTTGGCAGCACGGGCCTGGTAGGGACCCTTCAGATGCCCATAGTAGTGAAGAGCCCCCAATGCCAGGTAGTTGACATTGAGCCACACAGCACCTCGCCAGTAGGGAGGGTCGTGCTCTGAATTGCGCTGGCTGTAAAAGGGGCTGGTTGCTGCAAGGGAGCGCAAACCAAAGGGGCTCCAGAGCTGGCGGCTATCGGCTAGAACATCCAGCAGGGGTCCAAGGCGGGATGAGTTGGGGTCCAGTAGCCTCAGCAGGAAGGGGAAAAGACTGACATAGCCCAAGGCATCCACATATTGTAGGCGAGGGTTGGGCCGGCCCACCACTCGCACCAGGCCCTGAGGGGGTCTAGGCTTCAGCTGCACTGCTTTTGTGTGATTCCCAAAGTCTGCAAAAACTCCTAGCTCTGGGGCCCAATGCAGCTCATCCAGGCTCTCCTCTGCTTCCAGGGAGGCAGCCAGTGGGCCCAGCTCTGCAGCTGCCTCAGCCTCTCCCAGCTGCTCCGCTAGCCGCATCAGCACACGGGCACCCAGTGCCACCCAGCACCGCAGGTCCAGGTGCCGCTCAGTGGATGAAGGGTGTGAAGCCCGGGGATAGTCATCCAACCCTGAAGGCAGCGTCTTGGGGTTCAGTAGGGTTGGCAAGGCTGGGTCCCGGCCCCGCCAGCGGTAAGATAGTGGCACTGGCCCTGCCTGGCTCTGATGAAGCCAGGAGAACCAGGCACGCAGGCGGGGGAAGGCCCTGCGGAGGAAGGCGTAGTCGGCAGGGTCACCACCCTCTAGCATGTGGGCTATAGGCAAAAGCAGAGTTGGGGGGTTGGCGTGGGCTGTCCGTTGCACCAGGAACTCTGAGGGCACCCGGGCTCTGGCCTCATCCCCCAGCACCTGCTCCCGCCCAATCCAGCCGTCGGCATTTAGCAGCCCCAGCCAGTGGCCTATGGCCTCCCGGGTGAGCTGGGGATCCCACCGTTGGATCACCAGCTGGTGAAAGCCCTCGTCCCACAGGAAACCTCGCGGGAAGAATGACCGGGAGGGCACTGCTGTGAAAAGAGGGACAGGTGGAAAGAGGACTGGGTCCACCTTCTGCTTAGACCCCTCAACCTCCATGTCTGGCAACACCAGACCCTGTCCATAGAAGTAGCCAATACCACCAAGAAGACCACTGAGGGCAACCTGACCCAAAGCCTGCTCCTCAGGGCTCAGGCCCTTCTCCTTCAGCCGAAAGGTCTTCTCAAAGCGCTCTCTAAAGGCTTCAGCATGGCTTTCCAGGGCCTGGGTCAGCAGGCTGCCTGCCAGCTGCTCTAGGGCTTGGCTTCCTCCTGCCTGGGCACTGCCTGATTCAAACACCAACTCCACAGAAAAGGGGACTTTCAGTGTCACCTGTTGTATCAAAAATTGCCCTTGTCCCTGTCCTTGCCCACTTGGGCCTCTGTCCTCCCACTTCAGAGATCCTGGCAAGCCGAGGTAGCGTTCAGGGGAAGCCTCTGGGGGCCGATGCTGAAACCAGTTATTTAGGCGGCTCTTCACCATCTCTGTCAGCAAGGGAAGTCCTGGGTTGGAGGACCAGAAGACATTGTAGCTTGAAAGGAAAAAGATAAACAGGAAATGTTACTCAGGAGGAAGTGGTGGGAATTATAAAGCGAAAACATGAGGTGATCAGGAGTCAGGATGGGAGAGTCTTGGCAATGCAGGGAACATGGTGAAAATAGGGTAGAATGGGGGAGATGGAAATCAGGCTAAGTCAGCATCCATACCACCACCCCACACTCTCTTCCCCCAGTTACCTGCCATACTTGGGGGCTGTATCTCCTGGACTGGTTGGTGGCATAAGTGTAAAGCGGAAGTCACCAAGTTCACTGGTGTGTCCACTGATGAACTTCAACTGCCCCTTAGCCCCAACCTCTGGCACTAGGACTTCTTTGCCATCTGTTACCACATAGAAGAACAAGGACACCAAAGGGAGAGCAGAGGTACCTGAGGCCTGGGAGACCAATGAGGACATAAAAACACAGCATTAGGTTAGCAGTCTCTCCCCTGAGAATCAGCCTTAGGGAAAGGGACACCAGGTGAGAGCAACACAGTAAACAACATACATCTAGCAGTGTTGAGGGTCACTGAAAGTAAGCACCAGTGGGATGAGATAAAGAGCTCTGCACAGGGTTCTCTGGGAAATTATAGTACTTTTGTCCCATGTACTATGCTAAGAACTCTACATATTATTTCCTTTAATTCTTACAATTCTGTGAGTTAGGTGCTTTTTAATTTCCATTTTACAGACAAGAAAACCAAGGCTCAGAGATAGTAAAAAGAGATGGTCATACAGGCAAGTGTTTAAGGCAGGCAGCAGATTCAAACCAGGCAGCCAGTCTCAGAGCCCCTGCTATTAACCCCCACTTTATCCTGCATTTGCACGCAGCAAAGGAAGGGTGGAGGAAGTCTGGGCCAGGGGAAGGGTGTCCTGAGGGCCCTGACCTGAGGCTCTACAGTCACTCTCCAGCTCCAGTTCCCTCCGTGTTGACCCCCAGGCCTCTTGACGAACTCAGTGGTGAGCTTTAAGGCCCCATCCTGGATGTGTTGCCGCCCGAAGGAGAGACCGTCGTGGAACTCCCAGCCATAGGGACCCACGCCGTCCCCCTGCTCACACGTGTGCCTGAGCTTAGGGGTCCCCGGGGTGGTGCCTTGCTGCGCCCACATCAGTCCTGGGGGTAGAATGGCCAGGTAAGTCAAAGAGAGAGCAGGGGACCTGTCCCTCTGTGTCGCCGAGAACTTCAGGGTCATCCTTCTTAATAACTCTCCTGATCCACTCCTCACCACCCTTGATCTGGCGCGAAGCTGGGGCGCCCAGATTAAGTGCCCGCCTGCCTGCCCGCCCCGCGTCCAGGTTACCGGTGAGGAGGGGCTGCGGACTGCGGGTCTTCATGCCGAAGTAAACGTGAGGACGGTAGGTGCCCCAGAAGAGGTCCGGGGCCACGGCGGGGCTGGAAGAGTCGGGAGGCAACGCCGGGGGCGCGGAGTGCAGCGTGACAGCCCGCCGCGCACGGTGCCATGCCAGCAGCCAGCATCCCGACAGGCCCAGGGCCAGAGACAGGACCACGACGGCCAGAGCGGCTCCCGCAGCCGCGCCCCGGGGCCTGCCGCCCCGGCCTTCCCGTCGCGCGGGGCCGCCCCGAGCCGCCCTCTCAACGGCCCGCGCTCCGTCTGCCGGCGCTCCGCGGCGCCGCCGCTCGCCCCGAGCCATCCTTGCACGGATATCGGCGTCGCGGAGACCCGGAGAGATGGCCACAAAGCCCGGGTCCCTGCTCGCCTCCTAGGCTCGCGCGCAGCGCCTGGAACACCACTGATGTGTCAGCCGCACCCACCGGCCCGTGCCTCCCCCTCCGCTTCCGCAGGAAGTCCCGCCCCTCCACGTCAGGTTAAGCCCCACAGCAAAACAGCGCGGCGTGGCGTAGGGCTGGTCCCTGGGGTCGGCATTCTGGGCCGCGTCCACTGGATCGGCGTTTATTTGGCGTTCTCACGCAGTTGACAGGCTAGTAGGAAAAACCAATCACATTTGTCTTTTTTTTTTCTTTTAATAACTACTGTATATTAAGAGCATGAGACGCTGTCCTAAGTGTTTTACATTTAACCGCTCCCCATATCGCCCCAATCAGGTGGCTGAAAACCGTGGCCTAGAAAATTCAAGTAACTTGGCCCTGGCTACAGAGCCAGGAAGCGGCTACCTTGGAACCCAGGTGTATCTGAATCATATTGTCCACACCTATGCCTTCTTTCCTAGTGAAATGGAGTGGATCCAAGAGGATCTGTGATTTTAGATGTCATACCTCCACTCAGTCTAGGATTCCTTATCTAGATAAACCCTAAAAGGACCATAATGGTGGTGGCTGTACTTTTTTTTCTTTTTCCTTTTCTACAACCCAGGAAGCAAAGGCGCTTAGAGGAAAGATTGCTTATGTCCAGGTCAGGGAAGGCTGCAGGAAAGAGGTAGCATCTGCACCTGATGTTCTCCTAGAAGGGCCAAGATTACATTTGATGATGATTCAGAAATGCAACTTAGGGCTTCCCTGGTGGCGCAGTGGTTGAGAGTCCGCCTGCCGATGCAGGGGACATGGGTTCGTGCCCCGGTCCGGGAAGATCCCACATGCCGCAGAGCGGCTAGACCCGTGAGCCATGGCTGCTGAGCCTGCACGTCCGGAGCCTGTGCTCCGCAACGGGAGAGGCCACAACAGTGAGAGGCCCGCGTACCGCAAAAAAAAAAAAAAAAAAGAAAAAAGAAATGCAACTTAGATTCATAGTTACTTCTCTCCAACAGCTCAGCCTAAAAGGTGTTTTCATAAAGTACAAATCTCTATCATCCTCTAAAAAAACCCTACTCCACACCCTTATGCTAGTCTAGCTATAATCACACCTCCCATCCAAACTCTAATTATACAAAACTACTATTTTATGCTGCACACCCACTTCTTCTTTCACTGTAATCTGACTTCTGGCCCCACCCTCCACTGGTAGACTTTTTACTCATTTAACAATCACCTTCTGACCAAACCCAATGGTCAGTCCTTTCTTGCTACCACTGCACCTGGTCCACACCTATTCAATAGATTGTAGCACTTAGTATACACACCTGAGTTTCACCATTCATCTTTGTATCTCAGTACTAATCAGTTGAAGTCACAAGGTTGATGCTAAATATTGGTAAATTCAACAAAAGTTTATTGCACACTCTGTATCAGGCACTATGCAAGGTGCGGGGGACACAGAGAAAACAGCCCCAACCTCAAGTTCAAAATCTATAAGCACAGTGCCAGCACTCAATCCGTGTTTACAGCAGTGTTTGAACCATCCCTGTTTTTACAGATGAGAGTAGTTAATCTGGCCAAGGATAATAGCCAGTTAACCATGGACCTGAAGAACTCAAATCTGGGTTGTATCCTTTCGTCAATGAAGAGGCCTATAACGCATGGCCTCTTAGATGCTATGCTATGCTCACTCAATATTCTAGGCAGTTTACAGATATGTATATTTATTGATTGATTGATCTTTGGCCGCACTGCATGCAGGGATCTTAGTTCTCTGACCAGGTATTGAACCCGTGCCCCCTGCAGTGGAAGAGCAGAGTCTTAACCACTGGACCACCAGGGAAGTCCCAGATATCAATTCATTTAATCTCTCAACAGTTCTATGAGGTAGGTACTATTATCCCCATTTTACGAATGAAGAAACAGGCACTGAGAGACTAAGTAATGTGTCCAAAGTTACATAGCTACTTAAGGGAAAACATAGGATTTCAATCCCAGGCATTCTGGCTTTTTACTACACTTATACTGTCTCCTGATAGTTTTCTTTCCTTTAAGGGAGAGGGGGGGAAAACCAGTCCTTTGAAAATATCACCGTCTTAAGAGAGAAGCAGTAATGGGGTAGGAGGAAATATATTTGGTGAAGTACACAGCAGCCAGTGTCCAGAGATTCTTGATTGCCTAGCTGAATATTCTGAAGTTTTTCTCTAAACCACTGGCTATCAACCATTTTTTCCTACAACCTGCAGTAAGAAATAATTCTATACTGCAACCAAGTACATGCAGATAGACACACATACACATACTTTATATAATACCTATATCTATATTCATGATATGCTTAAAACAAGTTTCTCAAAGAATATTTCCCAGTCCATGTGCCATCCACTGATACCTTTTATTCTATTTGTTTTTTAAAGGCTGATTTAACCCCCTAAATTCACTTCATGATCCACATTAATGGGCGGTAACCTAGTATGAAAAACACTTCAGGCAGGGTGCCTAAAAAGTACTTTAGGCACTGTTCTCTGAAACAAGTTGTAATAATAAAACCAATGATATGCTTTAGAAAGATAAAAGTAAGCAGCAGCAAAAACGGTTAGCAAAAAGGAGACCCAGGTGGGAGAATGCAACAATAATACAGGAGAGTGAATGGAAATGTAGAGAACATTTCAGCAGCTTTTGTTTAAGACAGAATATTATGAACTTACTGACTGGATATTCAGGGAGCGGGCAGAACCAGAGGTAATGCTGTGGTTTCCAGCTCAAGTGGCTGAGCAGATGAAGTGCCTTTTAAAGGAATGAGGAAGTCAGGGGAGGAGGCAAGTACAGCTGACCCTTAAACAATGGGGGTGGCGATGGGAGTTAGGGGCCCAACTGCTCCACAGAGTTGGGAATGGGGGGGTAACTTTACAGTCAGCACCCACAGTTCCACAACCGCAGATTCAAACAACCACAGATCGTGTAGTACTTGTACTATGTATTTATTTGAAAAACAGGCGTGTAAAAGGACCTCTGCAATTCAAACCTGCATTGTTCAAGGGTCAACTTTAGAGAGTATGTAAGATTATCGGGTTAGGGTTAGACAAAGAGTGTTGGTGGAATTTGAAGAAAATTGGTAGTAAGTACCCTGACTATAGCACAGAATCTGAGATTAGAGCCAAACAGAAATGTAGGGTTTAACCCAAGAGGGTAGTTCAAGTCATGACAGAATATGAGATGTCCCAAAAATAAAAGAGAGAAGAGAAAGAAGGAGAGTAGTATGCCTTTATGGTTAAAAGAAGAAAATGGACCTGAGTGGAAAAGAAGTTACACAAGGGAGGGAATTAAGAGTGGCAGGTGCTACTGAAATGGAAAAATGAGGACTGAGATAACAGCATTTTTAATAAGCGTAAGAGGTACCTTGAGTAGTGTTGGAAGAAGCCAAATTCAAAAGGGTTAAGCAGAGAGTGATGGTAAGAAAGTGAAATAAAATTCAAATTTGTCCAGACCCCTCCCCATCTTGTCTCATCCCAGAAACACTGGTTGGATTTGTAGTCACGGGGCTCTTTCTTTTCTCTTTTGCGCTCTGTGGTCTTCTAAATAGTGATTTGAGTAATTAAGTCAAGCTCTTCTTAGATGTGTCCTTAGCAGTCTTAGGTGAAAACCTGCTTGTTGGTCTCTTCCGCGCTGTCAGCGCCCGGTACTGGCGCCCGGCTTGTCCCCGCTTCCCGCCGCACCCCTGGCCTGGATGTGGGAGGCGAAGGCAGTGAGCATTTCCTGGGCGGTGAGGTGCGCGCCGCGCATAATCAGGCGATGCCCGTCTCCTGGGGAAGAAACAAACGAGTCAGGTACCGGGAGGACGGCGGGGCCAGCGCCGAGATCTAGCGACTCCCTCCCGACTCCCAACCAGACCCACCGAACAGCACGTCCACGCAGGGCTCGGAGCCGTCGTGTCTCACGTCCGCTATCACCGAGCAGTTGAGGTTGGTGCAGCGAACTTTCTCGCTACTCACGGCCTGGAGGAAGGTCCTGCGGTGAGAAAACGGAGTGAGCGCCCGGCAGAGGGGGCTAGACCCCCGGCGGGAGGAAGGCGCGCCCCTCGCGTCCGCACTCCTTCCCCCTCGTACCTTGTTGACTCCACGTTCTTCTCGAAAGGGCAGAATTGAACCCGAACCTGCTTGACAGAGCGGAGTCCGAGCCGAGCCAAGGCCGCTGCCATGGTGACCCTCACCCCGGAAGGACTCGTGCAGGCGGAAGTGTCGCTAGTGCGAGACGCTGTGGACTGCTACGCGCTTCCGCAGTCCCCCGACCTCCGCCTCGTGCGGCTTCTCTGACACGGTCGGTGGTGCTGGTCCCCAGGCCGCCGCCCTGGGCTCCCCAGCCGAGAAGAGGAGGAAGGCCAGGAGGGAGACAGATGATTTCGGCACAGGGTATGGGGCGCCCAAAGTACACGGTCAGTAAACACAACCTGTCATTAATAGTCCCCTTTATCACGGTGAAGACAATAAATAGTGCAAAAGCCGTTTGCACCTGGCTCCGATAACACGTCTTTTGCAGCCTTTACTCCTCTGTACCCTGCTGTGCCAGATCTACGTTAACACCGTCTTAAGTGCTGGTCCCTTCCAAGGAGAGGGCACCACCACGGCAGGGATTATAAACCTACCAGAGGGTAAACTCCACTCAGGTAGTTTAAGATTAAACACATGGAACTCTGGAGTAGCGAAGCTTACACGTAAAGGTCCTACAGCCCAGTATTCTTAAATGACTAAAAATAGTGATGGGGAGGGGAGTGCAGGGTACTATTATATAGTATACGCTGTGGGACTGATTTAGGTGTATAAATTCCTATTCCACCTCTGTGGTTCCTGATGAATTAACTTTGTAGTAGTGTCCCGAACTTTTAGTGTTCAGCCTGGCTCCTGGGACTTAAGAGGAAGTGGCGTCTAGGCTCCCTGCTTTCTATTGCTTTTCCTCTTTCCCTTTCCCCTGGGATCCAACCCTAAAGCCTTACTCCCAGCATCTAGCCCCTTACTGCTAGTGTCTAGCTCTGAGATGTCTTCACTGATGGGGAACTAAGCCCAAGCCTCCCAAGTATGCTGACCTCCAGGTTTCTAAGTCCAAGCTCTGTGTAGCTTGTGGTTCTCGGGTATGCTTTCTTCCAAGCTCCCAATTAGGCTTTTTTAATATGCATTTCTAAATGTCTGGGCTTTTTCAGGCAGAGATAGGGAGTTCTGACGGGCTCTGATTAGGGTCCTTAGGATTCAGAACTGGTCCTCAGGCAGGAAAGAAAAGGTAAGTGCCTGCGGGGATGCCGGTGCTGCCTCAGGGCAAGCCAGGCCTGCTGATTTCCTACCAGGTAAGCCTCAGGACTAGGTCCTTCTCCCCACAGTGTGCTTAGCAGCTGAGCTGTCTGGGCTGGGAGTGCTCCAGGTCGAAGAGGGGGCTCCAAGCTCTCCAGGCTGTTGAGGCTGCTGCTGGGCAATTCCATGGTCTGGACCTCATTACATGCACCTGGTAAGGCAGGAGTGGAAGGCAGGTGGCTGGCGGTGTGTGTGTGTGGGAGGGGGGCACACGCAGAAGCCAGATCAATGATGAGGATGGGGGATGCGGCACATAATGTTATGAGCTAGGGGCAAAGAGAGCCTGGAGTTGGGGAGGGAGAGTGACTCACAGCAACAGGGAGGCCCCCTGTGGACTTGAGTCTTGGGCAGGGGCTGCTGCAACAGACACAGCAGGGCCCCATCCAGCCGCTGGAAGATGCTGAGCGTGAACAGAGTCTGGCGAAGTTCTGGGGACAGGCCCCATTGCTCCTCCTCCAGCAACTCCCTGACCACTCCGAAGTCTTGTCTGAGCTGCAGCGCCCCCTGCAGGCTGAAGGCCAAGGTACAGTGTGGCCACCTGACCCTCCTGCCTCTCAGACGGCTCTGCCCCACCCATCCCCCTCTTTTTTTCAGTTCCATTCATCCCCCTGCCACGGCCTCCTTTTCTCCCCACCTGAATCGGATCCCGTGGGTGAGGATGTGGTCAAGCCAGGCACCCAGGATGGCAGTCAGCGCCAGGCTGAGGGCAGGGGCCTGGGCTTGCTGTGGCAGTCCTTGCAGTCCTTGCAACACAGGCTCCAGTACCCTGCGGACCACCAACCCAGCATACTCACTAGGAATGCTGGGAAGTTCTGGAGTGAGAGAAGAGAAAGGACAGGATATGAGGCTAGGGAGATCATCAAGCCCTTAATGGAGCATTTGGGGGAAGAGGGTAGGATTTCAGGGTGAGGGGACACAGAAGGTGAGGACAGGATGGAGACAGAGGAGTGGAGCCAGGATTTGGAGGGGCCAGGACACTGTTACCCCCTGAGAAGCCTGGAAGGGAACGCTGGGATGAGGACTTACCAG
The DNA here is from genome assembly GCF_963924675.1 of Phocoena phocoena. Lineage (NCBI taxonomy): Eukaryota > Metazoa > Chordata > Mammalia > Artiodactyla > Phocoenidae > Phocoena > Phocoena phocoena. The sequence goes on along the minus strand of NC_089232.1, from coordinate 25,742,584 downwards.
GACAGAGGCGATGCCGCCAGTACCCACCCCGTGGCATGTGGAGTTCGAAGTCCTGTGTGGCTCGTTTATGACATTCTTGAAAAAAGAGACTTAGTGACTCTTCAGGCAGGAGCTGTGGGGATAAGGAGAAAGTAAAAGGGGCTTATCTCTGAGGGACTTGTCAAGTTGTATGCTCTTCTAAATCTGAGGTGTTTAACCTGGCATCCATAAAGCCCCAGAACAGAATTGTATGCATAATTGTATGGGCTTGGACATTTTCTGAGGAGAGATACTATGGCTTTTATTGGATTTTCCAAGAGATCTGGACCGAGAAAAGATTATGGACAGTTGCCCTAAATTTACCCTGCTCTCCTCAGCTTGGTTCAGAGGATGGAAATCCTCCATGTTAATTTTGTTCCATAGGAACATTAATAGGAAAAAAAAAAGGGAGACACCCTCACCGCCGCCAGTGTTCAAAAGCAGATACTAGAGAGAGGTCTTCATGATCTGCAGACAGGCAGAGGCTGAAGAAAGAAAAGGGAATTGTACGATCTTCTGTCTGTCATCTATAAAAGGAAGGCAAGAACTGTGTATAGACCAGGAGCAATGAATATAACTTTCTAAGATTCAGGAACCTTTGGAATGTCCTCACACTGAATATTCTTTATAGCCACTTCCATTTCTCCAGAGCACTGTAACCCACAAAGCAAGAAAAGGCCCATGTGCTGGTTTGGTTTCTTTGGTTTGATAGGTTTTGGAGGGGGAGAAGACAGCAAAAAGGAGGGGTCCCTACAGCCCATCTAAGAGAAGAACCCAAGAAGAGGGGTGTGTAGTGGCAGGTCTAAGGAAAAGGTGACTGTATGCCTGAGAACCTGAAGAGAGGAAAGGACCTGGTGGGGGCCAGACTTGGTGGGAGAGAGCCCATGTGGCTCCTGATATGTGGGCTCTCTCCCACCAAGTCTAAATCGAAACTCTTCTCTTATCCCAAACACCAGAACCCCCTTCTTCCTTATATATAACAAAGAAATTACCCTTTCGTCAACTGACATTTGTTAGGAAATTCTGCACTCAACACTCGGAAAATACAAGGTCACACTATGGGACAGTTTTTTCTGTGGGACGTTACAGTCCTGGAGAAAACTCACATCTGATTCTTCTTTTTCATCCCAGTGCTGTATGTGGTAGAATGCCCAGAGCGGATGCCCAATAGTGCAGTCATCAGGCAGAGAAGCAAGGCATGAAACTGCTTTGGACAGTGTTTGGTTCACACGATGAGCACACTGTCCCTGCCCCTTTTGCTCTGTTCTCACAGCAACTACCAAGAGCTGGACCCTTCTCATATTATGTCTCCCCACCTCCCTTCTATCCTGACCACTATAGCTGGATCAAACTCTATCACTGTCTTCACTGTTCCCCTCGTGCTCTTACAGTGTCTCCCTATCACTTATGAGATACAGTCCAAAATCTGTGGGCTGGTGTTCAGTGCCCTCCACAACTTCATGACAACCTACTCCTTCATAATCTTCCACCCCCACCCTTGAGATGCACATGCGAGGGCAAGTGTATGCTTATGTACACATACACACCCACACACACACACACACACACACACACACACACACACACCAAAGCTTCTGCTTTGGTCAGACCATCTCGCCAGTACTCCCCCAAGGAACTATGAACTACCCACATCCAGTAACCCCTGCTGCTCCTCTGAGGCTGCCCAGCCACCAGCTTGAGCCATAGACCCTGTAAGGAACTTCTGTTACCATGTGTCCACCAAGGCCTTCCCTTCCCAGAGCTCCCACAACCGTCACTGTCCACCCTACTCATGAAAAGCCTGTTCTGGGACATGTTGAGTTGAAAGAGGCAGCAGTAAATTGAGGTATAAATGCCCAACAGGCAGATGCAGATGGTGGATTAGGGCTAAACTGGGGGTGGGGGGTGGGGTGGTCTACAGCACCAAGGCACTGTGGAATGCAGAGAGAAAAGGAGGAGAGGGACAAGGACTGAACTCTACAGCCATGCCCCTATTCAGAGCAATGAGTAGACATTTGGGCAGGAAGAGAACAAAAAGCAGAGAGACATCATCCATAGTAGGAACAGATACTGTGTAAAATGGGGAAAAGTTAGAAGTATAATAGTTTAATTCATAAATTTAGAAGAAAATAAGAAAATATTAGAAGAAACAGCCAAGAGTGGATGACAGTTACCAGTGTGGAACAAGGATCAAAAATCGAAGTTGGGGAGGGGCAATCAAAGTGCTATTTTTTCATTAGAAGCCTTCTAAAAGAATATTTTATTTCAGTTTTAATAAAAATACAAATTACGCTTTTAGAAAACAGGAGAAACATATCAAAAACTAGTAAATAAAAGGAAAAGTCAATCATTTATCTTGCTGTTTCTCTACAAATTATACCTCAAAGTAACCAAGTAATTTATGAGGGCAAGTTTCACTTTATAAGAGTAATCCAACTAATAATGAAGAAGGAATGATAGAATTGGAATGTCACCACCTTGCACCCTCTAATGAAATAACGGATATAGACAATGATCATCAATCATCAGTGGCTGTTAACATCACAAAATGAGAGCCTGACATGGGAGTTGGGGGTGGGATATATAAGTGAAGTAAAATTGACCATGAGTTGATGAGTATTAAAGCCTCAGTGGTAGGAATATGGGGGTCCATTATACTCTTCTCTCTACTTTTGTATTTTTTTGAAATTTTCCATAATAAAGAGAGGACAAGAAGTGAAGAGCAAGAAAAGATACATTTAGTGGCGATTCCAAGGCACTGAGTTGTTCTACCACCACCACAACCTCCCCACCAACCCCAAAGCTGGCCCCTGTCAGGTCTCCTGCTCTCCTTACCTGGATCTGTGCAGTCAGCTTCTGGATCTCCAGGCCCAGCTGCTGCTCCACCTCCAGGGCCAAGCTTTCCTCTGAGGCCAGGCTAGACAAAGCTTCTGCCTCATATAATAGAGGCTTTGGCAGAAACAGGGAGTGAGATCTGAGCCCAGCCCGGGATGCTCCCCTCCCCATTCCCTAGCTACTCACAGGTAAATCCTTCTGGATCAGGAGCAGGAAGGAACCTGGGGCCCACGCTGCCAGATGCTGCTGAGTTCTGCCCCAAAACCAGAGCAAGATGGTCTGCAGGGTACAGAGCCCCAGGGCAAGGGGGGCAGGACCTGGGGAGAGGAGGGACAGAGTATCGGAAGGGCCACAGAACACCTTTGGGAGGAGGCAGGCTTCAGAACAGATTAAGGAATAAAGGAGATGTCCTCAGCTGTTCTCTTATCCCCCCACCCCCAATACCTTGTCTCACCTGGAGGCCGGCAGAGGAGCAGTCCTGACTTGGGTTCTCGAAGGGCATCCAAGAGAGGAGGGAAGAGCTGTTGCAAAAGTTCAGTGGTATGAGAGGATGAGGGAAGGCTGCTCTGATTTCCACTAGCAGATGCCAAGGCCTGGCAGAAGCCTGAAGATGAGGGGGTATGGTTTGATAAGGAAGGAGCAGTCTGGGGCTTGTGTCACTGCCATTGCCCCTTCCTTCTCACCTTGATCCCAGCTCCAGATAAGAGACTGATGAATTAGGTTGTGACACAAAGAAGCCAGCTCCTTCTCACACTCCTGAGGCAGTGATGCTAGTGGGAGAAATGACTGGTGCCTGAAAACAGGGTCCCTCTTTGCCCAACACTGCCCCCACTCAATGATGGGGGAAGAGGGGAGGCTTCCCCCAAGACTCAAGGCTGGCATGGAAAGCAAGACTTTGCCTTGAAAGCCCAGAAGCTATAGCCTGAATCCCCGGGGGTGGGGTGGGGTGGGGTATGTTCATTCTAAAGAGCCTGTTTTTGTAGTCAGGTGGCAAGTGAGTGAGGTGAATACAGAAGAGATCCCAGCCTTCCCAAACACCCACCCAGGCCCATCACTCACCCTGACCCAGTGCCTGACTCAGCTGTTGTGCCGCTGCCCTGGGGTCCCTCCAGGGTCCTAGACTTAGGTCCAGACTCTGAGCACAGGCTGCCCACAGCATGGTCCAGTACTGGCTCCACAGGGCCCCAGCCCCTCCAAGCCCCAGTCCACTGCTGGCTGAACCCGTCACGCCCCCCATCAGGCCCAGTAGCACTGGCAGCAGCTCCCGCTCCTCTTGGCACCGCCTGCGGAGCTGGTCCCTCAAGTCAGATCCCCTGAGCGCCTCATCCAGCCAACCTGCCACCTGGCAACCCCGCTCCCCCGTCAGGAGGCGGAGCACACGGGCCGGGGGATAAGGGCGCGCTGCCCCTGGAATGTAGCTCAAGGCTTTTCCCTGCAGCTGGTGGTAGGCGGGAAGTGCCAGCAGCAGGTCGGCGATTTGGGACGATAGGCCCGGGCTGGCGGGCGCCTGGCCCAGAGCCCGAAGCTGCATCTCGATAGTAGCATCCAGGCGCTGGGCGGCTAGTCCGACGGATCGTGCCAGGAGTAGCGGCTCGGGTGTCTCCTGAAGGCCATTTCGCAGGACCGCGCCTCCGGAAGGGTGCCCCAGCAGGTCGCGGCACAGCTGAGGCAAGTGGCCGGGGGATGGAGCGCCGGGACTCAGGATCCTCAGGAGGCGCACGGTCGCCTGTAGGTGGCGGGCGCAGTCCTGTGCGTGGAGGAGCTCCTGCCGCTCGTGGTGCAGCCGAAGCAACACCGCCCGGAGACGCTGCAGCGCTGGAGGGGTCGGGCCGCCAGCTGCCGGCTCCCGCCCCCAGTCCACAGCGCCGGCCTCACGGTGCTCTCCTGCGTCCGCCGGCACCGCCCACCACGGCTGCCCTCTCGGAGCTCCGCCGGGCCGTGGGTCCAGGCAGGGGATGCTTCGGGCAACCGGCAGCCGCAGCCAGCCACGAACGTCTCGGCGGAGAGCGCCTGCCCGCTTTCTCTGCCACTGCTCCTCCTCAGCGCCCCCGGGCTGCGCCCGTAACGGCGGCACGGTAGCCAGCGGAGGCAGAAGGCCACCAGAGCGAGACGCTTGGGCCATGGGACAGCTTGTCCGGAACGAAGCTAACGATTCCCACCTCCCCGTACTGCCCAACGCCTGCCGCAGGCGGGGCTCCGCCCCATCCCCGGAGCCGTCATCTCTGGCCCGGGAGCCGCCGGGACCGTCATGCACTCTCTCGCGCTCCGTAAGCGGAGGCTTCTGCCCCCAACAAAGATGGCTGCCTACTCTGTCCTACTCTGCCTTTCGGCCGGCGTCGAATGCCAGACTTTCACTTTCGGGTCACTGTTGACGGGGATGACGCCGATTCCGAAGACTGTGGGGCTGGTCAAGCTAGGTAAGCAGGTGAGACAAGACCGGAGGGGGTCCAGGAAGACTGGGGCAGCCCCAATTAGATCTGTTTTCAGTAGGATTTTGTGCTTCACGCGATGGGCGGTGGGCTCCAGCTCACCTACCCCGAGGCCCCCAGACGCGCCGCCGCCTTCCTTTCCTATAGACTGTCCTCTGCGGCCCGGCTGCCCGCTGGGGGTCGCTGCTGTCCCCAAACTCTGCAAGGAATTCGGTCTCTTGGTGATCCAGGGGTTAGGACTCCGCGCTTTCACTGCCGAGGCCAGGGATCAGTACCTGGTCTGGGAACTAAGATTCCGCAAGCCTCGCGGCGCGGCCAAAAAAAGAAAAAACATAACTCTTAGCTGCTCTTCGGCCCGTTCCCTTTACGGTCACGCCTCTTTTCAACCTTCCGTGTTGAGCCCTGCCCGCCCCGGCCCGGCGCCGCCGGGGCTGCACCAGGGCTTTGGAAGAGGCGTAACTGTGGGCCCTACTGCCAAGAAACACAACGCAAGTGGAGGGGGCGGGGACGACTCAACGGTGATAAATGCTTGAAGTGGGCAGGATCGGGCAGACGAGGGTCTCTTAGTTGAGGAATGGGGAGTGGGTAGGAGTTGCTTGGGGAAAGATATTATGAACAGAGGGAACAGTGTGAGCAAAGACACTAAAGCAAGGAAACGTTAAGAGAACGTCACTGAAGTGAGACCTTAGTTATGGGTTTGAGAGAAGAGGCGAGCAAGAGGGCAGCAAGTGGTTTGAAAGTCCTGGTCTGGCACATGGATTTGGATGTCCTGAAGGAGGTGGTAGGGTTATAGAGGGAGGGAGAGGATCAGATTTGGGAGCACTGAAAAGCTATACTTCCAACTGCTACCTGGTTATCTCCAAAACCAAACTCAACAAGTCCAGAAGTTAATTCATCATCTTTGCGAGTTTGTTGCGTTTTCTCTCATCTTAATCTTGGTTAATAACACAAACTTCCATCCAGTTGCTTAATTCAGAAATCTGAGAATCATTCTACATATTCTTCCCCTTTTCTTTACCTCACCTGTGTAGTCAGTCACAAAATCTACTTCTGAAGTGTCTCTTCTATCAAATCCGTTATTTCCATTCCTACTTCTGCTGCCACTACCTTAGTTCAAGAACTCAATCTTTCTGGCCTGAACAGTTCTAATGACCTGCTAACTAAACATTTCACCCCTAGACTCATCTCTTTCCCCAGGACAATTCCATTTGAGCATTTCGCTTCCCAGATTAGATCCACTTCCACCACCAACAGGACAAAGTGCAAACTCACTGGATCACACAGTGTTCTTCAGGCACAGCTCCTGGCTGCATCTCTATTACAATAGCCTCCTCACCCATCTCTCTGCCTTTGCTCATTCAGCACACACTTATTGAGCACCAACTATGTACTGAACACTGTTTTAGGCACTGGGAAGAAAGCAGTAAACCAAACAGACAAAAATTCCTATGGTCAGTGAATTAGCAGTGTCTAGTGGGGGCAGCCACTCAACAAATAAATGATATAGTATGTCAAATATGAGAAGTGCAAAGAAAAGTAAAGCAAGAAGGAGGATAGGGAACACTGAATGGAACTGAGAGGTTTTGCTTTTTAAAGGGAGTGGTCAGAGAAGTCCTCCCTCAGAAGATTTAAGCAGGGATCTGAAGGGGATGAAGGAGTGAGCCATTCACTGCGGAAAGAGCATTCCAAGCAGATGAAACAACAAATACAAAAGCCCTGAAATGGGAGCACACTTGGTGTATTGTAGGAACTTCAAAGGAGACCACTGCAGTTGGAGGAGGGCGAGAGGGTAGGAGATGATTTCACGAAGAGATTTGGTGGTCAGATCATGTGTGGCCAGGTAGTGAATTAAGAGAGTAGTATAGACCGTGTTTTGGGGAGAGATAGAAGGTCAAGGCAGTCCTTTTTTTGTTTGTTTTTAAAGATGGCTTACACTAACTAAGGAAACAATCCTCATTAGAACCACAGAATGTACAGGCCAAGCCTCGAAGAGTCTTGCCTCATTTTGTGAATGAGGAAGCTGAGGTCCAGAGAGGTTAAATGACTTGTCCAAGATCAAACAGCCCAGTAGTGGCAGAGCCAGAACTAAGATGCAAGCAGCTGTGCTCCAGGACAGTGTTCTCTCCAGTTCTATGCTACCTGGCTAATTAAGAGAGCAATAAAAAGCAATGAATAATAAGGTTTTAAATTATATAACATAGGCTATGTTAATGCAGCTTTGGTTGAGTGAGGGCAGAGATAACTGGAAATGAAAGGGTCTGGGAAGGCTTTGTGGGGAGATGGAGTTTGAACTCTTGAAGGTGAGGCAAGTTGTGGTGAGAAAGAAGCTCAGAGCCAGGAGGGATTTGAGGACAGCTGGGGGAAGACCCCAAGGCTGGAAGAAGCCTGGTGGCAGAGGGAGGACAGCAGCTAAGTAGGAGAGGATTGCAAGGGAAAACTGGAAAGGTCAGCCAGGGAGCTTTTTGGAAGGCTCCAAATCCCAGGCTAGACTCAATCCTGCCTGTGGCCCTGGCAGTGAGAGATTACTGGAAAATTCTGAGCAGGGGAGTAATTGCTGAGAGCTTGGTTTGGGGGAGAAACGGATAAAGTGCTGGGGAGAGGCCAGCCAGGAACTGTGGTACTCATTTAGGCGTTGAGGTAGCTCCAGGGTGGACTATATGGGGGTGTTCATATTCAAGGATATGGCAGGGGACACCGCTGGAAGAGCAGGTAAGAGGGCTCCATTTCAGGGGCATCAGTGTGGCTGACCTAATGGCAGGATGTCAGAGAAGCCTGGACTGAATGCCACCCTCAGCTCTTGGGAAGGCAGGTGAGACATGTGAAAGTCAGGAGCAGCATGTTTTGAGGTGCTGAGCAGGGAGAGGTCGGCCAGTAAGGTTTTCCATGCTGGGTGGCTGGTTAGTGGTTGCCGTGGTGGAGCGGTCAACCCAGCCAAGCTCCTTGCCGTCTCCCAGAGTTCCCCACAACACCAACCTAATGTCCCCTCCCCACCCCCTCCCAAGACACAGTGGATTTTTTTCGACGGCTTGTGGAGAATGATCCCCAGGGCCTGCGTCGGATCCGTGTGGGTGGGAGCGGCAGGCAGCTGCAGTTGTGGCACCGTGGTGGGGAGTGCAGGGGCCGGGCCCAGGGATTAAGGCTGGTACCCTGGTTGGGGTGGGGGGCTGGCTTTCAGATGCTCCTCTCTCTCACGTTCTTCCTTTCCCTTCTCTCTCTCCCTCCTGACAGATTCCCTCCGGACCATTTCTGTTATGAGGGGGAAACTACTGGACAGAATGACAAGGCCAAGGAGGCTGAGAGACTGGGCACCTACTGTGGTCTCCAAAAGTCCTTCCTATACCCTCCACGAGGGTCTAAGCCCTGCCCTCCAAGCCCTTCTGCCTCAGTATCCTGCCTCAGTGACTCAGACAACCTGCTTCAGGTGGCCGTGCCACAGAAGCCCCTGCTGACTGAAGAGGTGAGACTCTAGTTCTCCCAGTCCCCAGATTCCCATGTCTGTATTCTCTCCTAATCTGGATCTTTCAAGATTCGTTCATACTGCTTACCTCCCTTTCACTTCCTCTCTCTCTTTTCCTGCCACCTGCCCTTCCTCTTCCAGGAAGCCAACCGCCTGGCTGAGGAGCTGGTGTCTGAGCAGGAGCGCATGAGACGGAAAGCAGAGAAGAAACGACTCAAAAAGAAGGTAGCTGGAGGGCGGAAGGAGTGGGGGCCCAGAGGGGCCGTGGGGGAGGGAAGAAGAGAGAACTCTAGATGGCCAGGGGCCCCCACGGGGCTCAGGGACTGGAGGGTCTCCTGGAGGCCATTTGGTGCAGTGGTTCTGGAGTCACTGTGCTGTCTGGGCTGGAATCTGCCTCCTGACTATGAGCCCTCTGCCTGATGACTGTCTTACCTGCTTTTTCACCTGTAAAATGAGGATGACAACAAAACCTACCTCATAGAGCTGCAAGGGTTAAATGAGATCGTGTATGCAGAGCTCTTAGTATGGTACCATATATATTGTCCACATGAAGAACTGGTCTCAGGATACAAATTGTGTGTGTGTGTGTGTGTGTGTGTGTGTGTGTGTGTGTGTTTAAGTATAGTGCTCAAAATACATCTTCCTCTTCCTCGTCATTGTCATTACAGCGTCATGACAAAAGGATCGGAAGCGACGGGAGCGTTTGGAGCAGGATGGCGGGGAGTCCAACGCGAATGTCTACAGGCAGGTACCAAGAGCACCAGGTACCAGGAGGTGGGGGCTGGAAAAGCAAGCAATCCCAACACTGCACCTATTCACCTTCCTGCCTCACCTTCAGGGCTGAGGCATTGCAGACGGGGATGGGAGCCCACCGTCCAGCTCTGGGAACCCAGCTCAGGGACAGTGTTGCGAGGAAGAGGTAAGAGCCCCCTTCCTTCCCTTTATGGTCTCTGCCCACCCTCTCCTCCCACTACTCTAGGACATACCTCATCCCTGACCCTCCTTAACTTTCCTTTCTGCTCACAGGACTCACTAGATCTATCTAGTACCTTTGTGTCTCTGGCTTTGTTCAAGGTTGTGGATTGGCCCCCCAGTGCCTGCAGAGAAAAGGGACTGAGTCAGGAGCCCCAAGGCAGGAGCTTGGGTCCCCAAGAGAAGATGAGTTAGGAGGAAGGAAGCACTCCAAAAGAAGAGAGCTCCAGGCAGAGTCATAAGGCAGAGTTGAGGAGGAGGGCAGAAGAACCTCAGCTGGAACCAGTGGAAGGGGGTGCCAGAGGGCTCTGGGAAGTTATGCAATCTAAGGGTAGAGGGCAGTGACCAGTAGAAGGAGTTCTCTGGCCCTAGGATTAAGAGACCTGGGATCAAGCTCCATCACTGTCACCCTGACCCAGGGTAGTTTCCTCTGCAAGAAAGTAGGGCTGATGCCATCTTGCAGACCTGTCACGAGGATTACATGAGTTGCCTGATACGAACTGTTTAAACAAAGGAGAAGGATTTGGGAAGCCTGAGGCCTTGAGTCCTGCTTGACTTTGCTTCCCATTCCTAGGCATCTCTAGAATTGCTGGCAGCTGCCTTACAACAGAGCCAGGAGTGAGATTCTTTCTCCTTCCTCACCCATCCCTCCCTACGATAGCCCCATCTGGACCTTCCTACCCTCTCTCCTCCCCAGAGTTTGGTACCAGCTTTGCCCAAATTGGTTTCCACCACAAGGCCGTGGTCCTTTTCACCCAGGCCTCGAAGCTCAACCCCCGGGACCACTGGTAGGTGGGGGGGTTGGCCTCTATGCTGGGATGTCAGGGCAAGGCCGGGTGCCGAGGGAGGACCTGGACTTTTGGCCACTTTGTCTTTATCAGGTTATTTGGAAATCACTCATTCTGCCATGAACGGCCAGGTCAGCCGGTGTGGGCCCTGGCTGATGCCCAGGTAGCCCTTACTTTGTAGCCTGGCTGGCCCTGGGGCCTCTTTCACCTGGGCAAAGGCTTGATGGGACTGCAGGTAATGGGTCTGAGGTTGGAAGCAGAAGAGGAATTTGAGTGGGATCGGGTGGGGATCAGGTCTACATTGACATTTTCTAGTTAAGCTACTACCACAATGTCACAATGTTAGTGGTACTCGGAACTGGAGCCAGTTTGGGAAAGGGGGCAGTTTTAAGTTCCCTTACCCCACTGACAGCTCAACTTTCCTCTTTCTCGTTCCTCTGGGACCGAAGCGTTTCGAAGAGGCAGCTGCTGTGTTCCAGGAGACTCTGAGAGGCGGATCCCAGCCTGACGCAGCCTGGGAGCGCCACTCCTGCCTTCCACAACTTGCTCTGGTAAAGGGACCAGACCCACTCTCGTGCTGAGGGGGAAACAGAGAGAACTGGCCGGGATTGCAACACCAAATGGTGCTGCTTTCTGCCTCAGGCAAATAAGGGGGATGGGCAGGAATGCATGGGATGAGGGGGGCACAGGCAGCACTGCTGGAAGGAGTATCAGGTGCCCCTCCCTCTTCTTTCTCAGCAGGACCAGGGGGGAGGAAGCCCTGGGTTGCCTCTGTCAACTGGATTCCCCTGTGCATTTCCCCATGTTGAGCTGGGGCCTTCAGGTCTCCATTCCCTCAGTTGCCCTGGAAGCACTGCTCCGAGGGCCCCTGGCCTTCTGTCTCCACCCTTGCATTATCCCCCACATCACCTGAGCCACTCCAGCTGGTCCCTCCCCCATACTCGGAGCAGAAGACCCTGTCCTCTCCATTTCCAGGACTCCTCAAAGGGCTGGGGCATCCTGGGACTTGGGCCCCAGCACGTACCTCACACCAGATGAAGGAGGACCTGTCCCTAATAAGGTAAGGCCATGTGTGCATCCCACAGGGATGAAGGACACTGTATGGTAGCAGTTCACTGCACATTTTGAGACCTGTACTCTAATACCATGGTTGGGAACATCCCTGGCAGTCATGCCTCTTGCCACAGAGACCTTCTGATGAGAGAAAGGAGCCCTACATCCACTGAAATAGGCTTCCTTTGGTTCTTAAGCTGATGGCTTCTTCTGGGAGCAGTAAGGAAAAATAAAATCCCCCAAGCCTCAAGAAGGGATCTGTACAAAAGTTCAGGTTTTCAGACTATAACAGACCTGGCAGTGGGGGCATTTGAGGCTTGCCCTGCTTCTTGGCCCTGGGGGACTCACTCACCGGCCAGATCTCTGTGCTCAGGATGGGGTCACAGTAATGAATAAGGCCCAAGTCTCGCCCTTCAGCTTGACAGATGCTCACTTCTTCCTAATCCCAGTTCTTGCCCCGTTTTCTCAAGCCTGAGCTCCTCATGCCCTGTTTCCTGTCCACACTTCCATGCATATTCTGACCTCTCCTTTGCCCAGTGGTCTGATGCTCACCTCCTCCCACTGCTAGAAGATTCACCAAGGGTTTGTATTTACCAGCTTACCAGCTCCTGCCTGGAGCTGGCAGAGCCCATACATCTCCACGTACCTGCACTGCTGGCTCTCCCACTGATGGGGCCTTAGCAGGAACCCAGGCTTCTGCTACTTTGGTCATGGTCTTTCTCCACTCCAGCACTGGGCATTGTAACCAGCCTTTCCCCCATGTGAATTTACATAATTTTTTCCACCCAGGGTCACTGCCCTTAAAGAAGGCTAAAATCCTCTACTTTCTGTATAAGAATCATGACCTCCTTCTGGTTTCTCCTCTAAGATCCTGGCAGCTGCTCCTGGCTGGTTCCTCCCTAGCTCTGCCTGGGACTCTCAGCTCATGTAAATATGGATCTGCAGTGGACTTTTAGGCCTCCAGAATGCCTTTCCTAGAGGAACCATTTATCAGGATGAATGACTCTTGCTGCCCTATGGGTCTTATTCAACACCATTTGCACCTAGAGATAGGAGATGCTGAAGCACCTCTTTATTTAAGGCTGTCCCAGATTCTTTTATTGTTTATGGTTTCAGGCCCCTTAAATACTGTATGACAGATTGAAGTCTGCCATTACTGGTTGGGCCACCTTCGGCAGATTTCTTAACACCTGTGCTTCAGTTTCCTCATCTGTAAAATGTGGGCAATCCCTACCTCACAGGGCTGTTGTGAGGGCCGAAAGAGAAAGTGTGAGAACCTGCCTACCGAAAGCCTGGTACATAATGGGTGTTAAATAAACTGATTTTTATCTGCAATTGTCCTACATATTCATGATGCCAACACTGGGAAGAGGAGTATGAGTGAATTGCTCCTTATTTCGCAAAATACAGAGTTTGTGGGACTGTGGTTCTCAAAGCGTGGTCCCTGGGCCACCAGCATCAGTGTCACCTGGGAACTTTTTACAAATACAAATTCTCAGGCCCCCTCTAGACCTTCTAAATCAGAAGCTGAAAGAGTGGGCCCAACAGTTTGTGTTTCAATAAGCCCTCCCGGTGATCCTGAGGCACCTGACGTTTGGGAAGCTCTGCTCTAGGACCTAGCGGAGGAGACACCCATCCAGGAGGCCATTTTGGTGGGACAGGTTCGAGTTTTGTTCATCCAAGCCTTGATCATAAGAGGTGGTAGCACTGGGCTAGAATTTAGGAAGCCCTAAGTAGCAGAGGGTTATGGCTCAGAGCCAGTTAACTTGACTGAACCCTACCTTCCGGACTAGAATTATTTGCCCTGGGAGTTCTTTGCTCATGCCCGGCTGGCCGGGGGGTGGGGTTCGGGAGAGGTAGTTGTGTTTGTTTAAGGGGTGATTATATCACAGTGCCTCCATACCAGGCCTGCTCATGTGGCCCTCTTGTCCTGGACTGGGGCTAGGAAGGTGGGACTTACATGCTTTGGGGACTCCACTAGGGCTCCTGGCCCCTCAAAGAAGGGCCACCCACCACTACTGTATGGCATCTTTGCTTTCAGGCTGAGCTGCTCCTTGCTCTTCCAGCCCCTCAAAGAAATGTCCCCGCCCCAGTACCTCTTAGACTGTCCTGGACTTGAATCTTTCCCAAGAGCCATAGGACTCCTGACACCTTGCCTCCACTTTGTCCCACACTCACACTGCTAACTGGTAGGGTTCTGACCCAGCAGCCTGTGTTCTGAGTCCCCAGGGCTGGAAAGCAGAATGACCAAACATCCTGGTTTTCCTGGGACTGAGGGATTTCCAAGGCTGTGGAGCTTTCAGCGGTAAAACTGGGAAAGCCCTGGGCAAGCAGGAATGAATTAGTCACCCCAATCTAAAGGTTCCAGAGAGGCAGTCTTTAGAAGGGGATGAAGGGAATACAGATGGAGCCCTGAACAGGAACCAGGGGAGGTATGTGTGTGTTGTATATGTGTACTGTAGAGGCAACACAGGTGCAAAGAATACTTTTTGTATACAATAGGTGACAGATTCTTAGCTCTGTACTAGTAGTCATTATCTGTTCCTGTCAATGATGTCATTTTCCTTCCAGTTGCCCAGGGTTTCAAGGTTGTCTTTGACTCCTCCAGTCTTTGGTCACTGGAGAAATTACACTGATTCCTGTTTCATAACAACCTTCCTCCCGACTCCAAGTCTGGCCCTGAATTCTCTCTGCTCTTACTTTTTGCAGTGGCCAGAGCTACACTCCTTCATCAGGTCTGTGCCAGTCACCCTGCACATGCAGCCAGATGAGCCTGCCCTAAACATTGCTCTTATACCTCTCCTCCCTAAAACCTCCAAGAACCAAGACATGCTCTGTCTACAGCACAATGCCTAGATTCCTACCTCTGGCTCTTCCCTCTCTCTGCTCTGGGAACACTTCCTTCGGTTAGTAGTCCCAGCCCCCACTTACAAGCGTCACAACATGATCATGGGCTTCTGTGATTTCATTCTCCTTGTCCTTAAAATGAAATTAAAGTCTCATCTCATGGGATTTATTGTAAAGATCAATCCATGCAAAGCATTTGGAACTGTGTCTGAAAATGCCAGGTTCCTTTCTGCCTTCCAGCCTTGTTCACTTCCCTGAAATATCCTTTTCTGGGACTTCTACCTGCAACTGAGGCCCTAGCTGACACATACCCCTCCCCCACCCCCAGCGCTGGGTGAATTATTCCCAGAGCATCCTGAGGGTGGGATTGTGGCACCTGAGCATGGGAAGGTCTGAGGAGGGAGGAAGGACTGATGAGGAGGGACTCCTAAAGATGAACAGCGATGACCAGGCATGGGGGAAGACCTGCATCGCGGGGAGTGATGCAGGTCTTTTCCCTCCCCATCACATGCAGGAGGATGATTAATTACCAGCGTTAGAAATTAATCTCAGAAATGTCTGTTGGAGGAGGTGGGCTGGGCTCTCTACCCTGCAAGCAGATACTCTAAGCTCTGCCTCAGCAAGTAGGACCAATCCTTCCCACCCTCCCGCCACCACCATCATCCTGGTGGTGACATTTTCCGCCCAAGTGCGGGGTGGGATGGAGGTCCCAGAAGCAGGGGTATGTCCCCTCTCCCAGAGCTCATCACTTTGCCTGTGTCTCAGTGTAGGATTCTCTCTGTGGGGGCGAGGAGAAGGGTCAGGACTCTATTAACAAATGACCTCAGGGTGGGGAAAAAGGAGGGTCAGGCAGGACGCTGTCACTCTGGGGCCAGTCTATTAGGTGCAAGGTCTCCCAGGTGGCAGCTGATCAAACGCGGGGTGGAGACCTGGAACTAAGGCGGCCAGTAGAGGAGGAGTACGCGCCCGCAGCTACCAGAGTCCCATGCCCTTCCCCTCATCCCGCAGTCTCCAGAGCGTAAAGCTGACAAGCACCAGCTCTGAAGGCTGGTTGGATGCCTGGGTCCACATCCTGACCTAGGGGTTGTTCTTTTGTAAAATGGGCATAATTATATCACCTACCTTATAGGGTTGCTTGAGGGTTAAAGGAAACATCGGATTTAAAGCGCTCAGCACGGTGCCAAGCACGGGATCTTCGCAATAATCAGCAGATTTTGCTCTTACTGCTGGGAGCGTCAGGACTGAGGCGTGCTGCGGCGGAGTCTCAACTTTATTCTCAACAATTGGGAAAGGTGGGCGTCTGGACTGTGAGCCAGAAGGGGCCCGGGTCGACACCCTCCCTTTACCCCGGAACCCAGACAGGACGCGGAGGCGCGGAGTCCAGGGCCCCAGAGCCCTGGAGGTAGCTTTGCCTTCAATCTTCCACCTGTATCTCCTCGTCTGACAATCGGGGCCCAGAGTCAGGCCGGGCGGGGCCAGGGCAGAGGCCTGGGGCGCCGTCAGGCAGCGCGAGGCGGCACTGGATTTCGGGGGACAGCGAGCGCAGCGAGGCCAGGTCGGCGCGCATCTCCTCCACGTCGCGCTTGAGCTTGGCTCGCCGGTTCTGGAACCACGTGACGACCTGCGCGTTAGCCAAGCCGAGCCTCGCCGCCAGCCCGTCACGCTCGGACGGTGCCAGGTACTTCTGGAAGACAAAGCGCCGCTCCAGCTCCAGCACCTGCTGCGCGGTGAACGCCGTGCGTGACTTCCGCCGTCTGCGGCCGGCCCGGCCAGGGCCCAGCGCGCCTGGGGCCGCGCGGCCTGCGGGGACAGGGCGGGGGGTCAGCCTTCTTCTAGCTTGCGGGAATCAGGCTTCGGTCCGGGAGGAAAAGCGGGGGTGGGGTCAAGCCAGCGAGGGGGGCGTTGGTGCGGAGCGAAAAGACGGACGGGAGCCAGAACCGCCGCCCCTTCCCGAACTTTGCGAGGGGGGAGGGTGGTATTTCAGCCCGGGGGTGGGGCACAAAGTGGAACCCGCCACTGGGGTACTGGAGGCAGGAGGCTGAGGGTATCCTGCGGGGACCGGGGAGTGGGAGGAGAGCGGGACAAGCCAGAGAACTGGTGCACGGTCAGGCGGTCTAGGGCGGGGCCTTTGAGGCCTTCCGGAGCCCCTGGTGGAGTGGGCTTGCAGGTCTGGGCCAGCACCAGAGGCAGGGGCCGACCATGGTCAGAGTAGGGGCAGCCAGCCGGAATGGTGAGTGTAAGAGAACCTGCACCGTGCCCTTCTTTAAACTCGTGGGTGTTGGGCACTCTCGACTTATTCTTTTTGGGTGACACGGGCACCCCCTCCTCGAGCCCAAAAGGGAGAGAGTGGGGGTACAAAGGGCGAGGAAAGGCGGAGTCCAGAGTCCCGCGGCCCTTGAGGCTCCAAGGAACTTCTGCTCCTTGTGCCCTCTCGAGAGGAGACCGGCTTGGAGCGGAGCTCGGTCACCCGGAGAGGCCCGAGCCTCGCCTCCCTGCACTTTCTGCGCCGCCCTTGCCCTAGCTCACTCATTTACAGCCTCCGGGCCAGGCCTTTTGTCTCCTCCCTGGCCTTTCTCTGTCGCGATTGCCCCGCATAGTTCTCGACAGACTGGCCCTTCCCCTCGGCGCTGGCGGCCTCCAGGAGCGGGCGCGGAGCCTGGGAACTAACGGAGGGGAGGGGAGAAGAGGGAGAGGCAAGCCCCAGCACGTGGGCTGAGGGCAGGGTGCGGATTAGGGTGGCGGCCAGGGTGAACGAAGGTTCGAGACCGGGAACCTGGAGGAAAGAAATGGGGAGAAGGCCAAGTCACAGTGAGCGACCTCGCCGGCGCTATACCTTCAGAGGGCTGCGGAGCGTGCCCGTCAAGTACGCGGAAAGTTTTACTAGTCAGCTCCTCCAGCGCGCACAGCGGCGACGTGGGACCTTGGTTCGACTCTGGAAGCTGCGACGCAGAGGGTCCTCGGGGAACCATGTGCGGGCCTAGGATGTCTGCGATGCTGAAGGGTGTCCGGGGTGTCCGGGGCTCGGATCCCGAGCTCATGGCCAGCCGGGCTGTGGCGGTCCCGCCGCCCGCCGCGCTCGGCTCCGCAGCTGCCTGGGCCCCAGCGCGGCTCCCGATCTGGGCCCCCAGCCTCGGACCCGCCCCCCGCGCTGGGCCCGAGCCTCGAGTGCCCCTCCTCCTGCGCCCCCACCCCCCAACCCGGCCGGGTCCGCGGTGGGTCTGGAGCTGGTAGACGTTCCGGCAGCGGTATTTCTACAGGGTGGGGAGGTGTGTAGAGAAACCGGAGGAACAACCCGCCAGGCCGGGCCGCAGGGCTGCTCTGCGCTGCCGGACGCGGCGCAGTGCACACTCGGGCTGGACCCTTCCTGGGCGGCCCCCAGATTCTGTACACCACAGACTCCCCGCCTAGCCGCAGCTCTGGCTCATAAACTCGTCGGCAATAAAATTGCTTTCCCTGGCCCCAACGGCTGGGGAGTTGCAAAATTCCGAAAAGGGAGAGCAGAACTGGCAGTGGTAGGATACCCAGTCTCACCTAGTAAGGACCTCTGTCTCCTGACCTGGCCCCCTCGTTCCGCCCCATCCCTGCGGAACGCTCTTAAAGAGGTCGGGCGGCTGGAAGTTATTAGCGCGGTGCTGGGGGCTGGGGGACTTGCAACTTGGAAGGACCTGGCCAGGCAGAGCGATTGTAAGGGGGAATACTGGGGATGCCATGGGGAAGCAAGTGCAGGTGAGCGGACTCTGCCGGCTCTCTGGCTGGACCCAAGGCTGTCCCGCTAGGGCTCAGAGGCCCTGAGGAAGTCAAAACACGTGGAGAAGGGGCCGGAGACCTGGGCCTCAGGAGAGAGGACACAGCAAACCAGAGCTAGTGTTACTGCCCAGGAGGGGTCTTTGCCAGTGAAGCCTGGGCTCCCCGGTTACTCTTTCCATCTATCAGTCGATCTGTCTGTCTTTGTTTTCTTATTAAGCTCCTGTAGTTGGAGTAAAGGTCCTTCAGCCTGGAGAGGCCCAGAAACCACCCAGCATCTACAACAGTGGAGGCGGCCACTGGTCACTGCCCAGGAGCATCAGGGTCACTCGCTATAGAAGAGTGACTTGAAGGGCAGACTTCATCTACCCAACCAGATCCTGGGACAGAACCCCTACCAACCCAGGGGCAAATTCTAAGACCTGGGATATTCATTCCTATTTTATCTGGGTTCCGTCTTTCTCACTTCTCTCCCACAGCTAGTCCTGGGCTTATACCACAGCTCTCCTTTGTAGGAAGAAGACAACTCTGGGATAGCACTGCTCACCAGTGGAGGCCCAACAGGGCAAGGGTTTTGTTCACGTATCACATCCCAGAGGCAGAGAAGCCCCACCACTCCTGAGGAACTCACCACTCCTAAGGAACTCGCTGCTATGATTTCTTCTATTTTTTTCGAACAGTGCCATGAAGAAGTGGACCAGTCCCTCCTGGACTGTCCATTATGTCACCTTCTCTGTAGACTTCTGTGCCTCCCACAGGTACAGTGATACTCTGAGTCCACCTGTCTCTTCTCTGGGGCAAGTGGAGCCTGCAGTTGGGGTGCCCTGAACAGAGCTTGGGAGATCCAAGACACCTGGGTCAAAGACTCCTTGACAAGGACGGGAAAACACTTTGATAATGGGGGTCAAGGAACCTCATGTAACCTGAGGCAGTGACATAGCCCACACCCAACCAAGGGTATTCTCGGTAAAGGGCTCCCTCCTAAGTCACCCCCCATCCCCTAAGACTCACACAGACACTCACATAGTACCTTCATGGCAGCCTAAGCAACCAACTCAGCCCAGTGGGCCACTGCTGGATCAGAGAGCAGACAGTGGAAAGCTGAGATGCCAGGACCTTGTTAATTGGTTATTAATGGTGGCAGGTGGAGGAGGGCCAGGAGAGATCCTCTTAGCTGGAGGCCTCAGCCCTCTGAACCATCCTGGGGGTTTCCCTTAATCTGCAATTAAAGAAGGTCTCAGGAGGCTGCAGGAACTGCCTAGCCTACGTCCCAGGCCTGTCACCAAACAGACACTCCAGCCTTCACTCATGCATCTTCTTATGTAGCGTTTATGTCATCTCTTCTGCTCTCAATTACTCCTGTGTGTCAGTGTGAGGCTCTCCTGAAGGGCCTTTGCTTTCCTCCCCTTCTGTCTCTCCAACATTTTCCCCCTTGCAACCGGGCTTAGGAATGGGGTTGGACAATGGGCTTGGGCAGTCCCCAGATGTGGGTTTGGGGGAGGAGAGGGAAGGAGAGACTAGTAAAGAGAAGAGGCCACTTACAGCAGAGCCCAGCTAAGGTCATCTCAGCAGCCAGGGACTTGTCCAGACAATTGTGGGGCCACAGGAGGGGACTTTTCCCAGCAAAGCCCCTGGAATCTGAGCTGGGGAGAAACCAGATCCTCCGAGGGGGGTAGGAGGAAGGGAATGATTAATGAGGGAGATTAAGAGATTAAACCTGGGTTCTGGGCTGAGGAGCGGGGCGCTTAGCTGTCTCATAGGCTTCCCCCAACCCCAGCTTGGCAGTGCTGCTGCTTTCCAGTGCATCTCTTCCCACCATGCCTCCCACCCCCATGGTCCAACCCTCTCTGACCTGGGTCCTCCCCAGAGCCATCCAAAGACGTGAGCCTACATTGCTGCCTGCCACCCCACCCCCCTTCTGCAACAGACTCTCCCCATTGTCCCTTCAGACATTTGGGGGTCCTCTGCTCCCTCCTCTAGCAGAGATCCCCTCTTTCTCACTTTCCCTCCAGAAGGCACCTCCATTCCCACTTAAGGGTGCCTTCTCACCCACCCCCAACACCCCCTTTCAGAATTCCCTTTCCTCATCACCCCCATCTTATTTCTCATTCCCTGACACTGCACCTCTGACCCGCCTTGCCCTCCCCAGCCTCTCAGCTTGCAGATTCCTCTACCCAGGCCTGCCCCGGATGTACCCCCTCTTCTTGGCATCCATATCTGCTCAATAAATGACCTTCAGTCCCCTGGATTTCCCACCCCACGCATTTCTCTGAATTCTGTGAGCGTAAAGGGGGGCGGAATCCCCAGAATAACCTCCTTGGGTTGGTGGACGGCCCAGGACAGTCCCAAGAGATGTGCTTGTCCTCCCCCCCCCCCCCCAGGGAAAATCCCTTAACCAGAGTGAGAGGGAAGTGGGCATTTTAGAGAAGAAACTCCAGGCAGAGGAGCTGGGGTGGGGAGTCCATACATCTCACACACTTCTGGGATGGTTTTCTCTTTCAGAAAACGTTAGTGCAGATATAACCGATTCAGACATAAATTTTAGTTTTCTCACTTCTAGGGCCTCAGGTCTGTGAGTTCTTTTAGGCCTTTACGCTGGCTCACAAAAAGCTCTGTGCAATTGCCGCCAAGCGGGGAGTGTGCAGGCTGGGGTGCGGGAGCGGCGGGATGCTCAGACACTCCCCCACACCCTTACACTGGTGTACCCCTTGGGACTTATTGTTCCACGGAAGTCCCTTTTCCCTATCTCCTCACCCCCGCCCACCCCCAAGTCCTGGGAGAGACTGGCCAGGCTGAGAGAGACGGGTCCTCCTCTGTGCCAAAGGCCAGAGCAAATCTTGGTGCCCCCTCCCTCAGGTGAGTGTGGACCACGAAAGGGGTTTGGTGAGAAAGGGCATGAGGGGCAAGGGCGAGCTTGGCCCTGCAGGTGAGGACCGACGCCTCCACCCGGGCGCCCCGCGAGGTCCCGGGCGCCTGAGGGCGGGCTGCGTGCTGGGAAGGCCCTGCGGCCGCTTCTCTGAGCACAGCGCCGGCGTTCTAGGTCACCAAGCCCAAGAGAACCGTGGGCTTGATTTGCCCGCTGTGGCGCAGATCGAGACCCGAGTGACCCCGAGGGTCAGGATCTGCGTGGGGCAGGCCAGGGAGGGAAGTTATGGACCCACAGATGGAGGGAGAACGGCGCGGTTGCCCGCAGCTGGTCTGCATCAGCCACTTCGGGAGACGCACGGCAGCGGCAGCTACCGCCACCACTGCCACCCCGGCTGACAGACAAAAAAAACGGCCCCACTGAGCTGGGGACGAAGAGGGGAGCCGCGCCAACCCAGATCCAGGCCTGAGCGCCTTCTGCGGCTTCTTGGCCGCTAGACATGTGTCATCAAAGGCCTCATCCCAAGGCTTGGTTCTCAGGTCTCCCGTCTCCAGCAGCCTTATCTTCTGACTGGGCCTGCTAGATGTCAAGCTGCCGCCAAGCCCCTACTGGACTACTCTGTAGGGGCGTTTCCATTCTCCTTACCTCCACTACCGCCCCCCGCCCCGCCCCCGGAAATGCCCTTTCACACACAAATGCCTTGAGAACAGTCTAAGTGCTGCGTGCTTGAGTGGGCCCGGGAGTACCCAAGCTTAAATTCAGGGAGAAGAGAATGGGGAACGCTGGGATAGATATAATTCATCAAAAACCTCCAGATATATGCTGGTATAGAGGCAGGCCAAAGACACTGAAAAAAGCCCTGATTATGGCTGAGGGAAGGTTTTCTGGAGGAGGTGACACTTAGGCTTTCAAGCTGGTGGGGGCGGTGGGGGGGGGGGGGGGTTGGCGCGTTCCAGGCCTGAGGCCTGAAACACGTGAGGCTCGGGAATCTTGGAGATGGTGCCAGGAAGGAACTGGGCCTGGGCCAGTGGCCCTGCAGTGTCCCTACCCTGGTCCCTGCTGCCTGCCCAGGGTTCACCAAGGGTTCTGCCTTGCTGTCTGCAGTCTCTCCACATGTGCCTTTCTCTTGGCCTACAAGCTTCATCCATGGGGAGGGAAGCCCACGCCTACTGTGCCCTGGGAGAGAGCTCAGGTTTTTGCCCCTGAGTCTCTGGCTCTTTTAGCCAGTTCAGGCCACCTTCACTATGGCCTCCCCTGAGCCCCCTGCCACCCAATCTCCATCTGGGGAAGCTCAGACACCTTCAGCCCTCACAAGCTATACTCAATGAGCCCCCTGAATTCATGGAGTCAGACTTTGGCCAGCGCCAGATTTAGACTTTAAAATTAGGTTTAACATTTATGCTGCCTATGCCATCCAGTTTGTCCCAGATTCCACAGCAGCCCATTAGCTTCCTTCAGGAGCTCCTTGCTTTGGCCTCCAGTCCCCTCCTCTGTTACTGTCTGGCTCAAACAGACAAGAAATGCTTGCTGAATTACTCAGTGCTGAGTTCTCACCTTATTGCTTCCCTCTTGTTCCTAAAAAGTGCCTCTTCTGAGCACCAGTTCCCTCTTTTCAACTACCCTCTCCACACCCTGGCTTCACCTAGCCCAGGTTCCTGAAGGCCCACTGAATCTCATATGGACAGCGAGGTTTCCAGCTGTGACTATCCCCATGTGTTCTTGCATCCCACTTTTTTTAAGGCTCCTCCCATAGTGCAATTCTTTGTATTTTCTTTCAAATATCACTCTTCTTCAGTCCTGCAGTGGCCACTGTCAAACCCTAACCCCATTCTCACCACTACTGAATTAGGATACCTCCAACTCAGGCCTGCATTATATGTGGCAACATTCAAGGACGGTGAGAGCTCCCCTTCCCTTCACCAAAAAGAGCTGGTATGAATGACCTGGTTTCACTTAGGTCACCTGCAGAGTTCTACATATGTAGGGTCCTCTACTGCTTTCCTTTGGCAATTCACTGAGGGAACACCAACATAGAGAGGCCCTCCTTCTTGATGAAACTCAAGAGGGAAGCAGGACACAAGACAAAGCATGAGTGTGTGGCAGGAAAAAAAAGGAAAAAGATGCTGTTTTTAAAGTTTTTATTTCAAAAAATAAAGCCAAGGTTAATTTCACATAAATATCTGGGGAGGGAAGGGCAGAGGGATAGGTGGGGGCTTGGCCCCTACCTCCTCTTCTCTTTCACACTGTATTGTAAAAGCAAAGGGGATGGCTAAGGAGAGAACAAAGGGAAGAAGCAGTCAGTGGGAACATTCTTACCCAAGAGGCCCCCTCAGTCTGCCCCTGCCCTGGAGACTGCCTTGGCACTGGCTCACCTTGCCGAACCAGCGGGAGAGCCATATCTGCTTCATGGTCATGTGATCAGGGAGAACTTCATTGTCAAAAAGGAGCTGCACCTAGAAGGGAGATAGGGGCACAGTTTCAAGAAGTATCCTCTTGCACAGGTCAAGAACTACCCTGGTCTACCCTATACTCTGTTCCTCCTTTCTTAGCCGCCCTCCCAAAAAAACTTACTATGGGATACTCACATGCTGGGGATTTAGCATCAAGCGGTGACAGAGCACCCTCCGGAGATGGCGAACTTCAGCTCTAACAGAACATCGGACATATTTGTTCTGGGGGTGGGGAGGGAAAGGAAGAGAACAGGTGTGTGAGGGAAGGGCCATGGGGTGGTGAGTCTCCTTAAAGAGGACCTCCCCTCAGCCCCGCTCACCTGCAGGATGCTTTTATTCTTGTCTTTGCCAGAACTGGGGAGGGGGGGGAACAGACACAGGTTAGGGAGCTCTATCTTTCCCCTGTCCCTTGCCCAGACCATGATATACTCTCTTCACGTGAACAGACACTCCCTTACTGCTCGCCCTCTCCCTGAGCCCCTCCCTGCCTCTGGGTCATTGTCACTGTCACTTCAGATAGCCCATGACCTGTCCTTCACCTCAGCCGCTCCAGGCATAGGCTCAGCTGCTCATCATAGCGATAGTAGTGGGCTTTTGAGTGGTCGAAGCTGCTGAAGGGGAGGCCAAGGTTGCTCAGGGCTGGCTCTGAGAAAGACAGAGTAATGAGGAGAGTGGCACATGTTCCATACGCTTTTTTCCCCGGGGAGCAAAACTGGGCAGGAGGAATGCTCTGGGGGTTTTACCTTACCCTCCTGTTACCAAGAGACATACCTTCCCCGCTGGGCTGGGTGACCCGGTCCAAGCCTCGGGACTGGTAGAATTCTCGGATCCGTTTCTCTTCACCTAGAAGGGAGTGGAGTACAGGAAGTAAAATATAAGCCCTCCCTCATTCTTTGTCCCTCTAGCTGTCAACCTCTTTACCAAAGCCCTTGTCATCTCAAGCTGTCACCCAGCATCAGTCCTCTAGAGGCCCCTCAAAGTCAGGTTGGTTACTCACTGTCTTGCAAGCCTGGCACTAGCTTGTACACGATGTCCTGCATGACCCGGTCCAGTTTGAGGTTGAGCAGTGGCTGTGTCTCGTGGATCTTGATGTTGCACATGGGGCAGTACTTGCTGGTTTGGAGGTACTTCACAATACAACTCTTGCAGACTGCAAGAAGAGAAAAAGCAAACTCTCGGGCCCTCTGGAAATCGGGCTCATGGGCTGGGTGGGTCGCCTGGGTGGTTGGGGCAAGCAGCCTAGAGGCTGGCAGCCGGCTTAGTGGGAAGTGGGGCCTGGAAGAAACAGCCAGGGTCCTGGGCACTCACACGTATGAAGACACTCTGTTATGGTGGTGGCATCCACGAAGTACCCTGCGCACAGGCAACAGACGATGTGCTCATTCAAGTCTTTGATCTTTACTCGGACCTCCTCCTGCGGACATACCCTCCGTCAACGATCACTCACCCAACCCCAACCCGTGCGCCTTCACAACTTGGAAGTCGCCTCTCATCAGACCCCACGGCCAACACCGCACCCTGCGCCGTCAGCCGATTAGCTCCCGGGGATTGACACTCCCCCTCCGCCCAGCAGAGGGCTCCGCGCACAGCGGGGTCTCCCTCCAAGCCAACTCGCCCCACCTTCCTTTCCCAGGGGAGACTACAAAGGGTGAGCGGCACAATGCGCAGGCGTCCTAGCCTGGAGTTTGGCAACCCGACCTCAATCGCGCAGGCGCATTGGGCACCCTGTCTCTGCGCAGGCGCACTGGCGCCCGGCCAGCCACCGCCCGTCCTGTAGCCGGCCGCAGTTCGCACCGCTAGCCGACCACAGTGGTAACCTTGCCGCCCCTGCACCTCGTTCCGTAGCGGGTCCATCTTGTACACTGACTGCAGCTGGTTCCGAAGCCTCATCGCGATCGCAATCTGGCCCCCCTGAGGAGACGCCATCTTAAAGGCTGATCCCGGCCGGCCACTTCCGGTGCCGCCTGCGGGGCGGGACTTGTCGCCTCGCAACGAAGGCTTAGGTCTTTTCGGATTCGCTGACCCTCTGTAAGGCCCCGCCCATGTCCCTTTCTCGCCGTGTGCTCACCTGAGCCCCACTGGCCCCTCCCCCTCCTCAATCTGTAATTAGGGAGTCGGGGGGTGCCTGGGAAGGGGTCCTATCTCTTTGAGCTCCTGTAGTAATCATCATAATAGGCCCGACATGACCTCGGGACTAACTTTTGGAGCCTGCAAAAGACGGCCGCCTTCAACTCCCAAAGGCCCGGCGGTCTCCTCCCGCCACCGCTCAGGGTCGTCGATCTCCTGTGATGATGTCCCTGCTAAAGAAGCCCCTCCAGGGCCCTCTACTTGTGTCGCCCTCCGCGGCTGACGCGTCCGCATTACGGAGCTTCATCCCGATGGTGGGCCTGGTCCCGGCTTCACAGCGGGGGTTTCTCGGAGCTTTGCGGAATCTTGTAGAGGGTGGAGGGGAAGGAGGGACCCCCAGGGACTTGGTAGTGATCGTACCCCCGCCCCCACACTCTCCCCTGCCGCCGAGGATGGGGGAGCAGGCCCTGCTTAATGATGATGATTCAATCATCGGCGCCTGCGGAGGCCTGGGACAGACTAATGCAGAGCAGATGCCCAAGAAGGAGGGGAGGACGGCTAGGACACTACCACACATGGACACGCTGAGGCAGCGAACTCCTGCGGTAGCATAGGCCCAGTCCCGTACTTGGGGAGGACGCAGGGGCCCTAGAGCTGGTACACCGACGTCCATAGGTACTTTTTAAAAAGTGGGATTAAAAAAAACAAAATAAAGATAAAATTACTGTGGAGTATTAACATCAGGTGCAATTGGAGACTCAAGAAGGGAGAGATACCAGTGGAGACCCCGAAAGACTTTCTGGAGGAATTGGGTCTTTGTGTGGGCACAATTTAGAGATTGGGGGTGGGGGTGGGGAAAGGAGTGTGGTGGAACTAGAAAAGAAAGGCAAAGTGGGGGGGTAGTGAACGGAGAGGGACTGGACTGAGGCCCAGGTGTAGATCTGAGAGTAGTGATAGAAGAAGCAGAGCCTTGTGGAGTTGGGACTTTAGCCTGAGGGCAATAGGGAGCTAAAAGACGTTTTGGAAGCGAGTGAATTATCCTATGAAAAACATATTTGTTCATTTATCTTCAGAGTGAATTAG
The DNA here is from genome assembly GCF_963924675.1 of Phocoena phocoena. NCBI lineage: Eukaryota > Metazoa > Chordata > Mammalia > Artiodactyla > Phocoenidae > Phocoena > Phocoena phocoena. Next base: position 25,715,975 of record NC_089232.1, on the reverse strand, counting down.
TGGTAAGGAGTTATGAGATTGGTGATATTTTAATCAACTACTTCTCGCTACAGCCACTGCTTACCTCTCTGTTCCAAGACGCCATTATCTCTTCTCTGGATGATTGCAGTGGCTTTTTGCCTGCTTTCCTTGCTTGTACCTTTACCCCTCTTTAGCCTATTCTAAACATAGCAGCTCACAGTGATTCCAGTAAAACATGAATAAAAAAAGGATACGTGGGGGCTTCCCTGGTGGCGCGGTGGTTGAGGGTCCGCCTGCCGATGCAGGGGACACGGGTTCGTGCCCTGGTCCGGGAGGATCCCACATGCCGCGGGGCGGCTGGGCCCGTGGGCCATGGCCGCTGAGCCTGCGCGTCCGGAGCCTGTGCTCCGCAACGGGAGAGGCAACGGCAGTGAGTGAGAGGCCTGCGTACCGGGGAAAAAAAAAAAAAAAGGATACATGGGAAGTTTTTTTGAGTTGATGGATGTTTATTATCTTGATTGTGTTGATGGTTTCATGTGTGTATACATGTCAGTGTATCAAATTGTACACTTTAAATATGTACATTTTATTGTATGTCAGTTTTGCCTTAAGAAAGTTGCTTAAAATAAAATTTAAAAATGAGGTTTCTTACTTTTCTGTTTAAAACCTTCCAATAGCTTCTCTTTTCAATTAGAATAAAAGTCCAAGTCTTACAATGGCCTTCAAGCCTTGCATGGTCTCTCGCAGTCCCTCAGTCTCTCAAGACACACTGGACCCCCTCACCATTTGTTCCACAGATACACCAGGATATACTCTCGTGTCCCCAACTTGAAATGCTCAGATACCCAAATGGCCCTTTTCTTCCTTCAGGGCTTTACTCCATGTGGTCTTCTGTGATCAATCTAGATAAATCATAATCCCCCACTCTTACACTTCTTCTTTCTCCTTCCTTGCTTTAGTTTTCTTCTTAGCATTGTTATTATTAAGTTTATTGTATATATTTCCTTTTCACCTGCCTCCCCCACTAGAAGGTAAGGTGCTCAATGGCAGGAATTTTTGTATTGTATTTACAACTATATTTCGTGGTGGTGATGATGGCCTAGACTAGGCTTTTATCTGTGGAAATGGAAAGGAAGGACTGTGTATGAAACATTTCAAAGAAAAGAATAATAGGAGGAAGTGAATAAGGAGCTTGAGGGGAAGAATTTCCTCCAGCCTGTTGGACTTAAGGTGGCTAGAGTGAAAGCAGGTGGAGCTTGCCAGAAAACTAGAATGGTGGGGTCGAACACAGCAAGTGTCAGAACCAGGGACTGAGGTCTCAGAGTTTTCTGGGTAGCTGTAATAGATGGAACTATTGGAATGGATGAAACCTGAGCAGAGGTAGAGATGGGTAAAGCTGAAGTCTGAGCTCTTAAGAATGCTCACAGTCTTTGGTGGAAGAAGAAAAGTCGGTGGAGGAAAAACATAAGCAGTGACTGTGAATGTCCAAAGATGTAGAATAATATGATATTATGGAAGCCAAAAGAATGGACATTTCAAGAAAAAGTTGATGGTCAACAAAGTAAAACATGTCAGAGGAGTCCTGGATAACAGACACTGGACACGGGAGCTCTCTGAGAAAGGGTCCATGTAGTGAAGCCAGCTTGCGGTGGGTTAAAAGAATAAATAATGGGGAAATGGAGGCAATGGGTATGGGCAGTAAAAGGGAAAAAGAAACACATAATTTCTCTTGAGAAGTTGGGCAAAGACTTTGTTCAGATAGTAGAGACCTAAGACAGTTGGGGGTAGGAAGGACTAAATTGATAAGAAAAATGATGATACAGGAGTGGGGACATGGCACCAACAGCAGGACGGAAGACAAGATTCAGGCGGATGGGCTGGGAATGTGGCCTCTCCCTTTGAAGCTGCAGGTTTGAAGGCCTGAACAGAAACTAGCAGGAACCATCTTGCTAGAGAATCAGGGAACTAGCAAGGTAGAGGCAAGCCGAGAAATTCCTAGGACTGTGGCTGACAGAATTTTTTTTTTTTAATCCCCAGAAGATGTGTATATACTACCAGGTTTGTGACCATTCTCCTCCAAGGATCAGTTGGGTAATCTCTGGGTGGCTGTGCCATCTGTGCTGACCTCAAAAGGCAGGATATATATAAAAAAAAAAAGGCAGGATGTAGAGTAAGCAGGTATACAGGTCTGCACAATGCTACCTTTTTCACCTGCATTGATTCACTCATTGATTCATTCAAGAAGGATTTATTCCGCTTGATTGGAGACACACTAGTGCTCACTGTCTCCTGAGGCCCACCCCTAGAGTGGGAAAGGGGACTGACAAACTCCTAACCTGCAGGCCAGTCCCCTTGAGAGACTTTATTTACTTTACTGTCTCCCTAGGCTCTCTGTTCTCATCCAGGGAAATCCAGCCCATTGCTATCTCTGAAGGGTTTGCCTGAACCGTGGAGGTTTCATGCTCTCTAGTAGCCCCAACCCCTCTACTGCTGAGAAAAGATGCTTGGAGTTCTGTGAAGGCTTAGGGGAGGTGGTGATATCTGTTTCCTTCACCAAGACAAAAACAGCTGCCAAAGTAGCAGTACCCGCCCCCAGCCCCCAGCCCCCGCAACCCTTTCAGAAGGGATTGTTGGCAGGGTGGGGGAATAGCTGGAGAAATGGATGATGGAGGTGGACAAGACTGGGGGAGGATGTCACATATTATTGATGCCCACTGCCTCCCTCCCCCATCGTTAACCCCCTTCAGATTGAGGTTTTCTGAGAACACTGAGGGGCTGGTGGCTTTGTGTGAGTAGAAAGCCTACTCCCTTCTTTCTCTTCCTTATCTTCCTGCCCAGATGCCCAAATATCATTCCTGGTTCCCTGGAGAGAAAAGACCCCTTACCGTGCCCTAAGCGCCAGGCTGCCAGCCCATCTGCTAGGGAGAAAGGAGGGGCAGAGCTTTCCCCAGGAGATCCTGGAGAATCAACTGGAAGATCCGTGCTCCCAGGGAGACCCATCTACTAGACTTAGAAGGCATTTCGGCTCACACGGGTAACTGGCAGCCTGTAGGGGAGCACCGGAGTGGGCTGCAGCGGAGGGGCTAGAGCTGGCACAGTGGGGTGGGGTACTTTGGCCACCACGTGCCGAGGCAGGCCAAGCTACTCATCGTGCCCACCCTCCGAGGGATGGTAAGAACATCCCCCTCCAGGCGCCCAGTCTCACCGGCTCAGAGGCGCCAGGAACCAGCCCCCCCAACCCCGGGGTCCGGGGCGGGCCGGGGAAGGTAATGTAATTGCGACCCAGCTAACCCGATTATGGCGGCCTGCACCGGGCTGGGTGGCGGCAGGGGCGGGTCTAAGGCACAGGGGCCCGGCCGGCCCCGGGTCCCATCCCGGGGAAGGATGCAGAGTTCACACGCTCCCAGCTCCTGGGTCCTCGGCAAGGGGTCACAAGGTCACCGAGCAGCTTCTGTCTTTCCCCACCTCCCTTCTCTGACACGCTCCAGGCACAGTTTCCTGGGCTTGGGTGGAGTGAAGCAGCTTTGCGAAATGAGGCGAAATGAGGCGGTTAGGATCCTCCGAAGACTTCTGTGAGGTCCCACAGAAGTGGCGATTTCTGTGGCGATTTCGTCCTCCCGCCTTTGCGGGGGTGGGAGGGAGTGTGTGAGAATAGACTTCCTAGGCGCAGAGTGGAGGGGCAGAGTCCCGCGTTGGTGGTTCCCTGTTGGGGGCAGAACGCCAGCCCCAAGTCCCCACCGACCTGAGTTGGCTCGGGTGGAGCCACGGGTCCGCTTTACACCGATTTCAGAAAATCGAAATTCTAAGAAACACTGGGCACCCATTACGGGCGCTCCCGAATGCAGCTAGGGCCCCTATGGGAGAGGCCGGGAGGAGCACCAGGATCACTGGCCCGGAGTAGTTGTTCCCCGCCCTAGCCCACCGGACGCCCTGCCACCGCCTTCCCACACCTGTCCTCTTCCCGGGCCTCCAACTCGCCGGCCCCGTTCCCCAGCCGCTTCCCATCTGAGCCAGAAAGCCACAACGAGATTTGGTCTTCGAGAGCATTTAGGCGGGGGCCACAACGAATTCGGGAGTCGTCAGGCAGGACCCATCGGGAGGCGAAGAGTGGGGGCTGTGGGAGGAGGCACCTGCAAGGAAGCCGGTGAGGCCGAGGAAACCCCAAAGGCGGAGGCCAGCGAGGATGGAGTTGCCTTGCGCATCTCGGCTGACTCAGCGCGTAGCGGCCCAAGCACCGGCCCCTCCCGTGCAAGCTCATAACACCCTCGCCACCTTCCCCCCTCCAACACCCCCACCATTCCCGCCGGCCAGTCTTCCCCGCGCTCAGAGCAAACAGGCGTCTCTTCCCCTTTAACAGGCCCGGCCCCGCCCCTGCCCTACCCTCAGCCCCCACTGCCCACCCGAGGCTGCTCTGTCAGTCACTGCCCCAGCCCGAGCCGGCCAACCCTCTCCACCCCGGACTCGGGCAGAGGCCCTGGCAGTCCAGCGTCCATCTGCTCTTCAGAGTCAGCAAGGGCGCTCCTGGGGCCCCAGTGGGTCGCGCTCCCCCGGGATGCGAGTCCCTGCGCCGACGCCCGGCAGAGGCCGGCACGGGCGCGGTTACTCCCCGTACACAGGAATGAAGATGTCTTGGGGGCCCCGGCGCCTCTCCACGGCCAGCCCCGCTGGCCCCTGAGGCCACCGCCCCAAACGCTCCGCTGCTGGGCTCCCAGAGCTGTTTGGGGCGCCCTCCCCAACTGCCAAGCCTCCTGCGGTCCTCCTTGACGCGGACCCATGGAGCCGGCGGTGTTGGCCTCGCACAACCTCCCGCACCACGAGCCAATCAGCTTCGGAATCGATCAGATCCTGAGCTGCCCGGAACCCCCCGGCAGCGGCCTAGGCCCGGGTCGAGCGGGCCAGGGCCATGGGGAGAGTGTGGCGTTCTCGGGTGGATTTCACGGAGCCTCAAGCTACGGCCCCGCGGGCTCGCTGGCCCCGCTACCAGGCAGCTCTGGTGTGGGCCCGGGCGGCGTGATCCGCGTCCCGGCGCACCGCCCGCTGCCAGTGCAGCCGCCCGCTGGAGGCGCGCCTGCTGTTCCTGGACCCTCGGGTTTGGGCGGCGCCGGGGGCCTAGCGGGACTCACCTTCCCTTGGATGGACAGCGGCCGCCGCTATGCCAAGGACCGGCTCACTGGTGAGGTTGCCCGATCCCTCCAGCGTCATGCCCCACACTGACCCGGTATCCTCATCTTTGATCCTTCTGCTCCAACTCAAGGTCCCCTTTCGTACCCTCCGCCCCTAATCCCAGGGGATCCTCCCTCAATTTGTATCTCTTGGTCCCGCTGCTGAGAGGCGATGGGGAGGTAGCTGCCGTCGATGCCCGCGCCCTCCTCTGCAGTTCGCTGTCCACACCGCGGGAAGGGCAGGGTGAAGTTACGGGGGACGTCTCTCCCTCACCCAAGTGGGAGGGCCATTTCCGAGGCCTTTTCTTGTCTAGAAGCCTCTACTGGTGCGGGGTCGAGCTTGGGGCACCGTAGGGACCGGGCGCGGGAGCTCTGCAGCATTGGCAGCCGCGCTCTCTTCTCAGTGACACCTCGGGCCGCCCCGAAAACCCTGCCTTGCTCTTTCTTCCTCCCTGTAGCGGCGCTCTCGCCCTTCTCCGGGACGCGCCGTATAGGTCACCCCTACCAAAACCGGACCCCCCCAAAGCGGAAGAAGCCGCGCACATCCTTCTCCCGCTCGCAGGTGCTGGAGCTGGAGCGACGCTTCCTGCGCCAGAAGTACCTGGCCTCGGCCGAGAGGGCGGCGCTGGCCAAGGCCCTGCGCATGACCGACGCGCAGGTCAAGACGTGGTTCCAGAACCGGCGCACCAAGTGGCGGTGAGGCGCGGGGCGGGCGAGGGACCGGGCCGGGCCAAGTGGCGGTGAGGCGTGGGGCGGGCGAGGGCCGGCCTCGCTGACCCCGCGTCTCCGCCCGCCCAGGCGCCAGACGGCAGAGGAGCGCGAGGCAGAGCGGCACCGTGCGGGCCGACTGCTTCTGCACCTCCAGCAGGACGCACTACCGCGGCCGCTACGGCCGCCGCTGCCCCCGGACCCGCTCTGCCTGCACAACTCGTCGCTCTTCGCGCTGCAGAACCTGCAGCCCTGGGCCGAGGACAACAAGGTGGCTTCCGTGTCCGGGCTCGCCTCAGTGGTGTGAGCGACGCCTGCCCGACCGGCCGAGTGCTCTTTTCCGGACTGAGGCGCCGCGTGGAGCCCTGGGCCCGGGGCCTTGGAGCGCACGGCCGCCCACCCCGTGGTTCCGTAGCAGTGGAGCGTGTGAGGAGGAGGTGGCCTTGAGGCTATCGTCAAGGGCTCCTCGGCCACTGCCGGCTCCCAGGCCAGCGTTGTGCTGTTGCCCCGCGCGCTTAATCGTGACCTTTCCCGCCATTTTTCACTTAGACGGTGGCACCGCGGCTGGAACCCGAGGCGCTGAGGGGGCGGGACCTGCAGTATGATAGCCAATGAGACGCGGGGAGGGGGGCGGGCTGGCCAATGGCTGCTCTCTTGAGGGACTCCGGATTCTTCCGTGGGTGTGTTGGAGCTGGGGTTCTGTGTGGCTGGAGTAGGTTTACAGGCCCGGCTGGAGTCAGGAGGCTGCAGCCCGCACGGGCTGGGTCTGTAGCAAAGGTGTGAAGGAAGGAAGGAAGACGTCAACGACAGAGGAGTAATGGAGGAGGTGCTGGAAAGCGAGTCCGACTGACCGCGACAGGAACCAGAGGGTTATCTACGCTGGGCGTCTCATCCTTCAACTGTAAAATAATCGCTAAGGACTTTGAGGCCATGTTGTCTGTGTGTTTAACCGGCTGACTACGTCCTCTCTCTTGAGCCTTACAAGTGGGTGGCAGGCGAGACGGATACTTACTCAATGGAAGAGAAAATCTGGGAACACTAATCTGGCTCTGGTGTCCCTCGGGGACAGAGAGGGAAGAGGAGGAGGCACTGGACAAAGTTAATGGGCCCAATGGAGTTAGGGTGAGCAGAATTTGGCAAATAATTAGGAAGTGATAGGCCTAAAAATAATCAAAGGTAATTCCCAGGTTGGAAATGTAAAGGATCAAGAAATCAATGGTGTTGTGGATGATGAAAGGGAAATTGGGAAGATAGAACCAAGATTAACTCTGCAGGCAAAACTAAATGCTAGACCTAGAGAGAATAAATTCTGGAAAAATGCCGTTTGGGGGAGGTCAGTAGACATCCACATAGAGGTAGGAAATAGGTGGAATGATGAGAACAGACAGAATCTCCAAGGGAGGAAACTGAGGCAAAAAGCAAAGTTCTAAGGATTAAAGGTTCCTTTCCATCAATTTCTATAAATACATTTACAATGTGCAAGATGATTGAGGATATCAAAATTAATAGTCCAAAGGAAGAAAAGGGAACGCAGTACCCAGCTGAAAAGAGAAAAGCATGATGACCTTGAAGTTGTTAGAAAAACTTGTGAGTGGGCCAGGGGCTGCTGGGAAGCTTGTTGATGGAAAGTTAAGAGTTTGGGTATGGCTGCAGTAGCCTTGAGGTTTAAGAAGAGCAGGATTTAAGTTGTATGAGAACAAAAGGGAAGACTTTGTCTGATTCTTATAGCACAGCCTTTCTTTCTCCCCTGGAGGCAAGAGCAGTGTGATAGAGGGAGGTAAGCTTTAGGCAGGGTTAGAGGCCAACTGTAGTCAAACTACTCATGTTCCATGTTAGTGACAGCTAGGTTAGTCATAGTACAAGTCTTGACTAGAGGTGGGAACCAGGCAAGAGGATGTCACTGTTGGAGTTGACTCTTATTCTTTCATACTAACTCATCTCTAACTCATGGATATTGCAAATGCCGCAGAACCAAACTCAAATTTGACACCATATAAAAAGAACTTTTATAGACCAAAAGGGAACACAAGGATGGGTTTGGCATAAGTTGGGTGTATGAAAGGCATGTTAGTTCCTCTCCAATAAATAGAAGAAAGCTAAGGAAAGGGTCCTACTCTGTTTAGACTGTGGCTTACCCAATTCGCTCCACTCCCAGCCCACCATTTCTTGGAACTCAGGTTCCAGTATTTGATCCTTAACTTTGGGCTTCTAAATCTGGCTGGCTGCCTAGGTGCTAGCCTGAAGGAAGATCTAATGTGATGAGATGAGCTCAGCTTCACTCCGCAGGCAGGTCACTGCAGGACACAGGCATCTCCAAGCTCTTGGGTGGAGGAAGATTCACCCCCTGTTGAAGAATCTGCCATTTCTTCCCTCAGCTGGTTCAGGAAGTCTCTGCTCTCACTAGGGGGCAAGTTACTCAGGAAGTATGGAGGGGCCAATTCCACCAGCCTGACAGAGACAGTTATAGTTAGATGATTTCTGTATCCTCTTTTATAATGCATGTTGTTAAACTTCTTACTACCCCTTCCACAAACCCTGTCTCCTCAAATCATATATTAATACAAACCACTAAGACCCCCCTCCTCTTCTTAGGGTCTCTAAATCCCTAGCTTTAATTTTGGCCCCAGGAAGAGGAATGGGTAGTGTAAGAGGGTTGTCAGGGAACTCACATCTGTGGTTGAATCTCAGAAACAATGGAAAGGCAGTTGTCTTTGGAAACGGAGAAATTGTGGTAAAGCACCCAGGGCGGGGGTCTGGCAGGAGCCCTGCGGCTTCTGTAGCAGCAGTATGGGGAGAGCTGGGCCACATGCTTATGGGTTAGGAGCAGGTAATTTCCAGTTCCATCTGTGTCTCGGGCCACCTCATTGAAAGACAAAGATATTGAAGGAATAAGTGAGAGTGAAGTGTCAGTAGAAGAAGGAAAAGGGGGTTGAGAAAGAATTATTAGCAAGGGTGGTGACAGTATTAAAAGTAAAGCATACCTCTAGGTGTTATAGCCCTACCATACTACGATACTGTATGGCATCTCCATAGCCCCTTGTATCCAAAACCTCAAAGGAAAAGTTTCTCCTGGTTCTAAAGAATCCTTTGTATGGCCACCTGGACCCCAATTTCAGAGGTGACATACACCAATCTTTGCTTCCTCTACGTTTTGCTCCTTTTATGACCCTCACCCCAACTCTTTCCCCTAACCTTAAGGAAGTATCCTGACACCAGTGCTTTCTGAAGGTCTCTGCGATTCTGCTCAGAGCCAAAGGCTGGTTGAGACAAGGGAAGTTCAATCCGTTGCATGAGTTCTAGGAGTTCTCCCCGAAGTTTATGGGCTTGGCACAATGCTGCCCAGTTTAGACCCCGAGCCTGGCACCAAGCCTTGTCTGCTCCACCTAGGAATAGAAAGGGACCGGCTATAGCTAAAGCCCTTGAGACCCCCAAAAGAACCCAACCCTTGGCCAAAGGGCTTCCTTTTCCTGGGAATAGAGATCTGTCAGCTGGTTGCACACCACTTCCTCTCTTTGGAAAATCTGGATTCTGTAAGGGGATGCAGGTCGGACCACTCACTCTGTATAAAGGCTTCATACACCTGGATCAGAGAGCTGTGATCACCATCCACGTGTTCCAGTGCCCGACGCAGGGCAGCTTCTTCTGCACAGAGTGGAGGACGAGTAAACCCAGGGGCAGCTGGAGGCAGAAGAGAGGAAGTTCATTTTGGGGAATGAGAAAGGACAGCAGTGTACCGAAGAGGTAGAAGTGTCACTTTGGGAACTTTATTCAAACGACTTCTAGAGACTATGCAGTTTATTAGACACTGAAGATAAATAAATTAAAAACAGTCTCTGGCCTCAAGAAGCTTGGGAGAGATCAACAAGTAAGCAAACTTGATAAGCCCAATAGGTGTGCAGGCCAGTATCTGAAGTTTGAGTAGGAATTAGTTCAGTGGAGAAAGGGCAGAGGGAGTATTCTAGACCACGGGGATAGCATGTTTGGAGAACTGCAAGCACCTAGTATATGAGTGGAGGGGATGGCATGTGTGGCAGGGTGGCAGGAGATTAAGCCGGAGCGGTAGGTATGGGCTAGGTTAAGAGAGGCTGGATGTGCTATGCAAATGAGTTTACATTCTGTTCGGAAGGTAGAGAATAGCTGATGAAGAGTTTTTAAAAGTCCACATGTTTGGAAGAAGTTCACATGATTAGTCAGGAGGCTACTAAAGGAATCCAGCTGAGTAGTGATGAGGTAACACTGGCACTGACTGTGAGTATGGAGACGAACAGGTAAATTTTTAAAAAATTAGGAAAAGTGAAAAATAATAATGAAAAAACCTGGAGAAAGTTTAGTCTAGTATGATGATAGTGGAGCTGCAGAGATGATTGTATGATTTGGTGGTGGTGGTGGTGGTGGTGGTGGTGGTGGTGGTGGTGGTGGTGGTGGTGGTAGGGGGTAGTTTAAAAAAGTGCTCAGGCTTGGGCTTCCCTGGTGGCACAGTGGTTAAGAATCTGCCTGCCAATGCAGGGGACATGGGTTCAAGCCCCAGTCTGGGAAGATCCCACATGCCGGGGAGCAGCTAAGCCCGTGTGCCACAGCTACTAAGCCTGCGCTCTAGAACCCGCGAGCCACAACTACTGAGCCCACGCGCCTAGAGCCCATGCTCCGCAACAAAAGAAGCCACCGCAATGAGAAGCCCACGCACCGCGACGAAGCCCGTGTGCAGCAACGAAGACCTGACACAGCCAATAAATAAATAAGTAAAATAAATTTATTAAAAAAAAGTGCTCAGGCTCAACAAAAACGACAACAAAAGTGCTTGAGTTCAGTTCTGGGTTGAAGTATTATGGACAATTCTGATAGAAACATCCATCAGGAGTTAGATATATAAATCCAAGATTCAGAAGAATGATATTGTGGCATTTCAGACGATGGGGGTGAATGAACTTGCTCAGAGAGTTCAGGGAATGGGAAGACAAGAGGGGCAAGGACAGAACCCTGAGGTCCAACTTAACAGTGGAGGAGGAGGGATGAAGCAGAGGAGGAAGAGCTCAAGAGATTAGGGAGTGGCCAGAGGGGTAGGGTGAAAACCACAAGGAGCGGGTCACAGAGGCTTAGGGAGGGGCAATTTTAAGGTGGGAATGGTTGGTGTTCTAAGTGTCAAAAGAAAGTCATGAACAGGGGCTCAAAAGTGTTCATTGGGTTAGGTCTCTAGGAGGCCACTGGTGAGCTGAAGGCTGTGTCAGTGTTGTGGTGGGCCTGAAGCTGGAATGCAGCAGGCGAGGAATACCCTAGACTGAACAGGATAGAGATTATTCTATATAGCCGAAGGGGAGTGTAGGGTTGAGGAAGAGGGGTGCAGTTTTAGTAATAACAGGTAGGAGAGATTTAAGCATATTGAGGGGCAAGAACCAACAGAGAGATCGGAGAGGGATAAGTGATGAAGCCTAGTTCCTTAGGCACTGTGAGCGCTGGGAGCTAAAGGAAAGTGGAATGGGCTGGTTTTAGGAGCACCAGAACACCAAAGGGAAGGCTGAAGTGGCCATAAGAGCCAGAGAGAGAAGTGATTTATACCAGTGAGCATGGCGGCCAGGGTGAGCATCTCATCCACACAGTCAAACTCGCACGAGGCCAGCAGGGCTTTGGCCAGATCAGGGGCCAGGGGAAATTCTGATAGGATGACTCCCAGGTCTGACAGGTCCCCATTATCATCCAGGGCTGCCAGATAGTCTAAATCTTCCAGGGCCTGCATCAGTGCTTCTGGAGCTGCAGAGGGAACAAGGCTTACAGGGCAGGGGGTCTCAGAGCCTGGACAGCAGGACTTGGGCAGGAGGGGTGCTCACCAGGCCGGTCCAGGAAGTGACACTCCCCTGGCTCTGCAATCTGTCTCCTCTTTAGTAGTAATATCAGGGGGCTCAGATTCTCCTCACACACCCTGGGTTGGGGCAGCGGGGGAGCCTCTCGTTCTAGGAAGGACTTAGGATACAGGCAGAGGCAGGATCCTGAGGGGAGAAAGACCTGGGAAAGAAGACCACTGTAGATTTCTCAGGGCTCGTGGGTTGGTGACTCTTTTCGTGTTTGACTTCATTGAGGGCAAAGGCTCTTACCTGGTAGGACCCCTGTTGCCCGCAGTCGTCTTGCCTCTGCCTGACGCTTGCTGATTGGTCTCAACACTTGGGATTCTGCTCGGATCTGAGGATTGTAAACCTGTCACCACCCCCCAACCAAGGCCAAGACAGATGAGAGAGGGCTATTTCTATCTTTAGCCCCCACGTCCCCTCACCTCTCTTGCACTCACACTTCGAAGCTCCAGTCCTGAGTCAATGACATGTCGGATGGAAGGGAGGGAGAAGGAGAAGTCGGCCAGCCAGTGAGTGACCACAACCTTTCGGGCACCCGATTCTATGTCCTCATACACAGCCTGAACAGCTTGTCCACAGCCTGGGTGAAGGGGCAGCACCCGTGGTGGAGGCCCTTGGTTCACCAAGGACCCCCCATCCCTGGACAAGGACTCACAGCACAGGGAAATTTCCTGAGGAAAGGGGTGGGGTATTAGGGTAGTTCTCACCTTTGTGGGTCACAGACCCCTTTGAAAAACTGACGAAACACTATGGCCCTTCACTCTGAAAAATGCACATACTCATAAAGTTGGGGTGTTATAATTTCAGGAGCTCACTGAACCACAAATCCCTGCATTGTATGGAATCAAAAAGAGGGTGGTAGACCTTTTTACCCTGAAACCCCAGAGTTTTTCCTCAGGACTCCAATGGAGAGTAAGTACTAGAACTCCAATGTTCCTGACAAGCATTGCTCACATTCCCCCCCCGGGACAGGAAGGGACAGACATGAGGCATGAGTACCTCCTTTTGCATCCCATGTTTTACCTCCTCACTGGGCAGGTACACTAGCACATCTCCTGGAGCCTCCTTCCGACACAATTCAAGCACAGCTTGGCAGGCAGCTTCCACTCTATCAGTAGGGACAGTGTCCCTGTAGACGGGAGTGGAACACCTGCCAGTCTCTCCAAGTACATGTACAACAGGAGGATGGCCCCAGAAGGCCTGGAGCTTAGGTTCGAGGGCTGGGTCAGTAACTACAACCACTCTGGGGTCCCCTGGAAGGTTTCCCAGCCTGGCATCTCGCAGGAGCCCCTGGAGCAAATCTGAGGCCACTGACCGCTCCTGAGCCTCATCCAGCACCAGCACACCCCACGCTCCAGTGCCCCGGGTCGAGGCCACCTCCTGCAGAAGCAGCCTGTCCCAGCAGAACCTGTTGACATTGGCAGTGGGCAGAGGAGTCAGTGTAGACAATGACCAGCCCCAGAAGTCCAGAGGAGCTTCTCCCCAGGGGGCCTAGATTCTGATAGTAAAGATCAGAAAAAGACCCCGTGACTGACTTCCTAAGCCCATGGACCTCTACCTGTGACCCACAACCCCACTGGGGACACTGTTCACAAGCTGTGCTCCAGTTAGGGAAGTGAGACTTTCATGATGAGGGTGAGGTTGGACGTCTGAGGTCCCTGGCTGGGGTTAAAGGGCTCAATTCAGCAGTCATCATGCATGATTTAAAGGGTGAGCTAGGCTGAGGGAGGGAATGGCGAGATAGCAGAAGACTGGGCTTGTTTCTACTGGATGAGGGGAAGGAGATCTGGGGTCAGGCCTGCAGGGGGCCACACCTGAGCAGGGTGTCAGGCCCAGTGCAGTCCTCTTGGGGGATGCTGTATCCAACCTCATGACCCAGGGTCAGGTCCATTTCATCAGCAACTTGCAGGGCCAAGCTCAGGGCTGCCAGAGGGTAGGGCTGAGTCACAGTTACCCGGCCCTTCTGGAAACCCCTGGCCAGCACAAACTCTGCACACCACTGTGGGATCTGGGGTAAGGGTAGGGAAGGACAATCCATCAGCAAGATATAGAACTCCAGTCAAAAGTGCTGGGGGAGCTGTGGCCAGTTTAATCTCTTATTTGGGGAGTCCCCTGGTCCTTCACCAGCTACCCTGGGGCCAGCCTGTCTCCTTTTACCCACCTCCCTTATTACTCCACACAGCTCCACCCTGCCCCCCACCCCCCTCCCCCGCCTCCCTTGCCCCGGGAAGAGCCCCTCCGTTTGTCCACTCCCAGAATCTTCCCCAACCTGGGTGCTCTTGCCAGAGCCAGGCTCTCCAGACACCAGCACCACTCCACTGGGGCTACTCTCCAACTGCTCCAAGAAGATAAAGCGAGCAGCCCAGATAGGCAAGGATCGGCGCTGCTCAAGCAGCTCGTAGTAGCGGGAAGAGAAGGGGAGCCCGTCAAAGGGGTTCACAGCCAGTTCAGAATCCCTAGGGTTTGGGCCAGACTCTTCTTCCAGCCCGAGAACCTGAGAGGCCATGGTGGCTGTCTAGCAGGACCTACAGAAGGCAGGGCAGACATCAAGGCCTCGTATTTGGTGACTGACACCATCTGCCCACCTCAGCCCTGATCCCTAACCTGTACCCTCAAGTGATAATGCCCCGGGGTCCATCCTTCCCAGTATTTCTTGCCTGCCAGGAAAACAGTGGAGAGTCGAGTCTCCACGTAAGGGACTATCAAAAGTGGACTATTACCCTGTAGTCAGATAGTAAAAATCCTTTAACTAACACAGGGGTCCTCAGGGGCAGCAGGAATTCTGTGAGACATGGTAATCTGTGGGAAGGTCCCCAAGGGAACAGAATGAAGAATCAGAGGAGTGGGGTAGGAATCAGGGAGCAGGGCCACAAGGATCCTGGATTCAAACCTGCTTGCAGCTCTGAGACGTGTCAGGATGGCAGCCAGTTCCAGACCCACACAGCAAGTCACCAATAACCCTGACCTGCTGTGAAGTACAAAGGTAAATTCCGGCTCCACCCTGGGGTGTGCCTCAACAGTCCTAAAGACTGTTTTGGGGTGGGGCCATGTGCTCCACCTTATTTAATCTGGTCAGCGGCCTATGGAAAATAGGCTCAAGCCACCACACTGAGCATGTGTGAACTCTGCAGACTTTCTGTACTGTGCTCATTAGTGAAAGGCATCCTGGGACTTGCAGTTTTGCAGCTTTTTCCTCACATACCTGGGCTGAACACCCAAGCTAAGGTCCAGTTGTTTCTGGGCCTTCAGCTCAGTTACATTTCCTTAATATCACGCATTTCTTGACATGAGGAGGTGATTGCAGACAGTTCCATTCTGACCACCCCCACAAACCCACAAGGAAGCCCTCATCCCTGATCCCTACAACCAAGGGAAAAGGAACTTGCTATGGGGCTTCTGAGACCCAGAGAGGCAACAGAGACCGTGAGTGAAAACCCTGAATTTAATGTGATACTGGGGGGAGCCCCATCCCTCCCTTTTTACCACCCACCCATCCGGCCTGTTGTGAGTTGGGTGAGGGCTGCCCCCAGTCTCCGTCCTGCGGCTCTGGGTGCCATCCTGTACTCAGTCAGCCTCCTGGGCCTGCCTCTCTGTGAATCTCCTGTGGGACATAAGGAGAAGACACTGTATGGGTTTTGTCGTATACAATCGGCCCCTTCCTACCCGCTGTTCTCTAAGCCCCTCACCTTCTTGCGTATTCATACAGCGCCTGCTTGCGCTCCTGCAGATTCTCCTGCCGGGCCCAGGAGGACTTGGCAAATGTTAGGGCTGTGGGCTGAGGGGTCACCGGGCCAGAGCTGGGGAACTGAGGTGATCACAATGTCAGAGGGCTTGCGAAGTCATCATCATTAAACACGCATCGAATGCCTACTTTGCAAGAGAGGCACTGTGCTAGGGTCTCAGGATCAAAAAAACAGATGTCAGGGACAGGGGATATGCAGACTGTCCCATCCCACCCCAAGTCTTGGACCTGCCCATTTTCTGGGTCTCACCTTGGGCATGGAGGCTGTGGGAAGGGCCTGGGTCCTCTCAGTGATGTCTTCAGGCATGAAAGTTACAGCTCCCTCAAGCAGATTAGTGATAGTCAAGTCTACACAGCCAGTCCTGGCTGGGCAGAAGGGAAGAGAGAACAGGACAGTCTGTTTCCCTGTTCACCTTCTCCCTTCACCACCCACTTTCCCTCTCTATGCCTGTCTCCTTACGTGAGTCTACCCTTTCTCATACCCAGGTCTCTCTGGATGACACCCAGTGGCACATGGGGTAAAACCTCCTTCACTCTCTGAGCCAGAGTTGCCAACTGCACATCAGGAGAAGGTCCAGGGGAGGGAGGGAAAGAAGACTGGGCTGCAAAAAAGAAATACAAAATAAGGTGAGTGGAGAACTAGGAGGACGGAGAGGCTGACTAGTACAGGCATAAGGAAGAAAGCACAACAGGCTGAAACAAAGCTAAAAAGCTTTGTGTCCAGAGACCACACACCTGACTGGGGACGCAATCTGGGGTGTCTCTGTCGCTTCATGTGCTCTGCTTTGTCTGCTGGAGTGAGTTGTGTCCCTGTCTGGCCCAACTCTTTGGCCACCAGCTAGGGAGAATTGGAAGATTGGAAGTTTCTTAAGCCTTCCTCTCCTTCCCCATAAGGAAAGAACCCACCTCCACCCTGCCTGTGTCCCCTACCACCTGTTGTACACGGAGGGAGAACTCCTCACTCCCCTCCCCCAGCTGTCGATGAACAGGACGAAGCCACCTGAAAAAAACAACCCAGGACCATGTTGGGGGCACCCACTCTCCACTCTGATACCTCTTTTCTTGGAACAGTGGTGGTGAGGATAGGGGAGATAGTAAATACTTTATATTGCCTCTGTGGTAGCACCTTGATATTAAAAGATCTGCAAATGGACAGGGCAGAGGCAACTACTTCCTTGACCTTGAGACGAGTTTCTCCCAGCCACCAAAAAGTGAGGACAGTTAATACCTTACTTGATACACCGTGAAAGGGACGAAAAGTGACCACAGCAGTTCTGAGACCCAGGAGGCATCTGACACCGTCTGAGGGGAGGGCATGAGTGAGGTCTAAGCCAGGGCCAGGAGTGGGAAACTTCCCCTCCAAACCCAGAGCTTCCCTGTTGAACACACTCACCACAGAAACTAGGGGTCTCTGGACTCGCAGGGTAAGAGGCTGTACCACATCCTGGATAGAAAATGGCCAGGAACTAAAAGAGGGAAGAGATAGTAGGATGGGATTCCAGCCAACCCAGTCAGCAGCTCATACCCAACTTAAAAACGGATAACTGTCAAACTGTACAAGTAGAAATATGGAGAATAAAGGGATTCAGGGGAAAGAACTAAAAGTGGACAGAAAGTAAATGAACTAGGAAGGGAGGGGGTAGGGCTGAAAAAGGCTGTGAAAACCCAAGGGCTCCCAGGCCTGACCACCTACACAGTTGGAGACAGATACCTGTGCTCACCCACCTGAAGCGCAGGAGCCCCTCCCGGCCATTGGTGGCCTCTTCCTCGGGGAATAGCAGCAGAGGGGTGGGGGGAAGCCTCGTTGAAGCACAGAATCTCTTGAGTGACTCCACGAACTCCCCCCCTCCATCCATCTCCATGAAGCCCCGAGACCAGCACACAAAGCTGGGGGGACTATTGAGTAGAGGCTGGGAATGGGAAGGAGAGAAAGCAAGAAGAAAAGAATGTTGAGAAATGAGAAAAACGGACAAATGGGTAGAAAAAAGGGGTCAGAGGTAAGGGTCAGTATCTTGTGGTCCCCAAAGGAAACCCGGACACGGAGAGGGGAGCCTTGAGCTGGGCCCCAGGGAACCGCCCCGCGGCACTCTCGGCTTCGTCCCTAACTCACGGTGCTACAGCTGGTGAGCAAGTTGACTATGTTGTGGTCGAAAGGTGTCACGTGGTTGGAAATGAGGACCCTGACGCGGTGATCTCGGAGTCCGGAGTCCTCCTGCCGGGCCACGAGCCCCAGCACTGCACACATGGTCCGCACCACGAACCTGGGAACGCCGGCAGTGGTGACTGCGCGGCCTCCGGCCAGGCCCAGCCCCGACCCTCCCCGAGCGCCCGGGTCGGAACCTGCGAAGGACGCTGTCTGGTAGCGCGCAGCTGACCAGGAAGACGTGGATCCCAAGAAAGACGCGCAGGACGAGGAGGCAGAACCCGACTGGAGCGTAGAGCAGCAGCGCGAGAAGCAGGAAGCCGTCACCCGGGAGCCTGGGGGGCGAGAGGCGGGGTGATCGGCTGCCGAAGGCCAAGTGGACGCGGGAGCCGGTCTCTTCCCTCCGGGGGATCTTACCGGTGCGAGTCAAAGAGCCGCTCCGGCCCCGGCGACGGGGGAGGCTCCATTGCCGCCGCTTTAGGGGTGCCGGGCCGACGCCACCGCCATCTTCGCACCCCGCCGCAGGGGCTCTTGGGAAGGCGGAGTCTTCGGGCATCCGCCCAGGGTGCCGGGACCCGAAATCCTGAGGCGCCCCGGAAGGGCTAGCGGTCCCAGCATGCCTCGCGGGCCCTTTGACCACCTCATAACTCGCGTCCCACTGGGACCACAATTCCCGGCATTCGCGGGGCGGGGGCGGAGTCGGCCTCCCGGAATCCTTGGTTCCGGCGTGCACTTCTGGAGACTTCAGGTACCGGCGTGCTCCGCGTTCCGCCGTCCGCCCGCTAAGCGTCCAGGGCGCCTCCTCTGTGCAGGGCGGGCGACGAGGCTCCCGAGGCGGAGCTGATGGCTGCACTGAGGGCGGGGCGGGGTGCAGTCTGGAGCCTCCGGGGATGGCGCGCTTTGGGAGGGGGTCGCTGGGGAAAGGGACCCCTGTTGACCCCTGACCTCCGGGCCTTGCTGACGTCAGGAACTCCTGACCCTCGGGCCCGAGTGACTTATGGGACCCCCAGTTTCGGGGCCCGGTTGTCTGTGGGAGTCCTTGAACCACGAACATGTCTGACGTCGGGGACTTCGGATCCCCGAGCACGGCTGATCCAGGGGACCCCAGATCCCCGGATCCGGGAAGACTCAGGGACCCCTGGAACCCGTCCGCGCGTGTGGCTGGCGGTGGCGCTGGGCGCTGGGGGGGCAGTGCTCTTGCTGTTGTGGGGCGGGGGTCGGGGTCCCCCGGCCGTCCTCGCCTCGGTCCTTGGCTCGCCGCCTCCCTCTCCCCGGAGCCAGTACAACTTCATCGCGGACGTGGTGGAGAAGACGGCCCCTGCCGTGGTTTATATCGAGATCTTGGGCCGGTAACGGTGGGGTAGACCCGGAGGAACTGAAACCGCGGGTAGAGGGCGGGCGAGAAGGAGGGGTCCGAGCCTCCTCACATCCGTGCTTACCCAACCCCCGCCCCCCTATCCCAGGCACCCTTTTTCGGGCCGCGAAGTCCCTATCTCGAATGGCTCAGGATTCGTGGTGGCTGCCGACGGGCTCATCGTTACCAACGCTCATGTGGTGGCTGATCGGCGCCGAGTCCGTGTCAGGCTGCCTAGCGGCGATACGTATGAGGCCGTCGTCACAGCTGTGGATCCCGTGGCAGATATCGCCACGCTGAGGATTCAGACCAAGGTGGGGGTCTGGATAGGCCATGTCTGGTTGGGGCTCTGAATTTGCTCACATCTCCAGATAACAGGTCTCTTGTACCCATTCTCCCTTAGGAGCCTCTCCCCACGCTGCCCCTGGGACGTTCAGCCGATGTCCGGCAAGGGGAGTTTGTTGTTGCCATGGGAAGTCCCTTTGCACTGCAGAACACGATCACATCCGGCATTGTCAGCTCTGCTCAGCGTCCAGCCAGAGACCTGGGCCTTCCCCAAACCAATGTGGAATACATCCAGACTGATGCAGCTATTGATGTGCGTCCTGATAAGAGAGAAATGACAGACTAGGTTGGGGGAGGGGGTAGAGGTGTGTGGTGCAAGAACCAGCTGTGATAGATGGTGGATTAGCCTGTATACAGAGGTTGGGTGGCAAAAACCGTGCCCACCCCTTCATGGGCTGGTAAAGGAGAGAATTTGGAGAAAGTGCCTCCATCCTGGTTTTGCCCCCAGGCATAGAGTCCCTGGATCTCTTCCATATTTTCTCCTTGTCCTGCAGTTTGGAAACTCTGGCGGTCCCCTGGTTAACCTGGTGAGTGGGACATCCTTTCCGAGAATCCCTGTCCCAGGTCAGTGTGGGAAGGGGTGGGTTTTCCCTAATTCAATGATGTTTGGTCAAGTTTCTGAGCAGTTTCTTGTTGGCTGTCTCCTGGAATCCAGCCAGATCTCCCCGACTCCCCAACACTCCCTGCTACTCTTGCTCAGGTACCCCCATCTCCTACTATTTGTTTGGGCTAGAGAATAGTGGGCTCTGTCCCAACAGGATGGGGAGGTGATTGGGGTGAATACAATGAAGGTCACAGCTGGAATCTCCTTTGCCATCCCTGCTGATCGCCTTCGAGAGTTTCTACATCGTGGAGAAAAGAAGAGTAAGCCTGGCTTGGGGGTAAAGGGTTTCCTTTAAGTAGTGGGGGGTGGAGGTGGGGGCTTGTTGGAGAGGGGTCTGTTGGGAGGAGCAGGAGGGGGAAGGAAGGATGTAGCTGGGTGGGGCCTATTTGTCCCTCTGTCACAGATTCCTGGTTTGGAAGCAGTGGGTCCCAGCGCCGCTACATTGGCGTGATGATGCTAACCCTGACTCCCAGGTATGAGCTATAGGGGTAGGGCCATCAGTGTAACCAGCTGTGGGCACCTGGCACTTCTGTTGAGCTTCATTCTCAGTTCTGTCTTTATCTAAGATGAGTTGCCTCATACTTGGAACTCTCAGAAGAGCTGTCCTCTCTCATTATCTTGATTTTCTCACCCCACTCCACTTTGCATACCTCCCACCTGATTGATTTCATCCCGTTATTGCTTTGATTTACAACCTCCAATCCATTAGCCTGGTGTTTAGGGGCCATTTTCCATGTCTTCAACTCAGCCTTCCGGACATGGCTTCCCTATGAGTATATTCTTTTCCGTCCAAATTGATTTCCTAATCCCATGTTTTCGTTTATGTTGTTCTCATTTTATATAAATATCAGACCAATCCTTCTAGGTTCAGCTAAAGTTATACCACCTCCTTCTAGCTTCTCTTAGGATTTTAGAATGGCATTAGTGCTATTGATTTAATACCGTGTCATTTGGAATTAGTTACCTTTTATATACATGTCCCACTTCCTAACTGCTAGAAGGCGGAAAGTGAATTGTTTTTGTCTCAAGAGGATCTAGTGCATGCCCTATCCAGAACTTATCAGTGTGTTGATGAGAGATTTCAGGCGAACCCAGAATTGGGAGAGTGCCGTGGTGTGGTTAACAAAGTGATCTGTGTCCTTTCAGCATCCTTGCTGAACTACAGCTTCGAGAACCAAGCTTTCCTGATGTTCAGCATGGTGTGCTCATCCATAAAGTCATCCTGGACTCCCCTGCACACCGGTGAGGGAGAGATTGCACTGGGAGGTGGAGACGGGTGAGGTGTTTATGTGCCCTTGGACTGGGCCATCTCTTCCCTCCTTTATCTCTCTGTACACTTTTTGCCGTAGGGCTGGTCTACGGCCTGGTGATGTGATCTTGGCCATTGGGGAGCGGCTGGTACAAAATGCTGAAGATATTTATGAAGCCGTTCGAACCCAGTCCCAGCTGGCAGTGCGGATCCGGCGGGGACCGGAAACATTGACCTTATATGTGACCCCTGAAGTCACAGAATGAATGGATCAGCAAGAGTAGGAGGCTCCTGCTCTGATTTCTACCTTGCTTTCCTGGCTTGGGTTCTTATGGCACCTGGATGGAGGATTAAATGAACCAGTTGGGGGCAGGTCCCTCCAACTACCAGCACCAATCCCTGGGCCCTGAGGAATCACAAAAACACTTTTTATATAAAATAAAATTATACCTAGCAACATGTTATACTCAAAAATGAGGGGAAGGGTGGCGCACTGCTCTTTCCCCCCACAAAAAGGCTAGAGGTAAAGCCGTATCTCCCTGAACTGAGAGGAGATATTGGGAGTTGACCATTCTGACCTCCCTATTTAAGAAAACGAGCTGCTGCTGTCTTTTCCTGGGCAGTCAATCAGGTGCGCCTCGTTGTGGCGTGCTTGGTTTGTTGCTGGGCCTGGGAGCAAAATTCCCCATGCCTGGCTACAGATCCAGACAGCTGGCGTAAAAGGAGGGCAATAACTTCTGCTTGACAGTTCTCCACCCACAGTGCACAATGGATGAGTGCTGTGGGCCTGCTGACGTCAAGGATTCCTTGGTAAGCTCCTGAGGTAATGGCAGCCTCAGACCCCTGCCATTAGGGGCCAGTTGTGGTCTGCAGAGGAAGGTGGTGGCACCTTAGATGATCTGGTTGCTGGTCTGGCCAGGGTAGCGTTCGAACCTCCTGTTGGCCTCTTCACTGAAGGCATCACCTGCAAGGTGAACATGTGGTTTGGGCAGGAAGATTGACCCGTTGTGGGGAAGGGTGGGTAGAAGTGGGGAGACTGGAAAATACGGAAGTGGGTGGGAAGACATAGAAACAACCTAGGGAGAAGAGAATGAAGGCCTTTCCCTCCCATCCCCCAGTCTTTCTGGCTTCTCTTCCCACCAAATACCAATGTGGCAGTTGTGCACCCAGATGCGATGTCCATCATATTTGCAGTTACATTTCATTGCATTGTTGGTGAAGTCACTTTCTGCTACTTCAAAATTGGGGTTGATGACCACCTGTGAGTGGGAAAATGCCAGCTTAACCGGCTGCAGTCCTCAAATCCAGATGTGTCTTTAATAAACACTCCTCCCACGCAATAGCTGGAAATCCTAGATCCCAGGCACCTGCAGAATGTAGTTTCCTGGCTTCACATCTGTGATGTCAATCCACTGACAGTCGATGTCATGCCGGTAGAGATCCCAGCAACCCACAGTAATGCCCTGCTCTCCAAAGTTGGCACACTCATACCTCTTGGAGACATCTGAAGAGATAAGCATATGTCAGTGTGAGGCAAGGCCGTGGGGATGAGGAAACTGTAGTCTACTCTAGGCCCCAACTCACCCTCCTGACACTCGGTGTCTTCTAGACAGAAACTAGCTTTGTGGCCCTCAGCCACCTTGGTGCCGTTGGGGGTCAGGATATCATAGTGAGTGAAGATGTCCATACTGTGATAATGCCTGTGGGGACAAGGGAACCCCTGTTTCCTTCCCTGCCCACAGCAGGCTTGCCCCGTCCCCAGTGGCCTTGCCCTTCTACTTGACCCTCTCACCCATGACACTCATGCCACACCCAGGAGTGGCGCCCAGCCTTGGGCCTGAAGTCAGCGCGTCCCAGGTTGTGGATCTGGGAGGAGAATCGGAGCAGACGCCGGTGGCCGTAAGGCCAGTTGGCTGAGCGGGCCGAGCTAGCCAGGCAGTTCTCTTCAGCAGCACAGTACAACATGTGCAGGGGCCTGTCCTCAATGTACGCGGTCTCCTGCACCAGTGCTGAGTGCAGCAGCAGATCTGACGCGGCTGCACCAAGGAAGGAAGGAGAGGGTTAGAACTCACTGCTGAGGGGCAGGGACAGATGGGAGTGCGTCCATTCTCACCCCCAGCCCCTGCCCCGCATCCCCTTCCCCCCACCCCCAGAAAGTTGGGTGAGACTGGTTTTCTGCAGGGAAGGCGGACCCCTCCGGATTGCAGCTCTCTCTCTCCCTGCAAAGGGGTAGCCCACAGCCTCCCTTCCCTGGCTTGAGTCACCCGACCCTTCACTCACTCTCAGAACAAATGACTCCAGCAGTGAAATGGCTTCCTGTCCTCTTGCAGGCGACGTGGGTGCCATGATGAGCACACTGGTCCAGGGACAGCTCGGTCCCTGTGCAGTGCACTCCACTCATCACCACCTCTGTTATATTCCCTGAGTCCCAGTACCAGGTCTCCTGGGGACATACAGAGGTGTTTTTGTGAGGCCACCATCCAGCCTCCCAGGCCAAGGGGACTCATTTTGACAGTCCTCTGCCCCAAACACAGCCTTTGGAGGCAATAGCCTTGGTTCCTCTCTCCTCCCCACTCACCTGCAGGCCATGGTTGGCATAGCCCAGTCCGAGTTGCCTGCAGGCAACCATGGCCTCCAGTGTCCCCCAGTCATCCCCACAGATGAGGCCCCAGCGAAGGGACCCAGGTCCTCCTGTCTGCACCTCGACTCGCCCTTCGTGTCGGCTGCGGCCCCCGCTGAGTCGGATCTGTAGTGACATAGTGGAAGTACTGTGGAAGCTTTTGGGGGTGGAGTAGCGGGAGTCTGTAGCAGGCCTATGGCTGAATGGTGATTCAGAGGCACTTAAAGGGCTAGCAAGTGGTGGCATCAGGTGGGAGCTGCTGGATGGCAGGGGCATGGGGCAGTGGGCATCAGACTGCAGATCATGACCAGAACTGGATAGGATGTGAGATACCTGAATCAAGGTGGAAAGAATGACTGACCTTGGTCTCTACCCCAGTGTAGGGCAGGTTGCATCGGACTCCAGCATCTTGGCTATGGGAACAGTCCTCAGCTGTGATGTTCCTGTGGGGGCACTTCCAGAGGGAGGGTTCCTGGCCAGAGCATCGAACTTCACTCAAATGGATGGCACCCATGCCTAAGGTCAGAGGTCAAAGATCAGGAGGTTCTAACTTCATTATCTGTCCAGGGGTCTCCTTCCTAAGGAATGTACCCTCCCCCAGGAGTGTGTACCTCCTCCTTCCCTCTCCCTCCCACCTGCACCCCCCTCACCCTGCCCCATGCGGGCACCGCTCAGAGCCTCTCGAGCACTCCCGAAGCCCAGCTCCCGACACACCACGCTGGCTGCCTGCAGGTCCCACTTGCGGTCACAGACTGTGCCCCACGTGCCAGCCTTCAGGACTTCTACCCGGCCCTCTCCTGGGTGGGCTCCACCCTTTAATCGCACTCGGGCCTGTAAAGGAGAGAGAGGTGCCCAGCAGTGAATGGAAACATCAGCACAGAGAGGGCTGAGTAGACCTGGGAGATGAATGAGATTCTGGTGGGAGGGAGCATGGGAGGTAGGAGGTTCCTCTCTGTCCTCAAAGGTCA
Organism: Phocoena phocoena; assembly: GCF_963924675.1. Classification (NCBI taxonomy): domain Eukaryota; kingdom Metazoa; phylum Chordata; class Mammalia; order Artiodactyla; family Phocoenidae; genus Phocoena; species Phocoena phocoena. The sequence goes on along the minus strand of NC_089232.1, from coordinate 25,691,279 downwards.
AGGCTGTGCTTAATCAGGGGCTGGCCAGGCTGGGGGTTCTCCGCCTGGGGTGGGGAAGGTCATAGTCACTGTCTCACACACCTCCCCCTGAGGCTTCGACTGTTGCTTCTTCTGGCCACTGGACGCTGCGTAGAGAGGGCTTGGCACACAGCTCACCACCGCAGGGCCCCCCCCAGGGCACCTGGTGGTGTCATTGGCACGATAGAACTCCAAGGAGCAGAGAGAGAGGTGGGCCTCCGTGCCCACGCACGCCACCCCATGCAGACCAAAGGAGTGTTGCTGCCGCTGGGCCAGCAGCCTGGGGGGACAGGAGTGGGAGCAGTAGGGTAAAGCAGTGCTCCTGCCTCTTTGCCCACATCCCTCCTCCCACTCCGTGCCTCCACCCATGACCACTTTAGCCCTTCTTCTTCCCCTCTTCTCCGCAAAAACACAGAGACAAAGAGACAAAGGTAATGGCGAGTTTCTAGGCCGAAAGAGCCTAGATTACCTGGACGGGGGGCTGGTCCATGGGGACCTTCTGCAGCAGAAGAACCCTATGGGAAGGAAGGCTCGTCTTGACTTGCCTGACAGAAGCCTTGTTCTGTACGGTTTCAGGGTGCTGGCCCTAATGGAGGCTGAGGCTGACGCTACTGTGCAAAGACAAGAGGAAGCCAGGACTGCCCAGCTGGAAGAGATGGGTGGGAGGGAGTAGCTGACACAAACAGGAAGCCTGGATAGCCAGAGTGAGCAGATCCTTCTATTACGCTGTGACTGAAATAACTAAATGAGTCAGGATGCAAAGGAGTGAGTAAGTCTTGCGTCTACATGGCTTCTTAGAGGCCAGAGGGGTTTCCAGGCCAGAGGATGATGGGCAGTTATGGAAGAACAGACCAGATGGTGAACACAGGAAAGACTGGAGCTGGTATATACAGGAACGAAGATGTACAAATGCAAGACAGACAAAGAGGGGCCACGTGACCAGAGAAGGCGAGTGAATATGAGCAACAGAAGGCTGAAGATATCCCCAGACCTAAGCTGAACTGTATGAGTCTTTAATGAGGTAGTGCATGCTTCTGCAGTTTAAATGTAACAGAAAGAATGTTCCATAGCCCCTCAAGTGGGAAAATGGGACTAAATTAGAGATGTTAAAACTTGGAAACACAGCAGAGAGATGCTAGAGAGAATGAGGAGACCTGCTTATTGACACCAACGGAATGAGACACTGCAGTGAGCCATGTGATGAGAGAAGTATTTTCTTCCCAGAACAGCTGGTTTGAACCCAGAGAGGAAAGGAACCAGGTGAGGCCTGGTGTTGGTGGAGTGGGTCTGTGAGGCTGGTTTGGCAGTGAATTATTGCAGTAATGTGCTCCATTACTTGATGTCAGAGGAAGGAAGGAATATGACGATTTGAAGCCATTGGCTGGGAAGACACAGAGAGATGGACAAGTTATAAACAAATCAGACAAAGGAAGCCTGGAGACTTTACAGAATACCTTTGCGACCTCAAGATAAGTGGATTCAAAGAGACCAGGTATTCTCCCGAAGTCCTGTCTGGCTGAAAATAAAAGTCAAAGACGCCATCAGAGGAAAAAGACATCTCTCTTCTAAACTCTCTCCTCCTTTTTTCCCCATAACTGACAAAATAAAAACACCAGTGTGCATTTTAATGTGGGGGTCAGGGAAGGCCAGAGTATGGCCATGTTGGGCAAGATGACCCTAAGCTGGAAGGGCACTACAAGAACACCCCCAAATTCCAAGCCCCTTTGAAGGCACCAGAGGGAGGAGCTGGGGAATGAGGGGTACCAGGGGCCACTGAGTGATCTCGGAATGCTGTGAAGAGAGGAGCAAACAATAGAAAGGGATGAATTCTCTATACCTCAACTACTGCTGCAGATGCTATCAGAGAGACTTCTCACGCACAAATTGTCTTTAGAAACCAAGTGAGACACAATCATCGGGATTGGAAGCTTTCCATTCCCTGGGGTTCTGAAGGAACCCAGGAGGAACATGATGGGACTGGGAGCCTAATTGTGTGAACTGGGCCAGAGATCAGGACTTCTGTGTGACTCCATCCCCGACAAAGTTTCCAGAGGGGATCCTCAGTCTCACTTCCAAGCTGGTAGCACTTATTTTTAACAATTAAATAAAGGTAGGATGGGAACACTGATCCCTTAGGCAAACTTAACTTCTTGGGGGCGAGGCAAGCATGGCATCTGAAGGACAAGAGTGCCAGAGTATCTACTAAAACCTGCTGGGTGAAGGTAAATAAGCCTGTGGAACAAGGGTAGTCAGTGGATGAACTTCTACTGAGATTTTCAAAAATCCTGTGACAAGCATAATTCCTCAGAGAACCACATAAGGGCCAGTCTTACTTTACATTTCGGTGACTTATCTGGAAGGTGGCTTGTAACAGTTGCTGCTGCTCTTCCACCTCTTGGTGGAGGCTTCTCTTGGACCCCTTCCTGACCACAGCCCGACGCCCCTGACTCGTCACTCGGCACTCCCTCTCCTCTCCACTTAGCCTGAACTTTATTTACCTCTTGATTGGCCCCCTGCCCACTCGGGGTTTGGGTTTGGCTTTAAGCTTGATGACTGGTCTGAAAAAAGGAGAAAGAAGTTATTGGAGGTAGCGGTCAGGTATGTTGCCAGGGAAAAGTAAAGGATTATTATTATTATTTTCTGTTTCTAGGAAGGACCCTTTATGCAGAGTATGGGGAGGGGCAAAGCAAAGGCAGTCAGATTTTCCACATATACTGCTGCATACCACTTAACTATTTTTGGAATACATGCTGCTCTCTGGATTCAGCAACAGTAATGAGAAAACTAGTTATGTCAATCCAGGTGGTGAGGGGAGAGGAGATAAGAGGAATGGTAAAGGGAGAAGAGAGAATGGAAATGCAGATGAATTAAGGGAGGTTAGGAGTTCGGGCAGGGGAGGAAGCATGCAGGTGGCTGAGGCTGGAGTCCAAGCTACTTGGGGGAAGCATAAAGATGCAGAGGCTTTTCCTAAGCCATTCCTGCATTATTTCCTCCTTGGGCTTCCTAAGATCAAAGCTTACCCATCCCCATGCCTGCCTCCCCTCCCCTCTCCCCTGGAATGGCCATTTTCCAGTCATATCCCTGATTCATCAGCTTGGGTTCTGGGATGGACATGGATAGGCTGCCTTCCATCCATCCACCTCCTGGGGTCACAGGGATGAGCAGGAGGTCCCGGGGCTCTTGCCCCATTACCTTCCAAGGGGCTTGGAGCGTCGGGCCGAGGCTTTGGCCGCTCGCTTCCTCAACTTTCTGTGAGGATAAGACAACAGCAGAGTCAGGATCAGTCTAGAACGAAGTGGGAAAAGCTAGTGCAACTGGGATCAGGGGCAAGATTTCTTTTCCAATAGTTAGAGGGCTCCTGGTGGCAGGATCTTACGACATCAGATACCTCCAAAGTTCAACCCTTCACAGCTGTTTGGCCTCATAAGCACATTACCAAACAGGTGAGCAGCAGTGAAGGACATGGACTCGGGGCTGATAAAGACCCTATACCAGGACCCACAGAAATTAGGTTAAGGCAGATAGGGAATAAGGACTCTTGGGTTGATATTAGGGCTGATCTAAACCTGGGGGGAGGGCTAGGGGAACGGGTGTTAAGTAGAAGGGGTTAGGATTGCCAGACTGACTAGGCAAGGAGAGAGAACTGGCTTGGTCACACCTAGAGAGGCTATGTATTTTTTTCTTGGATGCTCTCTGGCTTCTGGCATGTCCAGGCCTGAGGCCAGTGAACCAGGACCAAGGACCAAGGCTGGATAGTAAGGGACATTAACTTGGTCTGACTGGAGAGCATAAGGCCAGGCTGCTTAGGATGACAGAACCCTTCCTGCTTTAGTTAAATCCCATATGCTTTAGTCATTGCTTTAGTCATTCACAAACTGAGCTCATTTCCCAAACTTACTTCCAGGGATTAAGTTCTAAAACCTTATTTCTTCTTAATTGGCCTAAATATTTGACCTATTTTATTCTTCAAGAAGTTGCCTTAAGTCTAATGCGTGGAAACTAGGTCTGTTTCTCCACTCATTCTCCCTTTGATTTCAAAGACTTTCACTTTGCCCCCTTTGTCCTGTCCAACTATGTATAATGAATGCAGGTCTTGCCTGTCCTTACAAAATTTATGGAATTCCCTGTTATCCTCTTAGTTATCATCTCTTTGAACATGTTCCTGCTCTGCTGTTTCTCTTGAGGAGTCATCTTTGGATGTGGTATACTATGTGCAGATGTGCTAGGATTTTAATAAATGGATTTTAACAGGGCTGAATCTGCTTGGTACCTCCTGCCCTGGCTTCTTACTGAGGATGTACTTAGTTGGTCTTTTTGCCAAAACGTTCAGTATGTCCAACATTCCTAGCAAAGAGTCCACAATAACTCTCAGGTCCCTTTCCTGAAAAACTACTAAGAAACTTTCCTGAGACGCTACTAAGAGTTTAGAACCTTTCATCATATATGTATCGTGTGAAACTTTTTCTCTAGATGTGTTTTTCTCAAACATGTCTGAAATGAAATATACTTGGCACTTTCTTTCACCAGTAACCCAGAGAGATCATTCTGATCTCCAGCGCTGTATTCAGAAAAACGTAGTTATTACCTAGAAATTTAGAAGTACTTCTTCTCTGAGTTATTTAAGGACTATAGAAGGTCTTTATATTATATATTATATAGTATATATAATAATATACATTATAAGGCAAATACAGGTTACATTAAGGACCTGGTACTTGTTTAGGACCAGTACTGATATTTGTCTTGATATTTCTTCATTCACAAATGTGCTTGTTTTCCCTATCATGTGTTCCTTCCACCATCAAACATGAAAAGCTACCTGCATCTGCACATCCTCTTCTCATTCCAACTGTCTTTCTTCTCTAAGGCCACTGCCCGCAAACCCTTCTGAATTCCTTCCCCTCTGTTCCTTTCTCTCCTTCTCAACTGAGAAGTTGCACATAACCTCTCCTTCTCAATCGAATCCTTTTAAACATGTTCAGCTCTCTCTCTCTCTCTCTCGCTCTCGCTCTCTCTCTCTCACACACACACACACACACACACACACACCCTCCACCCCACATCTTTCTCCCTCTTCATAGAAAAACTTTTCAGTGGTTGTCAACACTCATCATCTTTCCTCCCACTCACTCCTTAACCCACCCCTTTCTGGTTTCCGCCCCCCCCTCCTCGCATCACTCTGCGATAATAAATCCAGAAGATTTTTTTTCTTCTTTTTTAGTCTTCATCCCATTGACTCTTGGTAGCATCTGACACTGCTGTTCTCTCTTTCCCTCCTTGGCTGTCACAACACTACTGGCCTTGTTTCAGTCCTAATTCTGGTTGCTCTTTCTTGGTCTTCTTATCAGGCTCCCCCTCTATATAGTCATTTAAATTTTTAGAGCTCTAAGGCATTCTTCGCACTCCACATCCTCTCTTTATATGTTCTCATTCACACCTAACCTTGTATATTCCATTGCCTTCTTGATGTTCCTACTTAGATATCTCCAAGTTATCTAAAATTTAATGTGGGTCTAAAAAATAAACATAACTCTTCCAGCAAAATCTACGCCGGAAACCTAGGAGTCAACCTTGACTCTTCTCTCTTCAATCCGTAACGAAGTCCTGTCAATGTTCTGTCCTAAATAACTCTCTAATCCATTTGCTCTTGCTCTTCTCTAAACCATTCTCAGAAATACAGTCAAAGTAATCTCTCAGAGCCACAAACCTGATCATGTCCTCTCACAGCCCTCCTCATTAAAAAACTTCAATGATTTTCCATTACTTTTATCATAAAGATCCAAATCCTTAACATAGCCTATAAGGTCTTCTATGATTTGGTGCCTGACTAACTCTCTCATCACCTCTGTGTTCTGAGCACCTTGCACAGTGCTTGGCAAACAGTAGGAGTTCAATAAATATCAAACTGAAATGAGCTAGAAGAGTGACTTCTTAAACAGCACTTAAGCTCTTAGAACCTCAACTTCTTTGCCTGAAAAAGGGCAGTAAATGGTTCAATTATCTGTACATTATTTTCCTCTTCTAAGAGTCTACAACTTTCACATGTTCTAGGGTAGAACTACCAAACGAAGTTTAAAAATGATAAATATATCACATTCTGATTTTCTTATTCTCTAAATCTTACTGACTTCCTCTAAAAGCTAGCAGATGCATCTTCTTTCTCTAAGGAAGGTAGAGTTGTTTATAACTATCTTGCCTAGCCTTTATAATTGTATTACCTACGAGGATTCTCCCTCTGTCCGACTTGACCTGTGAAGGAGTATCTATACCATATCCTCATCACAGAATCTCCCAGGACCCCTGTAATCTCTTTCCCCACTAAGAATGAACACTGTACGAAGTATATTTCCTTCTCCAGCCTTCATATCCCAGACTCAGTAAGAGATCCCAATAGGTACACAAATATTCCTGATTTCCGAAACTTACTTGAGGCTGTATATACGTGGGTACAATTCCCGGGCCTCAAAATGCCCCGGGACGGCCCACGTCTAAAGTTAGTTCATATTAACTTGAAGCCCAGAGTTGCATGATGGATACCATCCTTCTCTTGAGCAGCTTCAGTATCATTTTAGTTCTTTCTTCTTTTATTTTCTATATTCTATCAGTCATCCTACATCTATTCATTCCCCTCTCTCCTCGTTGTCATCCTCCCGCTTCATGACTAATCTTACTGCATCTAGAACTTCCTCTTCCAGTTCACTACTATCAAACTTTTAAAAACATTGGCCTTATTTTATCACTGTCCCATACAAGTACTTTTATTTTTTAATTTTCCATAAGATAAAGGTAAAACTCTCCAATCTGGCATGAAAAGTGTTCCATTTTCTAGCCTTACTCTATCCATTCGGATCTTTCTTCCACTATTTCTCAGTATAAATCTTCTACTCTTGTCAACTGTCTTTCAAAATATCCTATTCATTTTCATCTTTGTCGGGGTCAGCAATAACTTCCATGTTGCTAAATCCAGTATTCATTTCTCAGTCCTCATGTTTTTAGACCCATCAGCGGCGCTGACACACTTGATCACTCTTCCTTGAAGCACTTTACTTGGCTTCTAGACCTCCACACTCACCTGCTTTTCTTTCTACCTCACCTCCGTTTGCATTTTTTTTTTTTTTTTTGCGGTACGTGGGCCTCTCACTGTTGCGGCCTCTTCCGTTGCGGAGCGCAGGCTCCGGACGCGCAGGCTCAGCGGCCATGGCTCACGGGCCCAGCCGCTCCGCGGCATGTGGGATCTTCCCGGACCGGGGCACGCACCCGTGTCCCCTGCATCGGCAGGCGGACTCTCAACCACTGCGCCACTAGGGAAGCCCTGCATTTTGTTGTTGTTTTTTGTTTGGCCACGCCGCACCACGCCATGCAGCACGCAGGATCTCAGTTTCCTGACCAGGGATCGAACCCGTACCCCCTGCATTGGGAGCATAGAGTCTTAACCACTGGACTGCCAGGGTAGTCCCCTCTTTGCACTTTGCCTTATCTTTGCCTTATCTCCGCCTTATCTCCCTGACGCTTGATTCTGCCACATCCCTTACAGTCTATTCTTAACAAAGCAGCCCAAATAATACATAAAAAGTGGAAGTCAGATGTCACACCTCTGCCCAAAACCTTATCTCACACAGAGTAAAAACCAAAGACTCTCAAATGGCCCTACATGATCTGGCTCCCCATTCTTTCCCTATCTCCTCCTGCATCACATGTCCTATCATTTTCTCCCTTGTTCACTCAGCTCCAGCCCCAGGGGTCTCCTGGAGCATGACAAGAATCCCCCATCCCCGACATCGTGATACACACCACCACACTCCCCAGGATCTTCTCATTTATGATGCCTCTTCCTGGAGATGCTCATCTAGATTTTTGCATAGCTTGTGCCTTCGCCTCCTTTAAATATTTTCTCAAATGATGCCTCCTCTGACCTATTTAACACTGCAATCCCGGTCCCGCTTCCTAACCCTTTCCCTGCTTTATTTTTATCTATTATGCCCTTTGCCATCCTTACATTTTGTAATGTTACTCGTTTTCTGGTACTTCCCTAGTCCATGAGATCAGGGATTTTTGTCTGTTTTGTTCATTATTGAATCCCTAGTATCTACAACAGTCCCTGGCACACAGTAGGCACTCAATAAATAAATGTTGAATGGATGACTCTCTACACTTTTGTTCATGCTACCCTCTTCACCTGAAATGCCTGCTATTTAAATCGTACTAATCTTTCAGAACCTGGTGTTTGGATTAGGAAAGGTAAAGAACAAGCACAGGGAAAGAAATATAGCCCCAAGGTAGATAATAACAAAGGAGCACAGCACATAGATGTTTTAAACCATATGAGTCCCTATGCCAGATAAAGTATATTCCTTGGGGCTGAAAGATGTGTTTCAGAGCCAAGGCAAAGAAAATCTGAGCAAGTATGGAAAAGACTGGAGGTTGGATAATGTACTGATTTTTGAAAAGAAGGAAGAGGATTCTTCAATCTACAGATAATTAATATTCTAGAATAAGTTATTAAATAGAAAGTTTGTGAGCACTGAGGAAAAATATGGTGATCCTTAGAAATCTAAAAGGATTTCAGTAAAAATTAGCCCAGTCAAACCACCATGATTTCCTTTCTTGGTAAGATTACTAAATTGGAAGGCTGCAGAATGGCTGTGAACATAATATAGCTGGATTTTAGCAAAGACTAATAAAATCTCCCATGATTTCATTACAGATAAGATGGTATAATGTTGGCTACATCATTGTAGTGTTCAGTTTTTTCCCAATTGGCTGAAAAAACATTTTACAACTAATGATTAAAGGTTTGATGTAAATCTGGAGGATTCATAAGAAGAGTGAGACTTTGGTTTTAAAGATTTCAACAATTTTAACAGTCACTTTGATGAAGTCAGGAAGCAGAGCTATCATATCTATTGAACAGAGGAGGCAGGGAGGGCTGACAAGTGGAAAATGAACAGAGGAGGCAGGGAGGGATGACAAGTGGAAAATAATGTCAAGATTCAAGATAATCTCATGGGATCATCATGGCTTTTCAATGGTTTTTAAATGATGTATAAACTAATAGGGTAAACTCCACAGAGTTAGGCTGCTCTATTAGTATCAAGGATGAGAGAAGACCCAATTTAGGTGATTACAGGGTCAATATGAGCAGTGGGATGCTGCCTCAACAGAAAGGCAGTGCAAAATCTACACATGCTTTAATTAAAAGTGAGCATTTCTGCTGTACCCTGCCCTGATCAGACCACATCTGAAGTAGTGTGCCCAGTGGAAGGTCACCCAGATGTTAAGAGGTCTTCCTGCAAAACTGATCTAAGGAAGAGATGAAGAAAACAATCATTTAAATGACAGAGAAATTTCTAAATTTCTCAAAATGCCAAATTAGATGCTCCAGGGAAGCGAGACGCTGTTAAGCACAGAACCGGTCACCAGTGTGATCCGTTTCCTAGAGGCCGGCGCGTACACCAGGGCTCCAGAGCAGGTGAAGAGGGCCGGGCTTCTGGGCCGAAGCATATTCTGGAGAACTTGCCTAGGAGTCCTGAGGGCTCGCGCGGTCACAGACGGCTCGTGGGCCGCCTGGACCCAAGGAGGCGCCAGGCCCCTCCCGGCGCCCTCCGGCCTTCAGGGATTGGCGCTCTGGCGGGGACGCACCGCCCCGGGGAGGCTCCGGGCCTGTCACCTTCAGACTCCCGGCGTCCGGCCCCGCCCCAGTTCCGCCTCTGTAGGGCACGGCCGCGCCCCACCCCCACCCCCCAACTCGACCCGGGGGCTCCTGGGCCGCGCCGGCACCGTAACCGCAACCGCCCGCGGGCCTGCGGGCCGCTGGACATGGCTTCGCGAGACCCGGCGCTCGCCCCGGGTCGCGGAGACGCCGCCTGGCGACCGATGGAGTCACGGGCACCGACGCCATAGCCGCCGCTCACCCCGCGCCGGCTCGGGCCGCTAGAAAGCTCGAGCCTCGCCGGTCCCGTGGCAGACTCGCCTCGGGGACCGCTTCATGGTCCCGCAAGATTTCTCAACTCTCCAGTTTAGCAGAGGCCTCCACATTTCCCCACTCTTCCGGAGCCCAGGTTCCCCCAGTGCCCCAGCCCCCTCGGAGGTCTCTCAACACCATTCCCTAACAAGCGCCCTCGTCCCTTCACCTGTAGAAGGCCACGTTGACCCTCTTTTCGCTAGGGAAGCCCAGCATCCCGCAGACCACGTGGCTGTTATGGGCGCTCCATCCTTTGTCACACACTTGCGACCAGCCGTCCGGAAGCCTGACTTCGACCAGTCCCTCAGTCACGGGCAGGGGCCGCCTGCCCCGCCCAACGGCTGGTCGAATTCGTACCTCCTCCACTTGCAGGTGATGCTCTACCTGGGGATGGGACCACAAGTAGAGGAAGGAATCCCAATGACACCTTTCATATGTCCGGCCACCCTCAAGGAACCCTGACTGAGTGTGCTTGCTGTAAACCCAATGGCGAGACGGGGCTGGGAGGCAGGCCTGCTCTCTAGGAGGTGTGTGGGTGTGTTGACTCTCTTGGGGTGTGTGGGTGTGTTGACCCTCCTGCAGCCATGAGTGTGCAAGGACATGCTATGCTCTGAGAAATGACTAAGGGTCCAGAAGAAGCTGGGGAAGGAGCATCTAACTCTGCCTGGAGCCTGAGGGAGCACTTCACAGAGGAAGTGGTATTGAAGGAGGAGGAGTAAGTAAGAAGGGAGATGTCCCCGGAGAGGAGGACCATCTGAGGTGAAGGAGAGCACAGTGCCCTGAGGACCAGGGATGAAGTTGGAGAGGCTCATGCCAGGCTTAGTAACTTGAATGCTAATGCTAAAACCTGGACTATACAGTGTCTCGGAGCCCTGTCATTTTGTGCCCCCCCAGGTCCCCCACCAACCCAAATTATCCCCTTGGGCATATGGGATCCTCTACCTTCTAGTATCTGCGCATATAACCGTCTCGCCACCCTGGGTGGGGTGTGTGTGTGTGTTTATGAACTACAGACCTCAATGACATTGGAATCCGAGAAGCCGGGGAGGCGCTCGTCCTTGCAGATGACCCCGGCATCCTCATCGTGGGTACAGTCACTGTTCCCCCAGCCCCGGGAGGCACATTCAGTCACACTCTGCTCAGTCCCACTGCAGCTCAGGTTGTCCAGCCAGATGCGGCCTGTGGAAGGGCGGGAGATAAGGGGACAGAGGGGCTTGGAGAGGTAGTATGGGGATGTTGGTGAGAATGAGCGTGGAAGCCTCATACCTGGTAAGGTAATGAGTGGGGAAGGGACAGGGGACCCTGGAAAGGAATACGAAAGGGAGCATAGGATTGATGGAGGGTCGATAGTGATCTGGGGATACTCAAGAATTTGGTAGGGTGAGTAAAAAAAACCAAGAGTCAACACTGAAGTTCTGATCAGCCCTGACCCATTCAATGACAGCTACAATTAATCAAGTACCTACTGTATGTGAGGCAATCTGCCAAGGTATGTACCTATGTGAGCATCCTTAGAACAGAGCTGCCAGAAGGTATTATCACCATTTTGTATAAAGAAATTGGAGTTCTGAGGAGTTAAGTAACTTGACTAAGACCACAGCCAATACACGGGGGTTTAGGGATTTGAGCCATTTGTGAGATTTGGAAATGTAAAATCCTTTCACCTCAGCCTTACATTCTCCCATGTGCCCCCCATCTGCGTTGCCACGTTGCCCTGCGTTCTTCTCTCTGCCTGGACCAAACTGAAATGAATATCACCGACTTTCTCTCAGAATTGGGTGGCCCCTCAAAGGTTGGTCCCAGCTAATGTGCAGGGACCCCTCATGCACATCCTGACAGGACTTACCCAGCTTCTGCTGGGATACCTACCTCCTGCCCCAGCAGGCTGTTGGAACCATCACAAAGTCCTTGAGACTCTTTTATGACTCCCCCACTCCAGGTCTGATTCAGTCCTTTGATGCCACCCAGAAAAATCCCTCAGCCAAATGACTGTACTCACATTTGAAGACAACCATCATGTAATTGTTATCCAAAGCTTTTTCCTTTCTTACCAAATATCCCTGGTTTCTTCAGCTATTCCTTGAAAATTGGCCTCCAGTCTTTCACATCTGGCCAGCTCTCCTCTGAATATACTTCCATTTTTAGGATCTTAGTTCCCTGACCAGGCATTGAACCTGCACCCTTGGCAGTGAAAGCGCGGAGTCCTAATCCTGGACCACCAGGGAATTCCCAGTACTTCCATTTTCTGCTGTCTCTCTGGAAATGTGGCATCTAAAGTGACACTTCATTCCAGAAGTGATCTAGCCAGTGGAAACTGGGGGATTAGCTGCAGACTGCACCGGTTTCTATCAATCTCACTGTGAGCTCATACAGTGTAAGCACCCCCAGATCTCAGAATTGTTCCTAATCCCCTACTACCCACATTCATACTTGTCCTAGAGTTTATACTTGTCTTTGGTCAGTTCCAGCTTGTTGGTTTCAGCTCTGGTCTATAATCTGATTTTGTTGGCTGCAGTATCTGTGATTCCTTCTGGCTTTGGGACATCCAGACATCATTTACCTGCTTTCAGCTTCCCATGAAACCAGTTGTCCTTTAATCATACAGGGCTCACCTGTGTCAGCGCTGTCTTTGCACGTGGCTTTGTAGAATCATACTTTTGCAGCAGAAAGGAACTTAGAGTTCACCTAGTCATTTTGCACATGGGGCATCTGAGGCTCAGAGAAGGCACTGACCAGCCTAAGTTCACACAGCTCTGAGAAGTGACTGCTGGTTGGTTTGTCCCCCATGGTTGTACTTGACACTGGCTTTTCTTGGTGTTCTGTGTCCCTATGGCTGTGCCATCCTGGTGTTCCCTCTCCCTACATTTGGGTTGCACTTTGGCAATACCTAGGCTGTGCCTGGAGCATTGCTCACCTGTTCCAGGGCCGTATTTGGCACTGTGGGTCCAGCCTGTGGCCTCTGTGAAGCCCAGCTCCCGGCATAGGACATGGGCAGCCTGAAGTGTGAAGTCGTCATCGCAGATGGTGCCCCATTCGCCAGCCCGCTGGATCTCCACGCGGCCCTCGAAGGGCTTCCTGGGGAAGCCGGCCAGCCGGAACCGTAGCCCCTGGCTCCCAGCCCTCTTCTCAGGGGCCGTGGATGGGGATGGAGATCCCAGGCACGAGCTGCACAGCAGGCACAGCAGCAGCCCCCACAGGCTCCACTGCCAGACACCGACAGGTCGCATGGCAAGGAAGGCCTGGGTGCCCCAGAGAGAGAATATGTGAGAGAAGCTGAAATTGAGCCAGGCCCAGGTCTGAGAGAGAGGTCATGAAAGGAAAAGAGACACTGGTTAAGACCAGAGACAGAGAGACAGTGCGAGAGAAAGAGAGGGACCCACGGACTAAGAGAGACAGTGAGAAAGGAACACATACTAAATAAGAGCAGAAACACAGAGTCAAAGAGGCACACAGACTGAGAGACCCAGATTGGGGGGCGGGGGAGGGAGAGAGAGAGGCTCTCCCTCCCTTTTGTGAAGAATAAAACTCTCACTATTAGTTGTTATGTCTCACAATGTCCTTTTCCTAGTTCTGCTATCATCACCTCCATACCCCGACTCGCGGGTCAAGGAGACCCAGTGATCAAAAGACAGAGATTAGAGACCAAGATCAGAGAATGGTCCAGATAAAGAGGAAGAGACTGAGCAAGAGACACGGAGAGGGAGACCCAGACTGAGAGAATGTGAGAGGAAGGGAAACTGTGGGAATGAAAGGGGACCAAACAGAGACAGTAGAGAGAGCGACAATGTTGAAAATGGATAGAGAGGGATCAGGAGAGAGCCTGGCACACAGAATTGGGGGGCAACTGAGAAAGGCAGGCAATAGGTGAGGAGGAGGGGAACTGACAAGAGCCAAGGAGCAGAGGCAGAAGGGACCCAGATGATCCTATTCAGCCAGTCAGACAGAGGACAGATAGCTACTGATTGTGGAAAGAGGCAGGCAAGGAGGGGCTTAGGAGACCCTCGGATCTCAGGTCCCCTGAATGGGAGCCAAGCCGAGAGTCCTCTCTGGGCAGATTCCAGGCAGAGAAGGCAGAGAACCAGAATGCACTGGAGAACTCTTGCACATCCTACATGCTCTGCAGGGTCAAGGGGCCCAGGAGGGCCAGGCCTCAAGGTCGGGGGGTGGGGGGGTGGTGGGGGGGTGGAATGGGGTGGGGTTTTCCAAGCCTCCTGCCAACACCGCCATCTCCGTCACGGGCAAGCGGAGGCGAGAGCACCAATCGGCTTCTCTGCCAAGGCCTTCCCTCTGTCTGGGGCGGAGAACAGCCCCTCTACAGCGAGCTCCCCCCCCACCCCCCCTACATGCTTCCCCCAACTCAAACAACCCAACAGGGCAGCTTTGTTTGGGAACATTTTGGCTTGGGGACGCAGGGAGAGGGCCTCACAGAGGAACCCCCAGCCTTAGGGCCCTCCCGGCTGCCCTATTTGGAACATCCAGCAGCCCCCGCCCCCCAATATCTGCTTCATTTCTCCACTCTTCTTGTGTCTCACTCTTCTTTGACAATAATAAAACCCTCAGCAGCTTGACTTCCCTTTGACTTTATCCCACATCACCCCTTTTCCCAGGTCCCTACACCATCCTCCATCCACAACTCTCCTTCCTCCCACGGGCAGCGTGACTCTCCCTACCTGTGGCTGAGCGGGGGCCGTAGCGGCTGGGAGAAGAGTCTTGGTCCTGGAGTTCAGTTCTAGGGCTTACAAAAAAAGTGCTTGTCCAGGGGAGACTGCTCCCCCTTTCTCCCCCAGCCCTTTCGTTCCTCCCACGTCCCCTTGAGCCCTCCCACATTCCGCCTTCTCCCACGATCCCTCCCAGGCCAGTTCCCTCCTCTTCTCCTGCCCTCCTCTTTGGAGCAGGCCGCAGTCGCCGCTCCACCTCCCTCCCGCCCCCCTCCCCGCCTCCCAGCCTGCTTAATAAAACTTTCTTTTCTCGCGGGTTGGGTGCAGGGTAGCTAGCTGCGGCCAGAGGGCTGGACACAGAAGAGGCCACGGGGCCGCAGACCGTCCTGCGTCCCGTGCAGCGACTCGGCTCCGAGTTCCGGAAAGTCTTCAGTCCCTAGCCCTTCCCCCACGTCCCCTGCTCCGCGGATCTTAAAACAGCCCAACTCCGGCCGAGCAGGGGTCGGGTCAGGTCGGGTCTGGGGAATTGAAGCCGCGAGGGCACGTATGGTCCCTCCAATGCCCCAGGGTGCCCGTCGGCATTTTCGAGATGATGTCACGGCCTTCACTCTGACGTCACGTTGAGCATCTGACGTAGTAGGCAGCCCCCAAGCCTAGGTGCCGGAGTCCTCTGACCGAAACCACGAGGTTTCCTTCGGTGGAGACACTTGTGCGCGACCCACAAGTTGGGCCGGACGTGGTGCACCAGCCAGCTTATCTAGATACCCCCTCCCCTTCCTTCTGGCTTGTCTCCTTCCTCCCCTTTCGCGGTCCGGGGAGGTTGCGGGGGTGGGGGGAACGCCTCCTGCGCGAGCCCCGCCCCGCCCTCCTCCCTGCCTCGCCCCGCCTCCGGCCCACAGGGCCAGGAAGGGCGGAAGGAACCGCCCGGGGCCATGGACGGGGCCGTGATGGAAGGGCCGCTGTTTTTGCAGAGCCAGCGTTTCGGTACCAAGGTAGTGTGGGTAGGGGTTGCCGAACCCCATCAGAGCTAGGGGTGGGCAGCTGAGCCTAGATGGAGGGAGGCGACCGGCAGTGGGTTGGAGCGCGGCGCCCGGAGCCGGAGAGCCTTATGAATTTCCGGCTAAATTGCTTTGCACACACTCGGAAGATGCGTCTGCCGGCCTCCGGCTTCGCCTCTCTGGCCCTGGGGGAGACGGAGCGGCATCCTCCTTGGGAAACTTCGCCTGCCGTCGGGAAGCCTCAGACCTGAAATTGGCCCGCGCAGGTCCCTCCCTCCCTGTCGGGGCCCGGGCCGCCGGTGTTTGCCTGCTCTCCCTCCCTAGTGTCTCTCCGATCTTTCCCCAGAGGTGGAGGAAGACCTGGGCGGTGCTTTACCCGGCCAGCCCCCACGGTGTCGCGCGGCTCGAGTTCTTTGACCACAAGGGGTCGAGCTCTGGAGGGGGCCGAGGGAGCACGCGCCGCCTGGACTGCAAGGTGATCCGTCTGGCTGAGTGTGTGAGCGTGGCCCCTGTGGCCGTGGAGAGCCCCCCTGAGCCCGGCGCCACAGCTTTCCGCCTGGACACCGCACAGCGTTCCCACCTGCTGGCGGCCGACGCGCCGTCCAGCGCCGCCTGGGTGCAAACGCTGTGCCGAAACGCCTTTCCGGTGAGGGGGCCGGGGCTGCCGGTGAGGGGCTGGGGCGAGCTGCACTGGGCCCAAGAGTCCGTGCGGGGTGGGAGCAGTTACAGCGGCAGAGGAACTGGGCTGACTCAGACCCTGGGAACCGCGGTGAGGGAATTACAGTCTCCTTCATACTCTTTCTCTTTACCCCAGAAAGGCAGCTGGGCCCTGGCGCCTGCCGAGAACCCACCCAAGCTTTCTGCCCTGGAGATGCTGGAGAATTCACTGTATAGCCCTGCCTGGGAAGGTAGATGCCTGAAAAGCCCCAGCAGGGATGGCATGGAAAGAAAGGGTGTCCTGCAAGGGGAAGTAGAATGCTCCTGAGAGCTGGCTTTCACGTGCATGCTTGGACAACCTGCTCCCTCCCCCCACCCCGGTCCTGGCCAGGTGCCAGTCTAACTGTGTATTCCTTCCAGGATCCCAGTTCTGGGTAACCGTGCAAAGGACTGAAGCCGCTGAGCGTTGTGGCCTGCATGGCTCCTATATGCTGAGAGTGGAGGCTGAGAGGCTGACTCTCCTGGGCGTGGGGGCCCAGACTCAGATACCGGAGCCACTCCTTTCCTGGCCTTACACTCTGTTGCGTCGCTATGGCCGAGACAAGGTGCGGTGCAGGACTGGCTCCCTGGGTTGGGCAGCTGTGGGAGGGGTGGGGCAGGACTGCGCTTTCTTGCCTAGCCCATGACCCCACCTCCCTTCCCAGGTGGTCTCTTCTTTGTAGGTCCCCTAACTAGTTCCAGCCCCGTGACTCACCTCCTCTGATGGCTCCTGATTATGTGTTTCCCTCCACACCCTCTTCAGGTCATGTTCTCTTTTGAGGCTGGCCGCCGCTGCCCCTCTGGCCCTGGAACCTTCACCTTCCAGACGGCACAGGGAAATGACATCTTTCAGGCAGTTGAGACTGCTATCCACCGACAGAAGACCCAGGGAAAGGCCAGCCAGGGGCAGGATGTTCTCAGAGCTGATTCCCATGAAGGAGAAGTGGCAGAAGGGAAGTTGGCTCCCCCCCGGGGCCCCCAGGAGCTTGCAGGCAGCCCTCCAGCCCTGTATGCTGAACCCTTAGACTCCCTGCGCATTCTTCCAAGCCCTTCCCAAGATTCCCTATACTCAGACCCCCTGGACAGCACCCCTGCTCAGGCAGGGGAGGGGTTACAGTTAAAGAAACCTCTCTATTGGGACTTGTGTGAGCATGTGCAGCAGCAGCTGATAAAGGCCAAGTTGACAGACCCCAGAGAAGACCCCATCTATGATGAACCTGAGGGCCTGGCCCCAGCTGCTCTCCGGGGCCTTTATGATCTGCCTCAGGAGCCCAAGGATGCCTGGTGGTGCCAGGCTCGGGTGAAGGAGGAGGGCTATGAGCTCCCCTACAACCCTGCTACTGATGACTACGCCGTGCCACCCCCGCGGAGCACAAAGCCCTTCCCAGCTCCCAAGCCCCAGGGCCTGGCCTTCTCTGAATCCGGTGCTGCAGCTGGCAGTGGCAGCAAAGGCCACAGCTCAGACACTGCCCTGTACAGCCAGGTCCAGAAGAGTGGGGCCTCAGGTAGCTAGAACTGTGGGCTCTCTGGAGCAGGGACTGACAGGACTGGGGCCAAGTCAGAGGGCTCCACATGAGAAGAAGGGCAAGGCTGGGGTTGCTGATAGGAGGACCATGGGGAGGTGGCACTGGGGATCAAAGAAACCTGTTAGAACCAGCAGGAACCAGAGGGGTCTGTGTGTAGAGACCAGGGTACAAGGGGAGTCAAGGGAAGGATGATGTGTCCCAAGAAGTCATGGAAGTGGGACAGTTGGCAGGGGCTCAGGGATTGGATCTGGGGGAGGCCAGCACCTCTAAGTCATCCCCACCAAAGGAAGGGATAGCTGCTGGAGCAGTACTATAGAAAGGGGTGTTCGGTCAGAGTAGGTACAGTTTGAGGGGCCTGTATGGAGGCTATAGGGAGACACTGGGCTGTGTCTTGATCCTTACCCCGGCATTGTTCTTTGCCAGAGAGAGATATTTTTTTTTAAGTTTTATCCTCATTAAAGTCAGTTTGGGTTTAAGAGGTCTATGCGTGTGAATAGTCACAGAGGGGACAGAGTGGCAGGCTGTGCTGGGTAGATGTGGAGGGAATCAGGAGAACCAGGAAGGTGTTGGGGGCCACTGAAGGAGGAAAGGGCCTCGGGCAGGGGGGGTCAAGCAGTGTGGTCGTTCAGAGCCTGGGTGGTCCAGTCAGGCCCACCTGGGCTTGACCTTATCTCTGTGACCCTGTGTGTAACATCTGTAACCCTCAGTTTCCCCCACTGCCCCTGTGCAAAATGGGAAAGCTTAATTACACATACAACCTCACAGGGTTTTTATGAAAGGAGTTAAATTTCTCAAGTACTTAATACGATTTCAAGTGCAGAGTAAACATTGTATAAATGGTAGTTATTATTCTGTGGATGGAGAAAGCTGATGGGCAGGTATGAGGAGAGGGGAATAGGAAGGGAATAGGTCTTTTTCACAACACCCTCTCCCCTGTTCTCAGCTCTAGGATGCCTTTCCTCCCCCTTGTCTCACACACACACACACACACACACACACACAAAAGCACACTCACGTGCGTGCGCACACTTTGCATGTAGGTACCAAGCATCAACCACTTATCTGTTTGGAGGCTGAAGGGAGTTGCACTGTGGTGGGTGTAGTGGGAGGGGCATGGGCTTTGGAATGCGGTTTCGATTTCAATCCTACTTGTTTTTCATGAGCTCTCTGAAAACCTCATCCTTGTCTCCTGAGGTTCAGTTTCCTGATGGTGACCTGACTTCATCCACCTACTTACACAGAGCTACATGGAGAAAATCAGGCCTGGGAATGCTCCTAACAATGGTGGAGACTTACTGGTTATTTAATCTTCATTTGTGTTAACAGTATCAAATGATCCAAAAGAAAAATGAGTCCCTGCTTGGCGAAGGAAAAGGGTCGGTGCGTCTCTTCCCAGCCTGAAGAGTGGGGCAGTGGCAGCACTGAGGACTGAGGAGGGGAAGGCTCTGTTTCCCAGCCACCTGGAGCTCACAGAGGCTCAGGTGGATAGGAGGCAAGTCTGTCCACAGAAAGCCATTGTGTGAGACTTGGCATGGATGTGCTTGCACAGGGCAGCTGGGCTGTGGTGCTGGTGACTCAGGGCCCTGAGGGATACTCCTCGTCTGCCTCCTCCTCCTCCTCCTCCTCCATGGAAGGCTGGAAGAAGACATCTGAGGAAGCTTTGCTGGCTGCTGGCATCTTGGGGGCTCTGCCAGGGGCTGGAATCATAGGCAAAGGGGCCACTGTGGCTCGAACTCGATTTGTTTGCAGTGGCCCAGCCTGCAAAGAAAGCAAGAAGAGCTTTCTGTGAAGACCAGACCGTTCTCGATCTTCTGTCCCATTCCCTGCTGGGCCTTCTGTCCTAACTCCTTCATGTGTCCTGTGAGTGACAGCCTCGAGGCCCAGGGCAGTGGAGTCCACTAGGCTCCAGCCTCCACAGTGCCTGTCTCCTGGCTAAGTGTCCTCCTCTGTTTGCTTGTCCACCAGCTAACTTATGGTCGGTTCTGTTCCCACCTCTAGACTGACTGTAGTTTGGAAACATCTTTCTCTTGTAACTTCAGGTAAGACAAAGCGGGGGTTTTCCTATAGCCTCTGTTATTGAGAAACAAGGAAAAGATTAATAAGGGCACGAAAGGAAGCCCAAATACTATAGAACATGGATTTCATAAAAATAAACACTCCCTGGGACTTTCCTGGTGGTCCAGTGGTAAAGAATCTGCCTTACAATGCAGGGGATACGGGTTTGATCCCTGGTCAGGGAACTAAGATCCCACATGCCGCAGGGCAACTAAGCCCCGCGTGCCACAATTACTGGGCTCGTACGCCTCAACCAGAGAGCCTGTGTGCTGCGAACTACAGAGCCCACGTTCTCCGGCGCCCATGCGCCACAACTAGAGAGAGAAAACCCACATGCCACAACTAGAGAGAAGCCCGCCCGCCACAATGAAAGATCCCACGTGCCTCAGTGAAGATCTCGCATGCCACAACTAAGACCCAACACAGCCAAAAATAAATAAATAATAAAATAAATCTTAAAAAAAAAAAGATAAATCCCCCCTTCAATTACTCTTCTCTCTCAACCCCTGTCACTAGAGCCCTGTCTCTAAGCTACTAACCTTGATCAGCCTCCCTTTACTCATCTGTAAAATAAGCATAACACTTACCTTGCGGGGATGCTGTGAGGATTAAATGAGAAAAATATATGTGAGAACACATGTCACAGAACCTGGCAAATGACTGCTGCTCAGTAAATGCTAATTTCCCTTCCCTTAGGCATTTCTTTCCCCACCTTCCCTTAAGCCTTTTCTTTCAACAGAGGCTTGTGGTTGTAGTTCCAGTGCCGCCAGTTTGCTTAGTGGGACAATGGTCTGTTAAATGACTAATGATTTATCACAAACACTGCAATTAAGATACCTAAACATATGTAAATGCCCAAGCGGGGGAAAAAAAAAAAAAAGCCCCCTTACCGGGTAGGGGTTGTAATTTTCTTTGTTTAGGGCAAAAGGCTGCTCTTTTTCTTCCTCCCCTGTATGCCCTCTTTCTGCCAGAGGGGATCCAGGGAGGATACTCCCTTGGATGGGGAGGAGTTGGGCACAGGGGAAGAGGACTCTCTGGGATTCTGAGCATAAAGGGGAGGGAGGGAAGTACCTTTCTCAGAGCCCGGCTCTCCCACCTTGGGTGGAGCGGGCCCTGAGGCTTGGCAAAGGTGCTGTTCAGGTGTGAGTACAGGTGGCTCCAAACCTGCAAGGGGTTGTAGGTGGGTTCTAGCTCCAGGTCATCCAGCATGCTCTGAGGAAGAGAGAGGAGGAGCCTCACCTGGGGGTCTTGAGGTCACAGAACCCAAGATGTCAGGCAGAGACCTGAGTGTGAGAAGCTGGAGGAGGTCTGATGACCCAAGGGCTTCACTGAAGGATGTGAAATAGATGCGTGTCCTGCTGGGTGTTCTGCCCCAGGTCTGAGTGCTTGTGAGGTAAGTGTCAGGCAAGGGTACAAGAAGCAGCAACAACTGAGTGGTTAGGGACACTGAACACTCTGGCCCTGAGAACAATGTCACAGGATGCTGAGAGGGGTCAGAGCGCTATGAAGGTTACAAGGGATCCAGTGTGCGAAGCTGTGAGGGAGGCTGTGTCCCGGCTGGGGTGCTCACAGTCTGCAAAGCAAGTACACTGAGTTCTCGGCGGCCTTTGAGGTGAGTATAACCAGAGGACATGCCAGCAGAGCATTCCTGAGCAGCCAGGTTTTCCGGCCACAACTTCCTGTGCCAGGAACCACTGGCCCTGAAGTGAGACACTGAGTGAGCCATGGCCACTTGTGCCCACCTCTCTGCATCCCCGTGGCTGCCAAGCCAAGAGTACAATCCCAGGCTCTGTCCTCTCTGCACATAAGTCAGCAACCTAGCAGCAACGATGTGATTCCAGTTCTCTGTACCCAGAGGACCCCCTCCCCTGCCTCAGCCTGGGGAGGCCGACAGAGGAAATCCAGACTCCAGATCCAAGAAGAGAGGAGGGGGAGGAGAAAATGGCCTTCAGAGCTGTTCCCTCCTTTGCATCAGAGTCTTATTTTAAAGCTCTTCCTATTCTCGGTGCCTATATTGGCTGCCTTTCCCTCTTTTTCTCAGGAATAGATGCACACAAACACAGGTACACACACACGTATACACACATTGCAGAGAAAGACCCATGAGAATACACCGTCACGCAGATGCTTGCTTACTTCCTTCTGTCTGGCCTCAGTTCCTTGCTTTCTTCTCTGCTCCTCTTACCACACCCTTGGAACCACTTCTGCCTCTGCTCCCCTGTCCTTTCCTTCAGGGGCTCACTCCTTTCCCTCATCCCTTTCTTGAACTCTCTTCTCTTTTCTCCGCTCTATCTATTCCATGAGATCTGGGCTCACTTGCCTCCACAGTCTTGCGGCTGTCATCAGGCATGTCCTCAGGTAGCAGGGGGAAAGGGCTGGGCAGCATCAGTTCCCGAGTGGCCACTGCCTTCACCAGCAGAGTGGGAGAGTGAGATGGCAGGATCACATAGAAGGTGCTGGCGGGCTCTCTCAGGCTGTGTCCTTGGCTCAGGGGCTCCCCTTTGGCCAATAGCACCCATTCTCTTTTCTGAAACAAAGACATACATAAACGCTGGTTTATCTTCAGTCTTTGGCGTGTTTGGAGGATTAGTCCCAATTGAGGCCTCCCCAAGTTCCTCTGGGGGGTGTCAGGGAGGGCTGAGCCATTTCACCCTGGCCCTGGGGAGAGAGGGACTTTCTGCCTGAATCACCAGTGCCCCAAGGTACTACTGTTTTTCCTTGATTAGGGACATACACAAAGGGTTATCAATGCAGAGACAAGTTCAGAGACGAAGTAGGTGTTCACCTTAGAGGGGGCTAATATATTACTCAATGATAAATGTGGAGTTTCAAGAACTGAAATCCTTAAAAACAGAGCCTTAAAACAGAGACTTCTGTGGGACACTGTGAAAATTCAGGTCTCATTTTGAGAGTGATAAATTTTGCTTGTGTTGCACAACTGGGGTTAGAGTGGGCTGATTGGGGAATGTCCCTGGAATGTCCAGAGAGGGCTTAAAAAGAAGGTGGTCAAAGTCACCTGGGAAGAGAGAGGAGGAGGAGAGATCAGGGAGAGGAAAGCTTTGGTACAAGGAGGTAGGTGGGGACAGGGCCTTTGATATCAACTCAGCCCATCACAGGACAAAAAGAAGGGTCAAAATTCTGGGGGTGGCAACTCTTTGAGTGAAGGGTACTGCAGAACAGAGGGGTGACACTTTGTCGTCTGCCATGGAGATTAAATAAGTTAGCATATGGGTAAGAAGAAGAGACAAGCAGACATATTAGCAGATGTTCTGCATGTACCCTTTTAAACCAGGAATGGAAATGAGACAATTTTCTGTGGTAGTTTTTCAAGGAAAACCACAACTCCAGGAACCATGGAGTCAGGACTGTTACAATCATCTTTAAATCTTTGAATTGTGTTCTCTTCCTTGAGGTGATCATCATAACAGGTACATAACAGTCTCCTTGCTACATAAGGTGAAAGAAAGCACACTAGCTCTACCCACTCTAACATATATGAAAAGTTGGAAGAAATAATACAAGAGGAAAGGCAAAAAGGAGAAAAAAGATCTTAAGGGGATAGAGGAATTATCAGTGTCTTGTGGAAGACAAGTGGAAAGTGACACAGTGAAGCAGAAAAAACCTGCTGTGGCATTAGAATTATACCCCAGAGCAAATGTGCTGGGGTGGAGGTGGGGCTGGAATTCTAGAAACTTCTTTTTTCCTGTTTTTCTTTTTTAAAAAAATTCTTTTGTCCCCCTTCTTTCCTCTTCCCCACCCCCACTCCTAATACACACTTTTTTTAAGTAAGGGAAATACCATGATGTCTCTCTAGCCCAGCCCCTGTAGACATGACTCCAGGGCCTGCTGTTAAAACCACTGTAGAATTGAGAGGGGGAACTGTTGTAGTCGGGGGTCCGGGCTCGGAATCGGACTTGTGGGAAACCCTGGTCTGCTGCGCTGATGCCTGGTCTGTTGGTTCGCTTTGGGATCACCTTGATTTGTCTTCCTCTAAATAGGGAGTCATCTAAGGCCAGGGAAGCCCTCACTGACTGTTTGTCTGAGAACTCTATATATGCAAACTCTTTGGGATGACCACTAAATTTGTCACAGAGTATGGTAACGTGGTTGACTGAACCACAGCCATGAAAGTGTGCTTCCAGCTCTTCCGCTGTTGCACCATAGTCCACACTGTCAACATAGGTGGAATGGGCATCGGCCTCCATCTTCTCCTCAATGGACGTGATCAGTGGGCCGGCATTGCTGGAGGTGGACTCATATTCATTTGCTTCTGTACTTCATTCTGCAGCCCCTTTAGCTTCTCAGCTGCCGACTCCTTCCATCTCCCGACTCAAGCTTTGATTGCTTCCAGTTCCTTCTCTAGAACAACACATCAATCCTGGGCCCCTCCTGGTGGTCGAGGCTGCATCACGTTATTCTCCGCAACCCTGCCCCGCCGGCCAGTCGGTCGCTGGCCTGCTCGCTCGCCCTCCTCTCACCCAGTTCTAGACACTTTAAAGCAGTGTCATCATTTTGTACAGCACAGAACTCTGAGGAGGTCTGGTAAGCCAGGCAGGTGCCTTCAGAAGTTCATGCTTAACATTTTGCTTATATCTGGAGATGTGCTGTCTTCCTGAAGAACAGATACAAAATGTATGGAAAGTCTACCTGATGCTTCCCAAGTCCATCAGATTGGAAATAAATGATATAGAAATCATGGTGTATGTGTGCATGGGGAGAATTTGCTCCTGCTCTGAGGACATGGCCTTTTTTTTTTTTTAACATCTTTATTGGAGTATAACTGCTTTACAATGGTGTGTTAGTTTCTGCTGTATAACAAAGTGAATCAGCTATACATATACATACATCCCCGTATCCCCTCCCTCTTGCTTCTCCCTGCCACCCTCCCTATCTCACCCCTCTAGGTGGACACAAAGCACCGAGCTGATCTCCCCGTGCTATGCGGCTGCTTCCCACTAGCTATCTATTTTACATTTGGTAGTGTATATATGTCCATGCCACTCTCTCACTTTGTCCCAGCTTACCCTTCCCCCTCCCCGTGTCCTCAAGTCCATTCTCTACATCTGCATCTTTATTCCTATCCTGCCCTTAGGTTCTTCAGAACCATTTTTTTTTCTTAGATTCCATATATATGTGTTAGCATACTGTATTTGTTTTTCTCTTTCTGACTTACTTCACTCTGTATGACAGTCTCTAGTCCATCCACCTCACTACTAATAACTCAATTTCATTTCTTTTTATGGTTGAGTAACATTCCATTGTATATATGTGCCACATCTTCTTTATCCATCCATCTGTCGATGGACACTTAGGTTGCTTCCATGTCCTGGCTATTGTAAATAGAGCTGCAATGAACATTGTGGTACATGACTCTTTTTGAATTATGGTTTTCTCAGGGTATATGGACATAGCCTTTTTAAGCCTGGAAGGGATGTTCTCTGGAAGGGATATTAGGAAATTGTAGGGCACTCCATTTAATTTGGCTCAAGTAACTTCCAATGTGGCTCAGGCTTTGAATTATTATCATTATTTTAATCTTCTTTTTTTCATGCTGTTTCATGAATTTGTTTGTAGATTAGTTTGTTTATTTATTAAGAATTTACTGAATGCCTATTATGTCCTAAGCACTAGGCACGGGTATATAGAAATTCATTAGACATGTTCGTTGCCCTCTTAGAGCCTGTAATACAGTAAGCAGAAGGTTTGTAAACTAATGTTTGTCCAAGATTTAGGATGACCAACTGTTTCAGTTTGCCCATCTTTAGCACTGAAAGTCCTGTGTCCCAGAAAACACTTCAGTCCTGGGCAAACTGGGGCAGTTGGTTACCTTTCCAAGACTCCATGGAGAATAGAATATCTTGCCACTGTGGCAAGTCCCTGGGGGCTAAAACTATGGCAATATGACATTTCTTGCACCTCAGAGTTATGAAACAAATTCAAAACCACTACACCCTGGGATTACTAAGAAACTTTGAATGTGGCACACAAAAAAATTATGATCTTTAGAATTTGAGTCTATTGACTTTGAGACAATAGCTAAAATTCTGTTAGAGAACTGGTATGCAGAAATACGTGAGGTCTCTCAAAAGTAACTCCTGATGTGGGAACTATCAGAGGACTGGGAAGAGGTTGATTTGAAAGGATTTTACAGAATGCTTTAAAACTTCTGGGATAATTTACAGAGAGGTTGACGGAAGGCTCTGGAAGGAAGACAGGCAAATGTACTTATTAGAGTTTGATAAAGATATTAATTTATCTGCAGTTTCCAGGAGCATTCTGAGACAGTGAGAGATAGGGAAATTGAACTTTACGGCTTCTATTTTGACTCTGAATTTCTAACCTCTTCCTGGACAGTGATTACTTGAAGTCCAGGACCCAAGCTTGAACGAGGTTATGGGTTGACTTGTTTGTACAGGCATTGTACCTGTGATGGAAATGGTTAACTGACAAACCAGGTATCTGAGGCTGAGAAAAGGCAGTGGCATGGTGATGTCCCAGAAGACTAACCTTTGGGGTCCTCAAATTGAACAATGCTTAATGACTGTGGATGACTGCTGAGTACTTTAGAATATGTTTTTTCTAATTCTAAAAAAAGGAGCATGAGTTGGATGCTGAAATTACTGGAAGGCAGGTGAAAATGTGTCTATATTTATGTTGTGCTTAGGGACTTTTCTACGTAAGTTGCCAGGAAGTTTAGATTTTAGGAAGTGGGGATAGATTCTTATTAGAACAGGTGTGACAGGGACAGAATTGAATGCAATGTCATACTCCAAGCTCAGCCTGATTAAAGTCATCCTCCCCACTTCTAACTACTAAAGCTGTGAAGGAAGGTGTGGCAGCCACTGTTGGTTTCCTGGCCACTGCTCCTCTCTCCCTTGCCCTCTCCCTTCTCTTTACCCATTTTTCAGTCTTTCAGTGATTGGTGTGGGGTGATATGTGACCTATACTTAAATAATGAGACATCATCCGAAGTTGCTGGGTGGGGCTTCTGGAAAAGCTTTGTAATACGCTGGCAGGCTTTTTGCCTCTGCACCCTACCCCTTCTTTCTCCCTAGGACAAGACTTGGTCTTAAGGTGCAGCAGCCATCTTGTGGCCATGAGGCAGCAGGCATAAGGATGAAAAAAAGTACACCTGCTGTGGATGCTGCAGTGGGAAAATGGAGAGAGTCTGGGTCCTTGATGGTGTTGATCAACTGCGTCAGCCCCAGAATTGTCTGTCCCTGCACTTCTTGTTACATGAGAAAAATAAACTCTTAATTACTCAAAGTAGAGGTGGGTTGGTTTTCTGTTAGTTACAGACAAATGGATCCTTTACAGATTTCAAAGAAAAGGAAGAGGATGTGGTTACTCACTTCCGGGTATATGGGGAAACAGGAGTAGAAGGGACAATTTTAATGGTACTGTCAGAAGGTCAGATGGGAGTTTATTATATCAGGTAAAAGCTCTGATCTCACCAAACCAGCACTCCCTTGGTTTGCCCTCAATATGATGATGTGGGACCAAATCCATCCATGAAAGAAGCGTTGACCAACTCCTGAGTGGGAGTGTTCCTGAGGCAGCCGCTGAGAGTGGGGAAGGGCAAGAGCACTCATTTTGCATTGCTTGTGGGAAGAGAAACATTTCATTGTCATAATGCATCTAGGAAGAGAAATCACAGCTAGTTACAGAAAAGCCATGCATACCTGGGGGTTTTTGGAATCTGGAAGGACATCAGGAAGAAGCTGTTAATTTGGAATTATTTGCTTATTCTCTCACTCCAGAAGGCAGGACCCAGGAGGGGAAGAAAAAGAAGCGACAATATCCACTACTCCGCTACTCTCACACTGGCTTCCACAAAGGAGACCAGGGGAAGATGGTAAAAGAGATTTCAACCCCCCAAACAGCAGATTATACATTCTTCTCAAGTGAACATGGAACATTCTCCAGAATAGGCCATGTGATAGGCCATAAAACAAACTACAATACATTTTAAAAGATTAAAATCATCCAGGGCTTCCCTGGTGGTGCAGTGGTTGGGAATCCACCTGCCAATGCAGGGGACATGGGTTCGAGCCCTGGTCTGGGAAGATCCCACATGCCATGGAGCAACTAAGCCCCTGAGCCACAACTACTGAGCCCACGTGCCACAACTAACTGAGCTCGTGCACCTAGAGCCCGAGCTCCGCACCAAGAGAAGCCACCTCAATGAGAAGCCCAAGAACCACAACGAAGACCCAACACAGCCAAAACTAAATAAAAAAAAAAAAAAAAGAAAAAGATACTGGATTGTATCTGAAGAACTTAAAAAAAAAATCATATCATCCAAAGTATCTTCTCTGACCACGGTGGAATGCAATTAGAAATCAATAATGAAAAGAAATTTGGGGAATTCATAAGTATGTGAAAATTAAATAACATACTCCTAAGTAATCAGTGGATCAAAGAAGAAATCACCGGGGAAATTAGAAAATAATTTGATATGAGTTTAAGTAAAAACACAACATACCAAAACTTATGAAATACAGCTAAAGCAGTGCTTAGAGGGACATTTATAGCTGAAAACTCCTCTATTAAAATAAAAAGAAGAAAGATCTCAAATCAATAACTTAACCTTCCACCTTAAGAAACTAGAAAGAGAAGACCAAACCAAACCTAAAGCAAGTAGAAGGAAGGAAATTAAAAAATACGGGAGTAGAAAGAAATGAAATAGAGAATATAAAAACAATAGAGAAAATCATGGAACCAAAGTTGATTCTTTGAAAAGATCAAAACAAAACAAAACAAAAACAAACAAACAAAACTTGCTAGCTAGATTGATCAATGGAAAAAAGAGAAAATATCTTAGTTACTAAAATAAAAAAAAAAGAGGTGGCATCACTACTCACCTTACAGAAATGAAAAGGATTATAAGAGAATATTGTAAACAATTATATGACAACAAATGAGATAACCTAGATGAAAAGGACAGATTCCTAGAAAGACACAAACTGCTGAGATTGACTCAAAAGGAAATAGAAAATCTGAATAAATCTGTGTCAGGGGTCCCCAAGACCACTCCCAGGTTCAGTGTTTCACTAAGAAGACTCACAGGACTTAGCATATAGTCATACTCATAAATATGACTTATTACATCCAGAGAATACAAAGGAAAATCAGCATGGAGAAAATCTCATGGGATGAAGTCCAGAGGAAACAAGGTGCAAGCTTTTAAAAGTCCTCTACCTATGGAGTCACACAGAATGTACTTAATTCCTCTAGTGTTGAATTGTGACAACATGTGTAAAATGTTGCCTACCAGGAGAAGTTATTAGAGAGTCAGTGTCCAACATTTTTTTGGAGGCTGGTCACATAGGCACTCTGTACCTAGCACATACCAAAATTCTAGACTCCTAGAAGAAAAGCAGATGTCAGCATATACTTTTGCACAGTTTAGGCACAGTAAGCCACTCTTATTATTTAGGGGATGGTGGAAACACTCCCTAAATCCAAGTTCCCAGATGCCAGCCAAGGGTCAATCTTGCAAGCAGGACTTTCTAAGGAAAGGAATTTCAGGTCTGCTATATTAACTTTTTGTACAACCTATAACAAGTAAAGACATAGGATTAGCAATCAGAAAATTTTTCACAAAAATGTCAAGGCCCAGATGGCTTCGCTGGTGAATTGTACCAAACCTTTAAAGAAATAACACTAATCCTTCAGAAATTCTTCCAAAAAAACAGAAGATAAAGGAACACTTTGCAACTCATCTATAAGGCTAGTATTACCCTGATACTAAAACTAGAAAAAGACATCACAAGAAAATTACAGACAAATATCCCTTATGAATATAGATGCAAAAATCCTCAACAACATACCAGCCAACCAAATCCAGTAATATATAAAAAGGATTATACATAACAAGAGGGATTTATTCTAGGAATACAAGGTTAGCTTCATATCCAAAAATCAAACAATGTAATAATATATCATGTTAATAGACTAATGGACGGAAACTACATAATCATCTCAATAGATGCAGAAAAAGCATTTGATAAAATTCATGATAAAAACATTCAACAGGATGGAACTTCTTCACCCTAACAAAGGCCTCTACAAAAAACCTACAGCTAACATCATAAGTAGTGGTGAAAGACTGGGTGCCTTGCCCCTAAGATTAGGAGCAAGACAAAGATGTCTGCCCTTGTCACTTCTATTCAACAATACTGGAGGTGTATTGAAGACCAAAGGGCCATTTCCCACATTTTCTGGACTGTTAGCCCCCCTAGGATTATGAGGATGACCGTAGGGAAGGGGAGAGGCACTCATAAAGATATTGAGTGTGTCAGCATCCTAGCACTTGGGGACTAATATTTTTAAAATTTGATTTAGAAAAATATAATAATGTGACATTTCTCACATCAGAGAGCCAAGGTGCATATTCCTACCGTTTATCAGTTCTGTGAAGTTCAAAATAGATGTGGCAATAGGTACATGGGTGGGGAAGGGTCAAAAAGGATGAGCGGGGGCAGGCTACGGTGGGGGGCACGAAAAGCTTCAGAGCGAAAGTATTTAAGCAGAATCTGGAAAAAAATTAAAAATTTGTCAGGTTCATAGAGGCAAGGGGAAGGGCTCAGCATGAAAAAGGGTGTGGCTGTGTGAAGCAGTTTAGCATCTTTGGGGAACATTTAGTGATTTATTAGTGTGGCTGGAGTGGAGGATAGAAGGGGCATGGTAAAAGATGAAGCAAGAGAAACAGACAAGGCTGGGCCACAAGAATCCCACTGCCGTCCTGCTATCCTGCTATTCTAGCCCCTGTCTGTATCCCCTGGAGGCTGTATATGCTAACTTCATTCGGATCACTTTTTAAAAAATAGCTCCTGGGACTTCCCTGGTGGCACAGTGGTTAAGAATCCCCCTGCCAATGCAGGGGACATGGGTTCAACCCCTGGTCTAGGAAGATACCACATGCTGCAGAGCAACTAAGCCTGTGCTCCACAACTACTGAGCCTGTGCTCTAGAGCCTGTGAGCCACAACTACTGAGCCTGCATGCTGCAACTACTGAAGCCCACACGCCTAGAGCCTGTGCTCCCCAACAAGAGAAGCAACTGCAAAGAGAAGCGACTGCAATGAGAAGCCTACGCACCGCAACGAAGAGCAGCCCCCGCTCGCCGCTACTGGAGAAAGCCCGCATGCAGCAACTAAGACCCAATGCAGCCATAAATAAATAAATTTATTTTAAAAAAATGGCTCCTGACCTGCCATCACCCCACTCTCAGCTTGGATTCTTGCTCTTGACTCTTCGCCTAATATAACCAAGGAATTTCCATTTCCCCACCCATTTACAGCCCAACCAGGTCATTGCCTATGTACTTAGACTCCTGCTGGGCATATCTTGGCTTGAATCCTGTCACTTCTGTGGCCAATTAGCGCAGACATAGCCCGTAAAACTCTGGAACGTGTCTCCAGAAACTCTGACATTTTAAGTATGAAACTGAAAGATCTAGGTGGTATTTTCATTTCTTTTCCTAGTTCAGACAGACATGACTTTGTAAGAGAAATGGGGATGTGAAAAGTGAGTCACTAGCTACATAACTGGGACTATGTAGTAGGATTTGGTAATTGAAATGATGTTTTCCTGGTGATGAATAAATACATCTAATAAATACTTGGAAAAATTATATATATAATTCCCTACCACATTCCACAAAGTAGTTATCCAAGTTTAGAAAAAGGCAACAACAAAAAATATAAAATAAACAATTAGGGGGATTAGGCAAAGGAAAAATAAGGGTAGGGTGATAATAGAGCCAAGATTAGATAAGATCATAAAAATGCAAACCACCCATTTTTGCCAGAAGCTATGCTTATACATACTTGTAAGAAAACCCAGGAACCTGAAAATGAGAACATGGTGGAACCAGCCAACTAACTGAGGGTAAACCAGAAAAATGTATTATAGGCCGTCTAGCCAGATAAAGGATGCAAAAGGGAATAAATGAACATTTAATAACCATCAACCTCTACATTTGAGTGGGTTGGAATGGCCAGAGGCAGACTGGTTTTCCTGCTTAGAATAACTAGCAAAGCTGAAAAATATACAGAAACCATTTGTCTGAAGGCAGTGAGAAGGTGCTGAAACAATAAAAGTGAGAGATGGTTCCGTCTCTGGAGAAGGAAGAATTCAGAGAGGTGAGGGAGGTACTGCAATTGCTTTTATCCTGAGGGCATATGTTTCTTCTGAGTTGGAGGGAGTGGCGGTGGGAGCTGAGAATCTAGGATTTATACCTCCTGGGGCACTTGTGAGGGAACAGAGAAACTACCAGAACTTTCTGGTGGAGACTTGGAAGGGGTAAGATAGGTGTTCAAGCCAACTTCTCACTCAGCACATTTGCCAAATACTGGGGCTGCATGGAGCAGAGGACAAAAACACCGAAGGAGAAAACCTCTAGAAGTAGAGCATTTTAGCAGACTTGGGAAAGAGTGATTAGAGTTGGGATCGTCCAAGGGGAGGGGATACACATTATAGACCAGGTTTTCAGTGGAAAATCCTAGAGGGCGAAGGGCAAACCAGGGGTAGATTGAGCCTTAGCAGGACTGCAGTCCAACCTCGACTCAGCATAGCTCCTGAGTGGAAGAGGATGATTTGCCAACACTCTATCTGCTTAGTGCAGGGCAGGATGAACCCTCTCAGAAGAGGCCAACACCAACTGGAGCCTCTACAATTTATTTAGACACAATGAGTATCTTTCACCGAAATATTACTGGGTTCATCAAAAGACAGGACCACAGTCTGAAAACCAAATGAAGACAGAGACGATAGAAACAAGGCCACAGGTGATCCAAGTGCTGAGGTTAGCAAAGTACCTTAAAATAACTATGATTAGTTTGTTCACGAAAATAGGTGAAAATACGGAGAATTTCTCCAGAGAATTAGAATCCATAAAAAATAAACAAAGGGAATTTGTAGAACTACTAACCAACCATTATGTACAAATCATATGCCAGATGTATGCTACGTGCTTTACACATGTAATATTACTTAATCATCTTAAAGACAACGTGAGGTATATCTGTTTTTTGTTTTGTTTTGTTTTGTTTTTTGCCGTGCGCGGGCCTCTCACTGTTGTGGCCTCTCCCGTTGCGGAGCACAGGCTCTGGACGCGCAGGCCCGGCAGCCATGGCTCACAGGCCCAGCCGCTCCGCGGCATGTGGGATCTTCCCGGACCGGGGCACGAACCCTTGTCCCCTGCATCGGCAGGCGGACTCTCAACCACTGCGCCACCAGGGAAGCCCGGTATATCTGTTTTACATGTGAAAGGGACAAGGGTTACTAATGTTTGTCATGCACCTTCTCCCTTTTTTTCCTTCTCTCCCACTCCACTTTTACTCATGAAAGGAGAAGCTGTGTGGGTTCTATTCCTGGATATTTTAAATAGGTGGAGAGAGACAGGACCTAAGAGGGAGGGGATTATGTCAGAGAGGCTAAGTCAATCTATAGAATATATATATATATATACATATACATACATACATACATATATATATATATATATATATATATATATATATATATATGGCTGAGAGAGGAAGAAGATAGAGGAACAGGGACTGGGGATATAGACAGAGTTTTAGTTTTTGGGTGTGCGTGTGTGTGAAAGGCTCTTGGAACATCTCCAGGTTAGATATGATCGAGGAGTAGAGGAAGAAAATTTGAAAAATGTCATTGTGGGTAATGAACTATTTCCTCTTTGGCGTTCTTGGGAAGCACACATAAGTTAATTTTAAAATTACTTTTTGTCCTCTGGGCAGTGCTTCTTTACATGCCATTTATATAGAGACAAAACCACATGGGACCACTAGATTTGTTAGGGTTACAAATAGATAAATACACTGAGGCTTAGAGAGGTTAAGTATATGGCCTAACTTCACACAATTGGGAAATAATGAAGCTGTCAGGAACCTAGGACTATCTGAGCCCAAAGCCCATGCTTTTCTCAGACAATATGAATTATACTTTACCACAACAGATTAGAAAACTGCCTGGCCTTGACTCCCAACAAAGAGAGATAACAAAGGGACAGTTTCTACTCTAAACCTAAATTTGACTAAGCCTGAGGAATTAGTTGGTAAAATAGGGAAGTGGTAGAAATTTCAGGAAAAGGCAACCACGTTTTCCTGGATTCTGGGTAGGCAAATTTATATCATAGACTTTAACCAAAATCATAGGATCATATATTTAAAAACTAATTGAAATATGCTTGTCTCCAAAAAGAAATAGAACACACAAAGCTCTAGTGATAAATATAGGCATCCAGAAAGGCCTCATTGCAGAAGCACCATTTGAGCTGGGTCCTTCAGAATGAGGTAGGATTTGAACAGATGGAGATAGGAGAAGGGACAACATGAAAAAACGTTCAAAGGTAGGGCAATTTAAAGTCTGTATATTAACTTGGTTGCACTGTATGATACAGGAAGGGGAATAATGGGAGACAAGGATGGAGTTTGAATACCTGCCTAAGGAATATACACTTTAAGTATGATTAATAGTAAGCCACAAAATAGCTTTAAGCTGAAGAGTGCTGTGTTTCAAGAATATTAATCTGGTTGCAGATTGGAAAATGGATTGGGAAGGGGAAACACTAAAAGCATTGAGACAAGTTAAGAGATTATTGCAATATTAAAGGAAAGAGGGAAAATGAGGGAAATATAAATTAAAGGAAAGAGCGGAAAAAATACATACAGTAGATGCTATGGGGTTAGAGCAGGCAAGACTTAAGTCACTGGGTGAACAACATGTGATAGGGTAATGCTTCAAGAAGATTAATCTGGTCTAATGAACAGGGCAAATTAGAAGAGGGAGAGATTGGAGGTAGGGAAGCTAATTAGGAGTTTCTGAAGAAGTCTTGGTGAGAACAAGCAGCAGGAATGGGAAGGAAAGGACAGTTACAACTCATGAGAAAAAATTTGATATGACTTAGTAATGAAGTGGGTGTAAAGGGAGAGAAGACTGAAAGTGACTGAGGTTACAAGCCTGGGTGAGTAGACAATGGTGGTGCTGCTATTAACAGAAAGACAGAAGTCAGAATGAGAAGTTAGCTGGAGGGGAAACAGGACAATGAGAAACAGAAGTCAAGAGTCAACTGATTACATCAGATTTTCAAAGAACATGTGAAAGAGGTGTAAGAAAGAATATAAAACCAAGGATGGACTTAAAGAAGTGCTGAAAACTTGTAAAAATAGGATCTGGAAGGTTAAAACGCTAAATAAGTCTTGTCACATAGTAGGGACTCCAAAAATATTTGTTGTTGAATGAATGAACTGAAGCTTGTGAAGTATTCTTCCCTCCACAACACACCACCTTTCAGGCTTTTTGCTGCTTGGAGATGTCAAGTGAGAAGCAAGAAGGAAGAGCCATTCAAACACGATTTTGCTTCTTCCTTTTCTAGGAAAGGAGAGTGGTCTTTGATCTGGTTGAGGTGAAACACAAGAAGCACAAGATGGGTAAGGAGCTACTACAAGTACCTAGTACTAGTTTAAGTGAATTCAAGTCCAGTGGTGTACAGAAGCTTGGGGTGCTAAGTGAAGGGAGAAGAAATAGCCTCAGTGTTGTGATCTGTGTTTATCTGGCTACACCTGGAGTAGGAATTTAGCCAAGGAGTTAAAAGTATGAGATATATAGTCAACAGAACTACATTCAACTACATTCTGACTTGGCCACTTCAGTGGCTGTGTGACCTTTGGTAAGTCACTTGATCTCTTTAGACTTCAGTCTTCTCCATCTGTAAAAATGGGGACAACAATCTATCTCACAGAATTATTGTGAGAATTAAATGAGGTAAAGTATGCAAAGCACTTGGTTAAGTGACTAGCTCTTAGTAAGTGCTACTGAAAATGGGTATCTTATTAGACATGGGTCAACCACATACTTGTGAGTTTCCATGAGAGGAGTGATAAAGAAGAGGTCTCTTTGGCCCCTACAGCTGTACCTGGCCTGTAGTGCTCAATACATTTTTGTTGAATAAATAAATAAATACAGATTCTCAAACCCCAAGTTCAGAGACAGAGAGACTCTGATCTCATATAATATAAGCCAGGATGGAAGAGAATACTCTTTCCCATCCTTACTATAAACTATTATGGCTACATAATATATAGCCATAATAGTTTATAGTACATACTGTAAACTATTATCGTTCATTGTTTGGCTGAATTATTGTTCCTCTAACTTTTCCCCTATTTCAATTTAACCATTCCTCTATTTAGGACATTTAAATTGTTTCCAGTTTCTTACCATTGTAAATAACACTGAGATAAACACGCTGGTGCCTATATCTTTGCTCCCTTTTCTCATTGTTCTCTTGGGCTATATTCCCAGTAGTGGAATTGAAGTGTTGAAGGGTACCACTTTCCAGAAAACTTACACTCCCTCTAGCAGTGTATTAAAATGCAACTGTTTAAAATATCATGTACTATAAGAATGCACTGGGCTTCCCTGGTGGCGCAGTGGTTGAGAGTCCGCCTGCCGATGCAGGGGACGCGGGTTCGTGCCTCAGTCCGGGAAGGTCCCACATGCCACGGAGCGGCTGGGCCCGTGGGCCATGGCCGCTGTGCCTGCGGGTCCGGAGCCTGTGCTCCGCAACGGGATGAGAGGCCCGCGTACCGCAAAAAAAAGAAAAAAAAAATGTACTGAAGCCCTATGAGAGCAATTTCTCCCGAGTAGATCTCCAAGATCCTGAGGAATTGGGTAGAGTATAGTAAATGGAGCTCTTGGGCTTTAACAGTTAGGAGGTATCTGTTGTCTCTGCTCTGCAAAGACAGGAGATGGGTGTTCTTCAGATAGGAAACAGGAACTCAGTGGGTGGACCTAAAAGGGAGTGTGGGCTTTGAAACAGGAAAAAAGAAGTCTGCTTCTGATAGTGAAAGGGACACATTACTGTGCTGTCTTGATCTCTCATATCCTACTGGGTCAAACTGCTATTCTATATCCACTTAGCAGTTATACACATCCTTGAATTGTATTTGCAATTGTTTTATTTTGCTTTCTAGGTGTTGTATTACTGTTTCATGTATATGCTCTTTTAGTTTTTTCATTTCAGGAAATGGTAAATGAGAAACCGGGCAGTTATTGGATACTTTGCTATTCCTAACTCCCTACATCCAATCCTTCACATGCTCTCTTTCTCTAAAATACTTCTTTAATTGGTTTACTTTTCTCATCTTGACTTCCAACATCCAAGTCCAAGCCACAATCATCTCTTGCCTAGACTACTGCAGTGCCCTCCTACCTCATTTTCTTGTTTTCATTTTTCTTCTGAAAGTTCATTTCCAAATATTGGCACAATTAATTGTTTAAAAACTTAAATAGATGATGTCATTTCTAATGATTTCTTTTTGTACGTAAAGTCCCACGTCGTTTTTGGACTACAAATCTTTGTATGATTTGACCCCTGCTCACGTTTGGCTCCTCACCTTTTGGCTCTCTTGGTCCTTGCTCTTTTTGTTTCAGTCACAATGGTCATTCCACTCTTGATTTGAGGATCAGCTCTTTCCTGCCTTTGGGTCTTTGCACATGCCTTTCCCTGCACCTGGAATGCTCTTCCCGCCACCCTTCACCTAGCTAATTCCCATTCACGTGGCAGATCTCAGTTTAATTGTCGCTTTCACAGAGAGGCTCTCTTACAGCAACCTATTATTTTCCCTCATTAACTTCTCACAATTAAGAATATACATATTTAATTCTGTCTCTTTCATTAGAAAGTTTCTTGAGACCATAGATAATGTCTATCATAATAGACTGAATATCTAGGGCTTAGCACAATGTCTGGCACAGACTAAGTGCTCTTCATTGAAATAAACCATAATGTCCAGCACAGTGACAGGAAGAAAATAGGGTTTAAAATATAGTTACTTAAGGAAAATTCCCTGTTGCCATTTAAATGTACAAAATCAGAGATTTTCGAGTTTAGTGTCATATAACTGAGTTCAGGAATTATTCTCTATAGTGTGAAACCAACAAAGGCAAGTCATATTTAATCCACATTTCAGAGTATGTCCAGTTTTCCCCTGTGCTCTGGGAGACTGGGACAGGTTTGGGATCAGGGTAGGATTAATTAGCTGCTTCTCTGTGTTGGGTACTTTAACACTCTTCCTCTTCTTCACTGGGTGACGTGGGTACTCACCAGTAGGCTGTGACACAAAGCATGGAAATGCTGCTGATTTGTTTCCAGCTCATCCCATTCCAGCTGCCAACAGCTTGTGGGTCTGAGGATGAAGGGGAGTCCATATGTCAATGATTCACAGACCCCACTGGATTTTAGAGCCCTGGGAAGAGACAATGGCAGCGAAAGTCTCCTCAGAGATATCCAGAGCCTTGACG
This sequence comes from Phocoena phocoena, assembly GCF_963924675.1. Lineage (NCBI taxonomy): Eukaryota > Metazoa > Chordata > Mammalia > Artiodactyla > Phocoenidae > Phocoena > Phocoena phocoena. The sequence continues at coordinate 25,653,032 of NC_089232.1, read as the reverse complement.
CAGATCCACTTAAATTTAGCTTAAGTATAAGACCCTATTGTGAAATCCTTTAGGTTAGGGCCTGTGAATTATTCACCTTAGTATGGCTAGCACCTATCAGGCTATGTCGCACACAGCAGAGTCTCAAAGCCTGTTAATCAATGAATGGAGCAGCCATCATGAGGCCTCAAGACTCTGATGGGTATTTCCTCTCCTGAGCTCATTCTGTCCCATTCATTCCTGCTGCAGCGACCACATTACACAATAGTATGCTAAAAATCTGCATCCCAGGCCTAGTTCTTCTGTGGCAAGGTGCTGACAGAAGACACATTTAAGAAGAGGGTACGTTTAAGAAGGTTCCCCAGCAGTATCCATGGTCACAAATCCACGGACAAGCTTACTCAGATAACTGTACATGGCTACTGTGACAGGAACTAGGAAGCAGTAAAAATGGTCTTTGCCATCATTGCTAATTCCACCCTGGAACTGATTCTTCTGGAAACAGGAATTCTAGTACTTAAAGAAATGGGAAGGTGGGGTAGATCCTATGTGTCACTTGCTCCTGGAAGGTCAGATCTCTGTCACGATGGTATTCAATAAACATTTACTGAATGGATAAACATCATTCTGCTGACCTTTTTTTTTTTTCCTCTGCATTCTCAGAGACTATATGGATTTCCAGTCCGCATCCAGACTTCGGAATACCCTCCTGAGGCACATCTTCCACAACTTCCTCATTCATCTCCACACACTAGGTAGCCTGACCTTACTCTTTTATGCTCATACCTGTAGTTGCTGCTTTGGAACTGACTTCCTGCTGCCTGACACTTGGGGATGCCCTTTACCTCTGCTCTTCCTAGCTGTGGAACCAATAAGAACAAATATTTGCATGGATGGGAGAGGTTCTCTTGGGCCATACTTGATCACCCGGAGCTTGTAACGAGAGGCTGATGACTGGGAAACCATCTGGTAGAGGGTGCTGAAGTCTCCTTTGGGGTCATCCATTCTCAAGGAGCCATCAGCTGTTCCAGGGAGCAGGGATGGGCTGAGAAGTCGCTCTTGGAGATCACATTTCAGGCACACTACAATAAAAACGGCATTGGGGGAGGGATTGTTTGTCACAGGTTACTTCAGGTTATACGGTGAAGAGAGAACATCTGCCATCCAATTCCACCTCCATCCAGCAAGTAGGGTTGGGAGGAGGCCAGGGAGTGACAGAGGAAAGTACAGCTGGTTTGGGAAGGGAGAGCAAGTCTGGAACAGTATTGCTCTACACAACAGGTAACTTATTTTCTGGTTGTGGCATGATCTTTTTCTTATTTTACATCTGGGCCGGCTGAGCAGTTGTCTCATAGTGAGAGATCTGGCTTGTGATCGAGTCTGAGAGGAATGTGTGTCCTCTGCGGAGGAGGCGGCTAACACTGAAATATGCAGGGCCTTTTGGCAATCACAGAAGGAAATTTTGCCCCTCCTGCTTCCCTGTGGCTAAGCTTTGGCAAGACTGCAGGTCAGATGAAGGAAGAACAGGAAAGCAGAAGTCAGGCAGTCAGCTGACAGCTACTGCTTCTCTGTGAGCTCTTCTAGGGACATTCGAGGGAGGGAGAGGAATAACTTCCTGAAATAGTTTATTTTTTAATTCCCCAAGTGAATAGAATCTTCTGGGCCTTGGAACATGATTGTAGCACCAGACAATCTGCTTCTGTATTAAGCTTTTGCTCCAGCAGTTACATTCACATGTCACAGTGTACAATGTTCTGTTGCAGTAGATTTGAATCCTTGATATTATGAAGGTTTTAATTAAAATGTATATTGGGTTTAAATACTGTTAACAAACTATGAATGTATGAGTGCTGCATACTTGTGAGAAGGCTAGTAGTTGATGCCAGTGATTTATGAAATGACTGTAGTAACTGCAACATGAAGTAAAAATGAAAGTAGAAATAATGTAGAAAAAATAGGATGCCAGAATAGATGTCAGATCTAGCTGGCCCTCCTGGGCCTAGCAATCAGCCCTAGACATCAGTTCTGGGTGAGACAGCTCTTGGCCAGGTGTGTCCTAGAGCCCAGGAAGTGCAGGAGGGACTTTACCTAGGACTTCAGCTTCCCCTTGTTTCCTCTGTGCCTGACTGCTCCATTATTGGGTCCCTGGGCTTTAGGACTAGATGGCTGTGCTCATCTGGCTTAGGTTCTCAACTCTGGTTGTAGTAAGAATCACCTAGTGAACTTGCAAACGGTACTGATGTCTGGCCCCTACCTCACACCAATGAAATTGGGATCTCTGGGGATGGAGCTGATATTGGTATTTTAAAAAGTTCCTCGGGCTTCCCTGGTGGCGCAGTGGTTGAGAGTCCGCCTGCCGATGGAGGGGACGCGGGTTCGTGCCCCAGTCCAGGAAGATCCCACATGCCCCTCATGTGATTCTTACTGTAGCCAGGGATGAGAACTACTGGAGTTGTAGTCTCAGCAATGTTCCAAAGCTGGGAAAAATGTTTTACCAGGGCTAGAGTCTAGAACCAGGTATGCTTCTCACCACTCAGACTCAGGTGCAGAGGTGGCAGACGCCCAAACCCAAGATATGGGAAAAGACACTCAGCTGAGGTAGATTATGCACTGTGAGAAAGATGCCTCTGAGGGAAACACCTAGAGAGTGGGTGAAGGGCCCGAGGCAGCTACAGAAGCAGGTGGTGTTGGGTGGAGAACCTTGTAAGGAGCAAAGTGAATATCTGAGGAGCAGTCCTCAAAAGATTCTATAGTAGGAGAGCTCAGTGTTTTGTTTTGTTTTATTTTTTTGTAGGGAACCACACTTCCAGAAATCTACATATGGGGCAATGCATCAGTTTTGTAAATAATGGATAACTATGATATGGTCTTTATTGTGCTTGTTTAAACTCTCATGTGGGTCACACCCACCCCAGAGGAGGCCTACTTTCTCTGGACCTCATTCCAACTTATGCCTGAGCATCTGGATTCCAGTGAAGACCTCCTCAGCACAAGAGTCTGGATCTAAGTTCTACCACCCATCCTTAAGACCTGTGGTTTCCAAAAAATAATTGCAGATGGAGATAAACATTCTGGCTCTGACCCTGGTGCTGAAAGCCATGGAACAAGGGAGGGCAAAGCAGAGAAATTCTCAACACTACCATGGGCAAATGCCATGCAACAGCAGAAGAAAGGCTGGCTGTAGGAGCTCCTGGCTTTGGATGGCCCCAGCCCTCCTAATGAGAGATGTGCCCAGCATGAGGCAGCCCCTTTGCTCAAAATTGCCCAGCATGAGGCAGGTTGCATAGTAGGTAAGGGCCCAGGCTCTGTAAGTGATAGACTTGAGTTTGATGAATGTCCTCTAGGCTGAGAGTAGTCAAATGTATAAAATATAGATTTCTAATCCTAAGGGTTAAGAATGGGATATGGAGTTGCCTGGCTTCAAATTCTGGCTTGAATATTAATTTTCTGTGCAGAAATGTTTAATTTCTCTGTCTCAGTTTTCTCATCTGTAAAACAGGGATAATATTATATTTATTCATTTTAAGACACATTTTTTTTCACTTACTAACAGCTCTATATATGTCTTGCAATCACCATCGACCAGACAGGTACTCTTAACCCTTACTTACTACTCTAATCTAAAAGAACTCTCTCGGTAAGAATAAGATAATATTTCTAAGTGATAAAAAAGCAATGTGTCACATTTAAGTGGCATTGTTTTTCTTTCTCAGTGGTATATAAGATAACGGTGTATCTTATAATGGACGGCATCTTAGATTCAATGACATATGATAATAGTACCTACACCATGTTGTTGTTATGAAGGTGAAAGGGGATGATGCAATGAAAGGAGTTAACATAGGGCTTGGGGAAAATAGATAAGAAGTGAGTAATTGGTACTGTTAGTCTCGGACAAAGTGCGTGGAATGGAGGTCCTGGGAAGAAAATTTTACACATAAAAGAAAGACAGTAAAATCAAGTTAAGTTGTTAAAGGCATCCCAGGCCCTAGATTGAAATGTGGGGGAGGGGAAGGGAGATTAAGCACCCAGTGGCTATCCCCAGAAAGAAAGGACCAATGTGTGTCCTCCCCTTTGGAGACGGAAGGAAGTCTGTACCCATTTTTCTCATTGAGTTCCCACCCCTAAAGGGGAAGACAAAATTTAGTCTGTTCCCTTTGGAGCTGTGGCTGACTATACTGATGGGTCCATTTGCAGGCCCTGCCACCAGGTCCTAGGCCAAGTTTCAAAGGGGATGGAGACTAGAAATGGCTTTATCCCTACAATCTAGTGGGACCTGAATTAAGTAACACTGTCAGCCATAACAATATCCAGGACCTTGCTGACATGCCTGGAACACTGGTTTGACCTCTTGGTTTCCACAATTGCCAGAACATACTTTGTGAACATGGTCTAGGGCCACTAGTTGTACTCCCTGGGGCTTGCCTCTGTAGTTGCTTTAGTTCCCCTCAGTTTGGTGTCTGCCTATTGAGAAGACCTCTGTTTAATCATTTAATTTTGGTTCTTTTCCTCTCCTCACAGGCTCTATTGATATTGTCAAGGTACCAGCTTACCTGAAATTATAATGTCAGTGATATCTGCTGCATCAAAAATGAAAACTTGAGAAAACATATGATTCATTGTGCTCTTATGTAGTGTAGCTGATGCCCTATTATTGAGGTGTTTAAGTCTTTACACTGAAACTAACTGGCCCTTGCTGTCTGGGCTTAATCAAGCTCAATTTTCTAACTGTGGTGGTTACTTTTTAGAAATTCTTTTCTTACTCCTCATGCTTACATGGAGAGCCTCATCCAATCCTCCTCCAATCCCTAAACCTCAGCTACTCTGTATTCTGATGACTTTCCAATCTAGAGTCCTAATCCTAGACTAGGATAATTATTATCTATATAATATGTCTTTTGGGGGGTGTGTACTTGGATTATCTCTGGCTCTGGAAATGTCGCTGAAACTCCGTGAAGGAAGAAGAAGGTGGACATGTTCTTGGTCTGTTCCACTGTTATGCAGCCAGGCTTTGAAGAAAATCTCCATGCTGACAATATCATTGTCTATAGTCTGAAGGTCAATATCAGTTCCCAGGACAGAACTCTCTGCAGAAGAAAGGGAAACAGTGGTTAAAGTGTTTAATTCTTTAATTACAAATTTTGAAAAATATAAAATATTAAATGCACCCATTTTTGGATCCATCAATTCCACCTCTAGATATCTAGCCTAGAGACGTTCTTGGACAGTACACAAAGAAACATATGCAAAGATGTTCAGTACAGCACTGTTGCGATAACAAATAATCAAAACCCCAAACAGGAAGCAATTCAAATGCCCATCAATAGGGGAATGTTTAAATAAATTATGGCACAGACTGTGGAGTATTATACAGCTGTTAACAAAGTAAAGCTAAATGTACTGACATGGAAAGCTAGGAGATAGTAAGTGAATAAAGAAAGTTCTAGAACAGATGTATGGTATGGACCCATTTATATAAAAATAAAACTATTAGCCTAAGTGCATACATATGTACGGAAATGCCTCTTACAAAGCTCTGGAAGGCTATTATCAAACTTTTAATAGTGGACAGGAAATAGGGCAGAGTTCTGAGATACATTCACTTTTTATTATTCATACTTCTATAGTGTTTGTATTTTATTGTATTCATGTATTTCTTGTATTGAATATTTTTAAAAACTCTAGAATACAAGAACAGCCAAAAATAATATAGGAATGCAAGTTAAATACTTAGTTAACAAGGGGGACTTCGGTTTTATGTTGTTGTTTCACAGTGAAAATGTATTCAGTTATTATCTCTGTTATAAAAAAATAAATTTAAAAAAGACTAAAAGAAAAAAAGATGAATTCCTGAGCTCCACCTTCTGACACAGATTATACAAGTTTGCTATTGACATACTATATCTCACAAGTGTGGTTAGCAGCCAAGAAGACAGGGATGGTCTGGTGGAGTGTGATTTGACTCCAAATCTGAATCTCCAAATGAGAGTAGGTAGGTGGGGTAATGAGGCTTTGATGGTCTACTTCCTTCTTTGGGCAACAGTAGCTCAGGAATTGGGATCTAGGTCTGGAGGTAAAGTTTGTCAGTAAAAGCCAAGTATAAGGTGATGGAGCACTGAGAGAGGAAATGAGACAAGAGCTGGAAAGAAACTGAAGAGGAGCATGACTTTTTTTGCCTCACCATGAGGGACTCTCTGAAATACTTTTACAAAGGGCCTAAGAAAAGCCAGTTGCTCCAATGAATTAACTTCTATGTATGACTCCTGGACCCCAAGGAGAAAGCTGGTTTATTTCTAGAACAACATTCCTGAGGACAAGTCTGCAGAGGTGGCAGACTCTCCACAGGAAACAAAGGGCTTCAGTCCAACGTGTTGGCACCCAAGCAGGGAAAGTGTGGTGAGACTTAAGTGACTTCATATTATATTTATCGACTTATTCTGTGGCTGAAAAGGGGCACCAAATGCATTTCTCTTTGACCAGTGTAATTAAAACTGTACCATCGGCTGCTCTCGCCCTTTGTGACGGATCACATTCTGCCTATGGAATGTGTATCTCTCTAAATAAACTCTTTCACTTAAAAAAAAAAAAACCTCTACCATCTTCTGTGGATAGTTACGAGGGTTCATTAGCTTACTAGCTATTTCATTCATTGCATCAAGCAATAATATTAATTATGTACTACATAGAAGATGAAATAATATACAAAGGTATATGATATCTTTGCCTTAAGGAGTTTATAAAGCAACATTATTCTTGACCATTTCTCCTTAAAATCTCGTCTGCTCTACTATGTTTTCAGGTACTACAGTGATAAATATGAAGTCATTGTCAAAGAAACGTTCCTCATGAGTGAAGAGAAACGTTCTTTTTAATAATGTGAAACTTATTGTGTCATAGGAAAAACAAGAAGTAATTTTTCTGAGCCTGGACTTCAACTTGAGTAAGAAGTATGGAAATGACTGAACAGCTTCTCTTCAGAGAGGCAAAATGGTTATTAAAGCATAAGGAGGCACATAAAGAACTAAATAAATGAAATTGAACAAAGGATCTCAAAAAGTAGAGAGGATAATATTGCTCCAAGTTCAAACAACAGAATTTTGGATAAGACAAATAAGTGTTTTTTTTCTCCCCAGGGAAAGGGTTGAAGATTAGAAATTCCTACCATGGGCAGTACATGGGGACAATAGCAAAGCTGAGAATCTGGAAATAAGAACAATAGGTGTTTCCTCAAATAATTAAACAATAAAATCAATACAGAGTGATGAGGTCTATGAAAAACAGTCACCTTAAAAAAGGAGAATGGGGATTTCCCTGGTGGCACAGTGGTTAAGAATCTGCCTGCCAATGCTGGGGACACGGGTTCGAGCCCTGGTCTGGGAAGATCCCACATGCTGTGGAGCAACTAAGCCCGTGCGCCACAACTACTGAAGCCCACGTGCCTAAAGCCCACGTACTGCAAGGAGGAGTAGTCCCCGCTCGCCACAACTGGAGAGAAAGCCTGAGCACAGCAACGAAGACCCAACGCAGCCAAAAATAAATTAATAAAAAAAAACATATAAAGATTAAATAAATTTAAAAAAAAGGAGAATGGCTTACAGACCAGAGCAAGATTTGACTAGAGCCTATGGATGGTACTGGCTTATCCAAAGAATGAATGTGTCCATTAGAAGGGGAGAGGGTTGGCCAGAAATGGAGCACAGAGGAAGGGAGCAACAGCGGCAGATGCTGGCAGCCATCATCCAAGCGTGGCTCAGAGGAGAGGGAGTGCTGGCTCAGTGAGGCATCCCGATGGCAGGATGTGTTTGTCAAGTTTCTGTTCTTCTTGGTGATTATAGTGGTTATGGTTCTTCCTCTAAAATATTCTGGCTAATACTTTAGTCTTGAGCTTGATAAGGTGACTATCTCTGAGAGGATGTTGATAAAATCAACTTTCTGATTCTGTAAAGCTGAAGAACCAGGCCTGAAACATGTTGCCTCTGTGAAGGAAAATGCCAATCTTCCCGGCAGACACTCCATCAATGTTGCTAAAGTTCGTTCCAACTTCTTTTTTCTCTTCCAGTTTTATTGAGATATGATCGACATATAGCACTGTGTAAGTTTAACGTGTACAGTATAATGACTTGGCTTATGCACATCATGAAATGATTACCACAATAAGTTTAGTGAACATCTATCATCTCATAGATATAAAATTAAAGAAATACAAAAAAATTTTTTCTTGGAATGAGAACTCAGGATTTACTCTATAACAACTTCCATATATAACGTACAGCAGTGTTAATTATATTTATTATATTGTACCTTACATCCCTAGTAATTATTTATCTTATAATTGGAATTTTGTACCTTTTGAACACCTTAATTCAATTCACCCTCCCCCACCCCCTGCCTCTGGTAACCACAAATCTGATCTCTTTTTCTATGAGTTTGTTGGTTTTTGAAGTGAAATTGACTTACAACACTATGTTAGTTCCTGGTACACAACATAGTGATTTGATATTTCTATACATCCCCAAATGAACATCATGGTAAGTCTAGTTACCATCTGTCATCATACAAAGATATTACATAATTATTGACTATATTCCCCATACTGTACATTTGATACCCATGACTCATTTATTTTGTAATTGAAAGTTTGTACCTCTTACCCTCCCTCAGCTATTTCTCTGCTCTCCCTACTCTCCTCCCCTCTAGCAACCACCTGTTTGTTCTCTATATCTATGACTCTGTTTCTGTTTAGTTATGTTTGTTCATTTGTTTTGTTTTTTAGATTTCACATATAAGTGAAATCTGACAGTATTTGTCTTTCTCCGTCTGACTTATTTCACTTAGAATAATACCCTCTGGGTCCATCCATGTTGCAAATGGCAAGATATCATTCTTTTTTTTTCTATGGCTGAGTAATATTCCATTGTGTATATATACCACATCTTCTTTATCCATTCATCTATTGATGGGCACTTAGGTTTCTTCCATATCTAGGCTACTGTAAATAGTGCTACAATGAACATAGGGGTGCATATATCTTTTCAAATTAGTGTTTTTTCTTTGAATAAGCACTCAGGAGTGGAACTGATGGATCATAGGGTAGTTCTATTTTTAATTTTTTGAGGAAACTCCATACTGTTTTCCATAGTAGCTACACAAATTTACATTCCCAGTAACAGTGCATGAGGGTTCCCTTTTCGCCACATCCTTGTCGACATTTATCATTTGCTGTCTTTTTGATAATAGCCATTCTGACAGGTGTGAAGTGATTGTGATGTTGATTCGCATTTCCCTGATGATTAGTGATGCTGAGCATCTTTTCATGTGCCTGTTGACCTTCTGTATGTCTTCTTTGGAAAAATGTCTATCTAGGTCCCCTACCCAGTTTTAAATTGGGTTGTTCATTTTTTTAAAAAAATTATTTATTTTATTTATTTATTTTTGGCTGTGTTGGGTCTTCATTGCTGTGCGCGGGCTTTCTCTAGTTGTGGCGAGTGGGGGCTACTCTTTGTTGTGGTGCACGGGCTTCTCATCTAGGTGGCTTCTCTCGTTGCGGAGCATGGGCTCTAGGCGCACGGGCTTCAGTAGTTGTGGCTCGCGGGCTCTAGAGTGGAGGCTCAGTTTTGGTGCACGTGGTTAGTTGCTCTATGGCATGTGGGATCTTCCCGGGCCAGGGTTCGAGCCCGTGTCCCCTGCACTGGCAGACGGATTCTTAACCACTGAGCCACCAGGGAAGCCCCGGGTTGTTCGTTTTTTGATGTTGAGTTGTATAGGTTCATTGTATATTTTGGATATTAACCCTTTTTCAGATACATCGTTTGCAAATATCTTCTCCCATTCAGTGGGCTGGCTTTTCATTTTGTCAATAGTTCCCTTCACTGTGCAAAAGCTTTTCAGTTTGTCGTAGTCCCGTTTATTTATTTTTGCTTTGTTTCCCTTGCCTGAGGAGACATATTCAAAAAAATATTGCTAAGATTGATGCCAAAGAGCTTACTGCCTATATTTTCTTCTGGAAGTTTTGTGGTCTCAGGTCTTACATTTAAGACTTCAATCCATTTTGAGTTTATTTTTGTATATGGTATGAGAGTTCTTTCCAACTTCTTAACCTACACGTTCTTGGAAGAGCCACAGAGCAGAGCTTCTTCCTTTGAAAAAGTTCTCAGGTAATCGCCATAGAGGCGCTTTGCTTCAGATTTGAGGGGACCTTCTCACATTATCCAAGCTAAAGACTAATGTGTAAACCAGAACACTTTAGAGAGAGAACTTCTTTTCCGTATTCTCTGTCACTGGTCCAGGCAGTCATTTCCTTGTGCCTGGATTATGGCAGTAGCCTCTTAGCTGTCCCATCAACTCCATTCTTTCCCCTCTGGTACTTCTTACTACCAGTTAATTTTTCTAAAACAGTTTCATCAGATCCTTCCTTTCCTAAAGAGCACATACTGCCTTCCTGCTGTCATCTTTATTCCCTTCACTCATTCTGTACCACTTGTTGCTACTCATTATTCCTCAAATACCCCCCATTCTTCCCTTACTCTGTATGGCTCCTATCAATACATTCCTCCTCTTCTCTACCTGTTGAGAACCTATCAACACCCCCACCCCTCCATCCCTCAGCTCAGCAGCTTGCAGAGAGCTGAAGATGAGCAAGTGCCTGTTGAGTTAAACAATTGCTCCCTCCTCCTCAGCTCTCATTACTTTTTCCTGTAACTCTTCTGCTTCAACTGAGCTAGTCTCCCTGCCACGTGACTTCCTTCCTTAGTGCTCTTATTACTCTTGTCAATCCATGGCCTGCAGCTCCTCCAGGTTCCAACTCAGAACTGACTTTGTCCAAGAAGTTATGCTTAATTATATCCTCCCTATTGGTTTTAATCAGTACCTCCTGGGTATCTGTGGACTCCATACAGGCAATACTAATTATACTTGTTACTTTGTTTCTCCTGAAGGGTTTTCTTAATTTTTTTTGAGTTTATGAAAGGTGATGGAATGTAGTGGAAAGACCAGGGTTTGAATTGTGGCTTGAAAGTTGTTAGCTATGTGACTTTGGGCAAAGTGGGGATAGCACAACCTATTTCATAGTTATAGGAGGCATAAGAAGTGAGATGATTACCTGCATGAATGGCATGCAGTAGGTCTAAAAAATGGCATTTTCTTCCTTTTCTCTCATCAACAAAATGATTTGCTCTTATAGGAAAAGAATGTGCTTTCCTTTTTTAAAATTCCTTTTTTTCCAATCACTTATCTCAGTGACTTTCTCCCTGCCACCAACACACTTAAGAACATCAACACCTGGTCCTGTGTTCCTCACAAATATAACTAAATGTACTAAACCTGGGGAATGGGACGGAGACTTCTCAGACGTTGAAGAACAGCTTCCATATTGACTGGCTAGCAGGGACTGGTCACACTGTTATGAACTAGAAAGGTTACTGGAGTGAAGGTGGCGGCTCTGAGTGTCTGGGTGTTCCTGACAAAAGAAGGCCTAGTCTGTTGCAGTCTAGCTGCAGCCGGCATTCACATTCAGTTTTTGGACCTACCCTGCCTCCCTGTGGCCATAAGCAGTGACATCCTTCACTGAGCTAAGCTTTTCTGGAAGAGGCACAATAATGGGAAAGACTAAGAAAGCCTAAAGGTAGTAAGGTAATGCCTAAAGCAATCCTTTTCAGAAGTCAACCCTAAAATAGTGTCACAAAATTGAAATGTGTTTAAAATGGGAGAATTTAACACTTTAACACATACTTACATATATAATGACTACATTTCTCTCTTGACATAGAATGTCTGAAGTAGAAGCCCAGGAAAATGATGCTCCTGGCCAGTCCTGCACATCCTCCCCAGTCCCACAAAGGTCTTGACCTATAGGCCAAACCTATTTCTTTCTATTTTTTATTTTTTTTTGCGGTACGCGGGCCTTTAGCTGTTGTGGCCTCTCCAGTTGCCGAGCACAGGCTCCGGATGCGCAAACTCAGTGGCCATGGCTCACGGGCCCAGCCGCTCCGCGGCATGTGGGATCTTCCCAGACTGGGGCACGAACCCGTATCCCCTGCATCGGCAGGTGGACTCTCAACCACTGCGCCACCAGGGAAGCCCCCTATTTCTTTCTAAATGACCATCATGTCACCCGTCCTTGAGTGTTATGGATGGGCTTCAGGGGTTCTGGGAACCCCTGAAATTGTATACAATTTTGTCTATATGTGTATAGGTGTATTTTGGAGGGGTGGAGGAGGGGGATAGGACCTTAGCTTTTATCAGATTCTCAGAAGAGCTCTGTGACCCCAAAAATGTCAAGAACCACTAAAGAAACTATATAATCATGGTACCTTAGCCTTCCTGGGTCAGCTTACAATCAGTGCTGTGTACTCTGTGAATACAGGAGTGGCTTCAGGATGTTAACAACTAGGATAAGTAATCAGAGCGGACAAAGTTGGCTCAGGAACAACTGTGCAGAGGCATTCAACCACTGTCTTAAAATCAATAACTGCAAGGGGATAGTCTTTGACAGCTCAAAATGTTAGGGGCAGTCTAGCTTGTCTTTCTGAGCTCGTGTGCCTCATTTGTGGTGGTAATGATTGGACCCTGGGAAAAAGGAGAAGCCCCTTGAAAAGAGGTGGTAAGGGTAGTGGGGGTTAAGGCAGCGTGTCCTCTGCAGAGAAGTGAGCACAGGACTGACCAAGTGGTGATCATCTTCCTAGGGCCCCAGTCTATAAGTAGAAGTGTAATGAGATAGAGAAAATTTATTTCCCAGAACTATACCCTCCCAGGGTGACTACTGTTGCCATTCATTCACTTATTCATTCATTTAATTTGTCATTCAAATAATTATTTATTTAGTGCCTTCTATAAGCTAGGCACTGCTTGGTGTCAACAAAGAAAAAGACAAATTCTCTGCTTTCATGGTTTACCATTCTAGTGGGAGAACAGAAAATAAACAAATAAAACAGGAAACAATTACAGATAATAATAGGTAAGTATGAAGAAAAATAAATCAGGATAAGTGTGTGTGTGTGTGTGTGTGTGTGTGTGTACGTTTACCTTGGCTGGCCGGGGAAGAAGTATGCTCTAAGAAGGTAATAGTTGAGCAGAGACTTGAACCAAGTGAAGGACTGAATCATGAAAACATCTGTGGGAAGACTGTTCCTTATAAAGGAATCAGCAAGGTCAAAGGTCTTGAAGTGAGAATGAGCTTGGTATATTGGAGGAATAGCAAGAAGGCTAAAGCAGAAGGGAGGAAGTGAGAACTGGCACAAACTGCTGGGGTGAAGGATGAGACCCCCACAAAGGAACACACTCATGTAACAACAGGTAGTCACTACACCTATTTCTAAGAAGGGTGGGTTCCATTACCGCAAGGCTTTGGCTCTGCTTAGGGAAGTGTGCAAGACTGGGCAGAACAGAGCCAGTACTCCTTTCCTTTCTCTTCCTCTTTGTAGCCTTTGGCTCCTAAACAATTGTTGAATTAGTATTTTAAAAATATTTGTTTGAAGGTGTGCCGAACTATTAGCTTGTGTGGGATGCCCACGTCTCAGCCCAGGCCTCCCACACATGCTTTCCTGTTCTGTGGTGGTAGTGGGCAGTGGTGGAAAGACGGGAGAGGAATCTGGGAGTCCCATGAGCAGAACACAAGCAGAGATCCCTCAGCCTGTAGTGGACATGCCTCTTTTCCAGCCCTAGTCAGCTACCCAGAGAGTTTTATGATGGAGGGTCAAGGCGGTGCAGCCTAAGGTGGGCTAAAAAAAAAAAGGCTTGACTGTTAACTAAAGAATGAAATACTAATGATTCACGATGGATGATTTACATTATTGGAGACAAAATAGGGACCTGTGGGCACCTCTAGCTCTGAGACATGTCCTAACCTAATTCCAAATATTTCAGCCCTTAGTAAGAAGATGAATTAGGAAAGAAAATGTTCCCAGAGCAATTACTTTGGCTGGGAAAGTAATCTTCTCAGAATTGCTTCTTCTCAGTCCTGTGTGTTTCTAAGGGTGAAGAAGCCTGTGACTGGTGGTAGGGACTTCTCTAAGGGAGAAGCTGCACTGCATCCCCACACATCTGGAGCCATGGGAGCAACATCCTGTGACAAGGAGTTGACAATATTCCCTGCCATCCAATCTTGCTTTTTTTTTTTGGCCGAGCTGCATGGCTTCTTAGTTCCTGACCAGTGATTCAACCCGGGCCCCCTGCAGTGGAAGTGCAGAGTCCTAACCACTGGACCACCAGGGAATTCCCATCCAATCCTGCTTTGAGATGCCTGACTTGCCCTGCCCTGGCTAGCCCAAATAGAAAGGAGATCCTGCAGGTGCAGTAAAGAGGGTCTTGGTTATGGAAGGGTGTCTCTATGCCTGTGGATACCAGATGTAGCACCTTATCCACCTCTGCACCCTCAGCACTAGCACAGTGTCTGGAATACAATAGGAACTCAGTAAATGCTGCACTGCACAGAATAAACTAATCTTAGCCATTCTGCTCCTAACTTGCTCTGTGACCTTAGACCAGTCACTTCATCTCTCTAAGCTCAATTTCTTCATCTGTGAAGTGGGAATGATAATAATACCTAGGCTTAGTGTTCATTTGAGTAGGAAATGATGACACCTGAAAGCACTTTGTAGACTTTAAAGCATCATGCAACTATAGTGGATGAAACATTAGAAAGCTGCCTCCCAGCTGTCTACACATGAACATTTTGGTTACTAAATGCCAGTGCCATTTCTTTCTTTCTTCTTTTTTTGGTGACATTTTTCTCTTAAATAACGTATATGGGGCTTCCCTGGTGGCGCAGTGGTTGAGAGTCTGCCTGCCGATGCAGGGGATACGGGTTCGTGCCCCGGTCCGGGAAGATCCCACATGCCGCGGAGCGGCTGGGCCCGTGAGCCATGGCCGCTGAGCCTGCGCGTCCGGAGCCTGTGCTCCGCAACGGGAGAGGCCACAACAGTGAGAGGCCCGCGTACCGCAAAAAAAAAAAAAAAAAAAGTATATGATTCAAGGTGTAAGAAAAAATATCTTATCTACGGGTCTCAATTAGCTCTATTTTCATTTTACTGAGGAAAAAATGCAACCCACCTGCAAAATGGGTTGATCACTACTGATTGAGATTTACCAAAATCTAAAGCATAGTTTGACCTGGGAAGCACTGTACATAGAAGGTATTTTAAAAGCCTTCTTTTCCTGCACAAACTAATTTACATATTCTATAAGCAAAAAGCATTTAATGTAAATTGCAATGCAAATTAGAAAAGTGGACTGGGAAGAAGTGTTTTGATAGGCACTGAGGTGGGGAAGGAGAGTAGGGAAATGGTTATTTAGGAAAAGGAGGAAGTGGGGCTAGGAAGGCATTAAATCTGTTGGTGAGGCCCTGAGAACTAGACCAAGGAATTTTGCCTCTTTAATGCCCAAACGAGCTGAGAGATCTACTCTGAGATGAAAACAAAAGTAGGAGGAACCAAGAAAGAATATAAGACTTACTGGGGAGTTAGGTAGAGTAAGGAAATGTTAAAAAAAAAAAAGGCACAGAAACTGAAGAAAGTCCTAAAACATATCCTAAACAACAAAAATAAAAATCTAGAAAGGCTGTATAACAGCTTTGTAATCCTGTATATATGTATGCATTTTTATATTGTTAGAGGTATATCTTCAGGGTATTGGATTTTTAGAAGTGGGAATGGTGAGTCAAAAGTAAATGCCTAAGTAGTTTTGTTAGATACTGCCAAATTCACCTCCAAATGTGTTGTACCACTGTGCATTCTACTGGCAATAAGTGGAAATGTAGCCTCACCAACAGAATGTGTTGTCATTCTTTTTAACTTTTGTTGATCTAAAGGTGGGAGACGGTATGTTGGTGTAGTCCTAGTTTTCATTTTTCTAATTATGAGTGAAGTTGAGCATATTTTTATATGTTTAAGGACCATTTAAAAATATGTTTTGAATTATCTGTTTACGTCTTTTGTCCATTTCTCTATAGGGTTTTTGGTCTTTTTTTAACCCTTGAATTTTTAAAAAAATAGATCTTTATCGGAGTATAACTGCTTCACAATACTGTGTTAGTTTCTGTTGTACACCAAAGTGAATCAGCCATATGCATACATATGTCCCAATATCCCCTCCCTCTTGAGCCTCCCTCCCATACTCCCTATCCCACCCCTCTAGGTCACTGCAAAGCATGGAACTGATCTCCCTGTGCTATGCTGCTGCTTCCCACTAGTTAACTATTTTACATTCGGTAGTGTATATATGTCGATGCTACTCTCACTTTGCCCCAGCTTCCCCCTCCCACCCCGTGTCCTCAAGTCCATTCTCTATGCCTATGTCTTTATTCCTGCCCTGGAACTAGGTTCATCAGTACCATTTTTTTTTCTTTTAGATTCCATATATATGTGTTAGCAGGAGGGTTCCCTTTTCACCACACCCTTTCCAGCATTTACTGTTTCTAGATTTTTTGATAATGGCCATTCTGACCAGTGTGAGGTGATACCTCATTGTAGTTTTGATTTGCATTTCTCTAATAATTAGTAATGTTGAGCATATTTTCATGTGCCTATTAGCCACCTGTATGTCTTTCTTGGTGAAATGTCTATTTAGGTCTTCCACCCAATTTTTAATTGGATTGTTTGTTTTTTTGATATTGAGCTCCATGTGACGTTTGTATATTTTGGAGATAAATCCTTTGTTCGTTGTTTCATTTGCAAGTATTTTCTCCCATTCTGAGGGTTCTCTTTTTGTCTTGTTTATTGTTTCCCTTGCTGTGCAAAAGCTTTTAAGTTTAATTAAGTCTCATTTTGATTATTTTTCTTTTAATTTCCATTACTCTAGGAGGTGGGTGAAAAAAGATCTTGCTGTGGTTTATGTCAAAGAGTGTTTTTCCTATGTTTTCCTCTAAGAGTTTTATAGTGTCTGGTCTTATATTTAGGACTTTAATCCATTTGGAGTTTATTTTTGTGTATGGTGTTAGGTAGTGTTCTAATTTCATTCATTTACATGTAGCTGTCCAGCTTTCCCAGCACCACTTATTGAAGAGGCTGTCTTTTCTCCATTGTATGTTCTTGCCTCCTTTGTTGTAAATTAGGTGATATGTGCGTGGGTTTATCTCTGGGCATTCTATCCTGTACCATTGATCTGTATTTCTGTTTTTGTGCCAGTACCATACTGTCTTGATTACTGTAGCTTTGTGCTATAGTTTGAAGTCAGGAGCCTGATTCCTCCAGCTCTGTTTTTCTTTCTCAAGATTGTTTGGCTACTCGGGGTCTTTTGTGTTTCCATATGAATTGTAAAATTTTTTGTTCTAATTCTGTGAAGAATGCCATTGGTAGTTTGATAGGGATTGCATTGAATCTGTAGATTGCTTTGGGTAGTACAGTCTTTTTCACAATATTTATTCTTCCAATCCAAGAACATGGTATATTTCTTCATCTGTTTATGTCATCTTTGATTTGTTTCATCAGTGTTTTATAGTTTTCTGAGTATAAGTCTTTTACCTCTTTAGGCAGGTTTATTCCTAGGTATTTTATTCTTTTAGTTGCAATGGTAAATGGGATTGTTTCCTTAATTTCTCTTTCTGATTTTTCATTGTTAGTGTATAGGAATGCAAGAGATTTCTTTGCATTAATTTTGTATCCTGCAACTTTACCAAATTCATTGATTAGCTCTAGTAGTTTTCTGGTGGCATCTTTAGGATTTTTTATATACATATTTGTCTTTTTTCCCCCTGAGATATAAATTGCAAACACTTTCTCCTAGTTTTTCAGTTGTCTTTTCACTTTGTTTATGGTGATCTTTGCCATGCCTAAGATTTTTATTTTTACATAATGAATTTTTTGTAGTTAAATAAATTATTGCACCTGGATTTTGAGTCATAGGTAGAAAACCTTTCCCTATGCTGAGATTATAAAAAGCTTCACCAAGGTTTTCTTTAAATACTTTAAAAATGTCATTCTTTACATTTATGTCCCTGATCCATTTAGAATATTGTCTAGATGGCTAACCACTTGACCCAGACCATTTGTGAACCATCTTTGCTCTAGTGATTTGTCACCTTCATTCTACACTAAATTTATATATGTACTTGTGTCTATTTTTGGCCACAATCAATATTTGTACTGTGCTAACTAGTGCTCTAGTGCTAGGTATATGATAGGCATGATTTCAGATAGAGAAGCAGCCAGATTGTCCTAAGGTTGGGTGGGGAGCAATATAAGTCATCTGCCAAGTAAGGAAGGGGTGTGTTTGTTTCTGAGTGTCAGGGGATGCGGGGGAAAGAAGAGGAGGAATGAAGAGTTGGGATTTAATTAGAAGAACTTCTTTTAAGTCATAATCTCCTAAAGACACAGAGAGAAATGATGAAAAACTTGACCTTATTAACCTGAACAGAAGATGGAAGAAGAGGTAAAAAGAAAGAACCAAACTGATCAAGAGTGAATAAGGGCCTTCCAATCTGGTTAGGTTCCAGTACCTAACAAATTGATCTTCCTGTAAATAACAGACAAACTCTGGATAGTATTAAAAAACAAAACAAAACAAAATAATTACCTGAGGGCTCTTGAGACTGAACAAAGATAGGTTTGTGAGGGGAGTTGAAACTTGGAGTAAGCGACCAGCAAGGAATGAGTTCCCCATTTTTTGCACCTTTGCCCTGAGGGTGGCCTGGATCACAGCTGTGTGGGGGCAACAAAAGCTTCAACAGAAAGCCCTCTGTCTTTCACTGGCATTACCAGGGGAAGCAGCCTGGGGCAACCAGAGCCCCTGGAGAGCGAGGAGTAAATCCAAGGAAGGAGAAAGCCAGAGCCAGAGAGCCTTAAATTATGTATTTAAACTCAGTCCAGGCACCTAGCTGAACCTAGGTGGGACAAACTGAAAGCAGTTCATAGTTTAGGCTTAAAGAATGGAACTGAGATTTGAGTGAGGGGCCTACTACAGGCCATGAAATGTTGCAGTTTGAGTCTAACAAAGTTAATTGTCTGCTAAAACAAATACTTTTCAGAGTAATACAATAGATTCCAGAGTCTATACAATATAATATTCAGAAAATACAATCCAAATGTTTTTGGCATACAGAGTCAGAAAATATGGCCCAATTTCAGAGGAAAAATACAGTCCACAGATGCAAACCCCAAGATGACAAAGATGTTAGAGTTAACAGACAAGGACTTTAAAGCAGCATAATTAAAATTATGGTCATAAGGAATGGAAAATATGTTCATAATGAATGAAAAGATAGGAAATATCAACAGAGAAATAGAAAATATAAAAAAGTACCAAATGGAAATTTTAGAACTGAAAAGTACAATATCTGAACAAAAAATTCACCACATGAGCTTAACAGCAGACTGGAGATGAGAGATGAGAGTCAGTGAATTTAAAGGTAGATCAATAGAGATCATCTGATCTGAAGAAGAGAGAGAAAAAAGTTTGGACAAAACAAACAAGCAGAATACCACAGAGCCTTGGGGAACTGTGGAACAATTTAAAAAGGTTTAACATGTGGTAATTGGAGTCCCAAAGGAGTGAAGAGAGGGAATGAGACAGAAAAAAAATTTGAAGAAATAATAGCAGCAAATTTCCCAAATTGGGTTAAGGATATAAATTTACAAACTAAAAAAGCTCAGTGAACCCAAACAAGAAATCTGTGCCTAGTCACAGCATTGTAAACCTGCTTAAAAACAAACATAAAAGAGAAAATTCTTGAAAGCAGCCAGAAAACCGATCCTTTACATAAAGGGGAAAGTGATTTAAGGACTATGACTTTTATTGAGCAACCATGGAAGGCCAGAAGACAGTGGAGCAACATCTTTAATGTGCTGAAAGGAAAGAGAATCCTGTCAACCCATAAGTCTATATATAAGAAAAACCTCCTTCAAGAATGAAAGTGAAATATACATTTTCAGAAAATAACAGCTAAGAAATTTGCTACCAGAACCAAACTACAAGAAATACTAAAGTTCTTTGAGCTGAAGGAAATGATACTGAAGGGAAAGCTGGATCTTTAGGAATGAATGAAGAGCACTGGAAACAGTAAATATAAAAACTATTTTTCTCTTAGTTTCTTTAAAATACACATGATTGTTTAAAGCAAAAATTTATAATATTGCCTTGTGAAGTTTATAATGTGGATGTAATACACACAACAAATACAACAAAAAGACAATGTGTGTGTGTGTGTGTGTGTGTGTGTGTGTGTGTGTGTGTGTAGGGGATAAATGGACCTACATAGTTGCAAAGTTTGTATATTTTCCATGACATGGTACTATGTTAATTCTAAGTAGGCTATAAACAAGTTTAAAAATATATTTTAATCCTTACAAGGTTTCTATATTTTATGTGAAGTTTACTATATTGACTCTAAGTAGACTTTGAAAAGTTAAGATTGTATAATGTAATCCCTATAGAAACCACTAAAAATAATGCAAGAAAATTAGCTAATGACAATAGATAAAATAGAATTCTGAAAATGTTTAACACTCCAAAGAAAGCAGGGAAAAGATGAAGAAAAATCAGAGAGGACAAACAAAAAATAAAATGACTGACCTAAATCCAACCATATCAATACTTATGTAAATGTTAATGGAGTATACACTCCAAAAAAAAAAGCAGAGAATAGCATAATGGATAAAAAGCAAGACCCAATTTTATGCTGTCTATAAGAGATACACTTTAAGTATAAAGACACAAATGTGTTGAAAGTAAGTGGATGGAAGAAGATTAACCATAAACAGAGTAAGACCCATGAAAAATAAAAACATATGTCCAGGGCTTCCCTGGTGGCACAGTGGTTGAGAGTCCGCCTGCCGATGCAGGGCACACGGGTTCGTGCCCCGGTCCGGGAAGATCCCACATGCCGCGGAGCAGCTGGGCCTGTGAGCCATGGCCACTGAGCCTGCGCGTCCGGAGCCTGTGCTCCGCAGCGTGAGAGGCCACAGCAGTGAGAGGCCCGCGTACCACAAAAAAAAAAAAAAGCAAAAACGTATGTCCATACAGAGATTTGTGTACAGATATTTGTAGGAACTTTAGACACTACAGTCAAAAACTAGAAACAACCGAAACATCCATTAACAGCAGAATGGTTAAACAATATGTGGCATAGTCATACAATATACTACTACTCAGAAATAAAAAAGAAGCTAACAACTACTTGTTGATATAAACAACATGGATGAATCTCAAAATCTAAATGAAAAAAGCCAGACACAGAAGTATATACCATTTATATGATCCCATTTATATAAAATACAAACTAATTTACAGACAAAAAACAGATCAGTGGTGTATGCCAAGGATGGAGAGAGGGATTGAGTGTAAAGGGGCAAGAGGAATCTTTTGGGATTGATGGAAGTGTTCTGTATCTTGATTGTGGTGATGGGCATATACAACTGTCAAAACTCATTGGATTGTACACTGTGGATGCAACTTACAGTATGCAAATTATTCCTCAAAAGAGGTGAGGAAAAAATTTAAAAGACCTAATTTTCAAATAACTTTAGATTTTCTATGGAACTCTAAAAAAAATTCTTCAATTTTTGCCATTTTTCTGAGACCATGGTTTCTGTTAATAAACGTCTCTCTGTGTTAAAAATCTTTAGGTATTAAATAAAACAGTGGTTCTAATTTAGTCTTAAAGCCATAGGGACATGACTTTAATGTAGTTTTCAAAGACAAGCTCAATAAACAGCTGCATTTTCTGGTCTATTTTTGAAGACAATGAAAGGAGAAAAAATCAATAAGTGGAGTCTGACAACTGTACTGAAGCATGAATCATAGAAAAAGTTTTTTTTTCTTTCTGGAACACTTTAGGAAGCAATGAATCTTTATCTTCTATGTTTGGGTTGTTAACATTTGGTGTTTCCTGAGAACACATACGGATAAAATACCTTTCCAAAAGAGCTTGACATCGATCCCTAGCAAAGACTAGGAGGAAATATTAAACAGATGGTTTGTGAGCACTTAGAAAGGGAACCTGATATCCTTGTGTACCAAGGCTGAGAAATGGAAGCTGGTTGACAGCATCATTAAGATGATTTGTAAATGGCTGAAAGACTTACATACCTAATGAGTGCAGACTGCTGTCAACCTGGACAGATGCCCTCTGGATGCCAAAATGCATTGATCACAGTGGCCGTTTTAGTTTTGTCATATGTATTACTTAGTCATTCTTTGGAAAGCCATTATAAATTTTTTTATATGAAAATGAATACATGCAACATATATTTAAGCTATGAAGCATAACAGCAAAACGAACACCCATGAAGCCTTTATTCAACTTAAGATGTAGATCATTGACGCTACTAAGATATCTATATGCTTTGCCCTGATCTTCTCTAAGGGAAACCTTGCTACACTGAATTTTTAAAAATCATTCTTTTCCTTTTAAAACTAGTTTTATTATTTTAAACAAACACTTCAGTATTTTGTTTTGCTTGAGCTTTATAAAGAGATATCTTATTGTCTATATCCTTGGTTATCTGCTTTTTTCCCTCAATATTGAAAAGATTTATCTACATTGTTGTAGGTAGCTGTGGTTCACTCATTTCCACTTTGTGAATAAACCTTGTAATGCTTATTCATGCCTCATTCAATGGACATTTGAGTAGTCTAATTTCTGACCTTTTAAATAATGTCAATATTCACATTCTTGTACATGTCTCCAAGTGCACATTTGTAAAAGTTTTTCTAGAGACATTCTTCTAGGAATGGAACTGCTGGGTTGTAGGGTATTGTGACTGTTACTTTACAATAAAATGACAAGTTGTGAACCAATTACATTCTTTCTGTCAGTCTATAAGAGTTTCCATGCTCTGCTATTGCCAACACTATGGTGAGACTTCTTAATTTTTTGCAAACTAGTGGGCATAAAATGGGATATCATTGTTTTGTGTTTCCCTGATTACTAATGAGGGTGAGAATTTTTCTTATGTTTGAGATTTCCTCTTCTGTGAAATACCTGTTCAGATTTTTAATTTAAAAATTAGATTGTCTTTTTTAAAAAAATTGAGTTTCAGGCATTCCTTATTCTGGATACCAACTCATTATTGGTCATATGAGTTGTAAATATAGTTATGATTTGTCATCACTTTCTTCATGGTGTCTCTGATGGACAGACATTCTTAATTTTGAAGTAACCATACTTATCAATCTTTTACTTTATGGCTAGCAAACTTTATTCCTCTTCTTTCCTACCTTTGGTGATAAAATTTTCTCCTATATTTTCCTGCAAAAGTTTTAACTTTCGTATTTAAATCTTTAATACATTTAAAATATAGTATTGTAAATGGCATGCAGAAGGGATCAAATTTCATTTTTCCCATACGGAATACTGATAGTTCCAGTATGATTTAATGACTAGATCCATCCTTTCCTACTGCTTTGCCATGTCAACTCAGCCACATATCAAGTTTTCATATAATATGGCTATCTGTTTCTGGGCTCTCTCATCTGTTCTAGACTGGACAATTTGCCTTTCCCTGTGTCAATATAACACTGTCTTAATTAGAACAGCCTTTTAATCATCTTAATATCAGGCAAGGCAAACCTTTAGTCTTCATATATATCTTAGCATCTAATATATATATTAGGATCAGCTTGTCAGGTTCATTAAAAAACTGATAGCATTTTGATTGGAATTGCATTGATAGATCAATTTGGGAAGAACTGAATCCTTATGATATTGAATGTTTCTATCCATTAACATGCTCCACTTAATTATATCTTCTTTAAGGTGCATCAGTAAAGCTTTAAACTATTCCCAATAACTATTCTATGCATCTTTTGTTAAAATTTGTTTCTAAATACTTTACTTTTTTATTATTGCAAAAGGTATTTCTTTAAAAATTGAAGTTTCTAAGAGCTTGTTTCTAATTATAGAAATGCTATTGACTTTTTTTTAAACATTTTTATTGGAGTATAATTGCTTTACAATGTTGTGTTAGTTTCTGCTGTGTAACAAAGTGAATCAGCTATACATATACATATATCCCCTCCCTCTTGTGTCTCCCTCCCACACTCCCTATCCCATCCCTCAAGGTGGTCACAAAGCACGGAGCTGATCTCCCTGTGCTATGTGGCTGCTTCCTACTAGTTATCTATTTTACATTTGGTAGTGTATGTGTCCATGCCACTCTCTCTCTTCGTCCCAGCTTACCCTTCCTCCTCCCACATCCTCAAGTCCATTATCTACATCTGTGTCTTTATTCCTGTCCTGCCCTTAGGTTCTTCAGAACCATTTTTTTGTTTGCTTTTTAGATTCCATATATATGTGTTAGCATACAGTATTTGTTTTTCTCTTTCTGACTTACTTCACTCTGTGTGACAGACTCTAGGTCCATCTACCTCACTACAAATAACTCAATTTCCAGGAAATGCTATTGACTTTTGTATGTTTATCTTATATCCAGCCAACTTGTTAAACTCTTACTAATTTGGTTATTAGTCAATTAAATATGTTTCAAATAAAAAAGTTTTGTTTCTTTCTATTCAATCTTCACACCCTTTAGTATCTTTCTTATCTTACTAGGCTAGGACAACTATGCTGAAACAAAGTGGTGATGGGGCATCCATGTATTATTCCTGATTTTTGAAGGCAGTCCTTCTGGGTATTCTTGGTTATAGGTTCTTCCCTTTCACCACTTTAAATATATTGTGCCACTCCCTTCTGGCCTGAAGAGTTTCTGCTGAAAAATCAGCTGATAGCCTTATGGGAGTTTCCTTGTATGGTATTTGTTGCCTTTCCCTTGCTGCTTTTTAATATTCTCTCTTTATCTTTAATTTTTGTCATTTTAATTACAATGTGTCTTGGTGTGTTCCTCTTTGGGTTAATCCTGTATGGGACTCTCTGCACTTCCTGGACTTGGGTGACTGTTCCTTTCCCAGGTTAGGGAAGTTTTCAGCTATTATGTTTTCAAATATGTTCTCCACCCCTTTCCCTCTCTTCTCCTTCTGGGACCCCTATAATGCGAATATTAGTGCACTTGATGTTGTCCCAGAGGTCTCTCAAACTGTCCTCATTTCTCTTCATTCTTTTTTCTTTTTTCTATTCAGTGGCAGTGATTTCCACTACCTTGTCTTCCAGATCACTGGTTCATTCTTCTGTAGCATTTAGTTTACTGTTGATTCCTTCTAGTGTATTTTTCATTTCAGTTATTGTATTCTTCATCTCTGTTTGGTTGTTCTTTATATTTTCTAACTCTTTGTTAAAAACTTCTAACTTCTCACTTGTACATCCATTCTTCTCCCAAGTTCTCTGATCATCTTTACAATCATTACTCTGAACTCTCTTGGGTAGATTGCCTACCTTCACTTCACTTAGTTCTTCTGGGGTTTTATCTTGTCACTTTGTCTGGAACATGTTCCTCTGTTGCCTCATTTTGTCTAAGTTGCTATTTGTATTTTTATGTATGTGTTAGGTTACTTTTCTTGACCTTGGAGAAGTGGCCTTCTGTAGGAGATGTCCTATGCATCCCCTCAGCACACATTCCTCTTGTCACCCAAGTTATATGCTCTAGGGGTTCCCCCCACGAGGGCTGTGTGGGTGCTTCTGTTGTGGTGTGCTATGTGGGCAGTCTGGTAGGCTTTGTTGGCCCCTAGCCAGGTTGGTTGCCAGGCCCTGCCTTGTGTGGATGCTACTAGCTGCTGGTTAGTGGGTCCTGGTCACAAGGTGGCTAATTATAGAACCTCAGGTGGCCCCAGGGCTAGTGCTGGCTCACTAGTGGACAGAGTCAGGGTCCAGAAGACTCTAGGTCTGTTGCCTGCCCACCGGTGGGTGAAGCCAGGTCCTGGGGTTAATGCAAGTCTATTGGCAGGCAGATCCAGGTCCTGGAGTCTAGCTGCAGGGCTCAGGGATCCCAGAGCTGGTATCATATTGCTGGGGAGTGGGTGGGGAGGGCGATTCCTGTCACAGTTGGGTATGGGGTCTGGGGTGTCACAAAGCTTGTGTTGGCCTGCTAGTAGGCAGGGCTGGGGCCCAGCTGATCCTAGGGTAGGGTCTGGCCTGTTGTCAGTGGGCTGGGTCTGCAGGCTACAGGATTGTGGTTTTCTTGCGTTTAGTGTCTGCCCCCTGGTGGGTGAGGCTGGTCTAGAGGTTACTGCAAGCTTCCCAGAGGGCAGGGCGGGAGCTGGGTTTTGGCCCTCTGGTGAGCAGGGTTGTGTCTAAAGGCATATCTGGAGGTGGCTGTGGGCTCAGGTAGTCTTTAGGCAGCCTGTCTGCTGATGGGTGGGGCTATGTCTCTGCTCAGTTAGTTGTTTGATCTGAGGTGTCCCAGCATTGGTGCCTACAGGTTGTTGGGTGGGGCCAAGTCTTGGTGCTAATGAGCCAGAGGGAAGATCCCATGATGGTGCCTGCCTGCACCAGTGTCCATATGATAGAAAGCTCCCAAATATGGCTGCTGCCAGTGCCTATGTCCCCAGGGTGAGCTGCAGCTGCCCCCCATCTCTCTGGGAGACTCTCCAAGACAAGCAGCTAGGTCTGGCCCAGGCTCCTATCAAATTACTGCTTTTGCCCTGGGTCCCAGTGTGTGTGAGATTTTGTGTGTGTCCTTTAAGAATGAAGTCTCTATTTCCCCCAGACCTTTGGGATTCCTGAAATTAAGCCTGCAAAGCCAAATGCTCTGGGGCTCATCTTTCTGGTGCAGGACCCTGGGCTGGGGAGCCCAATATGGGACTCAGAACTCTCACTCCAGTGGGAGAACCTCTACAATATAATTATTCTCTGTTTTGAGGGTTGCCCACCCAGGGCATATGGGACTTGATTATATTGTGAGTCTGCCCCTCCTACCAATCTTGTTGTGGTCCCTTCTTTATGTCTTTAGTTGTAGAAGATCTTTTCTGGTAGGTTCTGGTCTTTTTCATTGATGGCTATTCTACAGATAGTTGTGATTCTGGTGTGCTCGCAAGAGGAGGTGAGCTCAGGGTCTTTCTATTCTGCCATCTTGGCCACTCTCCTTTGTTTTTCTCCTTTGTGCTTAGTCTAGTTTCACTTGCTCATATGGTGCTGCATGTAAAGGCCTGAAGGTAATCTTTCACCAGTAAAGAACCGTATTGTAGATTTTTGATAGAAGCATTTTGCCAAGTTACAGAAGTTATTTTCTATCCCTAGTTTACCAAGATTTTTTTCTTAAATAATGAATGGATGTTAATTTTATCATATGTTTTTCTGTATCTATTAAGATAACATAATTTTTACCTTTATCTGTTGATGTGGTAAATTATATTTATACATTTCTTTCTTTTTTATTGAAGTATTGTTGATTTACAATGTTATATTAGTTTCAGGTGTACAACATAGTAATTCAATATTTTTACAGATTATACTCCATTTAAAGTTATTATAAAATATTGGCTATTTCCCTGTGCTGTACATTACATCCTTGTACCTTTATACATAGTAGTTTGTACCTCTTAATTGCTTTCCCCTATCTTGCCCCTCCCTCTAAGCCCTCTCCCCACTGGTAACCACTAATTTGTTCTCTGTATCTATAAGTCTGTTTCTGTTTTATTATATTCATTCATTTATTTTTTAGATTCCACATATAATGATAATGTACAGTATTTATCTTTCTCTGTCTGACTTACTTCACTAAGTATAATACCTTCTGGATCCATCCATGTTGTGCAAATGGCAAAATTTCAATCCTTTTTATGGCTGAGTAATATTCCATTGTATATATATATATATATATATATATATATATATATATATATATACCACATCTCCTTTATCCATGCATCTGGTGATGGACATAAGTTGCTTCCATATCGTGGTTTTGTAAATAATGCTGCTATGAACATTGGGGCGCATATGTCTTTTCAAATTAGTGTTTTTGTTTTCTTTCTTTTTTTTTTTTGCAGTACGTGGGCCTCTCACTGTTGTGGCCTCTCCCGTTGTGGAGCACAGGCTCTGGACACGCAGGCCCAGCAGCCACGGCTCACGGGCCCAGCCTCTCCGTGGCATGTGGGATCTTCCTGGACCGGGGCACGAACCTGTGTTCCCTGCATCGGCAGGCAGATTCTCAACCACTGCGCCACCAGGGAAGCCCCCGTGTTTGTTTTCTTCAGATATACACACAGGAGTGGAATTGCTGGATCATATGGTAATTCTATTTTTAATTTTTTGAGGAACCTCTATACTGTTTTCCATAGTGGCTACACCAATTTACATTCCTACTAACAGTGTACTAGGGTTCCCTTTTCTCCACATCCTTGCCAACATTTATTATTTGTTCTTTTTGATGATAGCTATTCTGACAGGTGTGAGGTGATAGCTCATCGTGGTTTTGATTTGCATTTCTGACGATTAGTGATGCTGAGCATCCTTTCATGTACCTGTTGGTCATCTATATGTCTTCTTCGGAAAAAATGTCTATTCAGGTCTTCTGCCCATTTTAATTGGGTTGTTTGATTTTTTGATATTCAGTTGTATGAGCTCTTTATATATTTTGGATATTAATCCCTTATCAAATGATATCACTTGCAAATATCTTCTCCCATTCACTAGGTTGTCTTTTCATATTGTCAATGATTTCTTTCACTGTGCAAAAGCTTTTAAGTTTAATTAGGCCCCGTTTATTTATTTTTGCTTTTGTTTCCATTGACTTAAGAGACAGAGCTAAAAAAATATTGCTATGATTTATGTCAAAGAGTGTTTTGCCTATATTTTCTTCTAGGAGTTTTATGGTTTTTAGTCTTACAGTTAGGTCTTTAATCCATTTTCAGTTTATTTTTGTATATGGTGTGAGATAATATTCTAATTTAATTATTTTATACATAGCTGTGCTGTTTTCCCAACACCACTTTATTGAAGAGACTGTCTTTTCTCCATTGTGTATTTTTGCTTCCTTTGTCGTAGATTAATTGGCCATAAGTATGTGGGTTTATTTCTGGTATCTCTATTCTGTTCCATTGATCTATGTGTCTGTTTTTGTGCTGGTACCATACTTTTTTGATTACTGTAGCTTGGTAGCATAGTCTGAAGTAAGGGAGCATGATACCCCCAACTTTTTTCTTTTTTCTCAAGATTGTTTTGGTTCTTTAGTGTCTTTTGTGGTCCTATGCAAATTTTAGGATTATTTGTTCTAGTTCTGTGACAAATGTCATGGCTATTTTATACAGATTGCATTAAATCTGTAGATTGCTTTGGGTAATATGGACATTTTAACAATAGTAATTCTTGCAATCCATGAACACAGGATATCTTTCCATTTATTTGTACAATCTTTAATCTCCTTCATCAATGTCTTATAGTTTTCAGAGTATAGGTCTTTTCCTCCTTGGTTAAATTTATATTTATATATTTCTAATACAAAATCACCTTGTATTACAGGGATAAATCCAACTTGATCAGTTCTATAGTCTCTTTTTATACATGGTAAGATAATTTAAGATGGTTTTATCTATTTTCATGAGTGGACTGGCCTGAAATTTTCTTTTCTCACATTGTTCTTGTCTGGTTTTCTATCATGACTTGGTGGTGGTGGGGTATTTTCTTTTTCTTTCTTTCTTTTTTAATTTCTAGAAGAGTTTGTATAAGATTGGAGTGATCTGTCCCTTGAAAGTTTGATGGAATTTGACTATAAAACCATCTAGGATTGATAATTGGTTAGGGGAACCATTTAGATTTTTATTTCTGAGTCAAAATTTGTATCTTTTAAGTAATATATTGGTTTTTGTCTAAATGTTTGATTCCATACTTCTATCTGCAGTTATGCTCCTTTTTCACAACACTAACAGTTTATTGTGCCCTCTTTCTTTGTCTTTTCTTCATTGATTTCACCAAAAAATTCTCTATTTTATCAGTTTTTTTCAAAGAACCAACTTTTGAATTTTTGATTATCTTTATTGCTCTTTTCAACTGAGGAAGTATAGAGAATGGTTAAGTATGTGAGCTTTAGAGTCAGACTGCTTAGAATCCCTGTTCTGTATCTTAACTAAGAAACTTTGCGAAAGCTAATTTGGACAAGAAACTGCTTTAGTTTCTTCATCTAGATATACGAGATTAAATAATAGTGGAAACTATTTAAAACAGAAAGTATTTGGACAGAAGGTGTTCAATAAAATGTTGCTGTTATTATAATCTATAGACAACTGTTAGAGTATGTAAGAGACTATGGCTTTTAGTTCACATATCTTTTCCTTGAGGCTCAGAACTTACTTAAAAATAAAACCAACTAGCAGCATTATTCTCTCCATTGATGGCTCTTCTATGTGCTTAATTTTGGCTGCTGGAATTGGAAGGCTCTCCCAGATCTTAAATTTATGATCAAAATCCAGTATTAGAGATCTGCACTAAAGGTGTCAGGTTGGCTTACATATAAAAAGGGCATATAAAGATAAAGAAGTATTCCATCTTCCCCTGTGAGAAGTATATCTCTTCACATCTCTATTACACAGACCAACATTTCTAGTCCTCTTTTAAGAGCAAAACAGGAACAAAATGGATAAATAACAGAAAAGAAGGCTAAAAAACTATGGAAAAAGTTTTATAATATTATGTTACATGAAAACAAAAAAATTACATACATAAATTATAACTCTGAAACCTCAAAATGATTGTGGACAACTGAGAGGTAATGTGCAAAAACAAAATCAGTGTAATGGAGTAGTGGAATTGTGAATGATTTTGAATTAAAAATTATTTTATAGTCACATCTTCTTTTCAATAAAAAGTTATTAGAGCCTGAAATTTTCTCAGTAAAAAGGCACATATAAATTTTCTCAGTAAAAAGTTTGTGCGAGGACACCATCTCTCACAAACTCTTACTATTACTATTAATATCAACAGAAAACATTTATGCATTGCTCACATGTGCCAGGTACTGTTTTAAGTACTTTACATGTAAGTTATATTTAATCCTTGTAAAAACCCTATAGGATAGCTACTATTATTAGCCTTATTTTATAAATGAGAAAATTGTGGGATGAAGAGTTTAAGTAACTTGTTCAAGGCCACAGAGTTCAAATAAAAATTCAGTTGGATGGTTAAATAAATGGTGATGAATTTATACAATAGAATACCTCACAGCTACTAAAAGGAATGGGTTAGAGCTCTATATGCCAATATGAAAAAAATTATTGGATAAATAGCTAAAAAAAAAATGCAGATCAGTGGGTATTATATAGTTCCATTTTTGTAAAAGTGGAGGATATCAAAAACCCTAATAACATTACATGTATGTTCATGTCCAATATATGTGTAAGGAAAGCAATCCAGTAGAATGTGTCCTACACTGCTGATAGCAATTATCTCTGGAGGGTAGAATTTTGGGTCATTTTGAACTGTTTATATTATACTTCTGTATAGGGAGTGTTTACTTGTAATAAAAAATTAAAGAATAACTGGACAAAAGCTACCACAGAGACAGCTAGGCAGGATATTTCAGCTAAATTTTTTTTCAAGTTTATACAAATGACTTATTTCCACACTTGCAAGGGTAAGAAATTGTTCTTTAAAGCAAGCATTTACTTGAGCAAATTTTAAAACAATTCCTATGGGGTTACAGGATGGAGAATACAATCTAAGACCATTCTTACAAGACTTAACATAACTAAATAAGCTTTTCTAAATTAAAGAAAAACATTTTATTAAAGATTCAACATTGCTTACAACTCCGAGTTTATTGAATGTGTGTAAAGAATGTGTATTTAAACTGGGGATTTATTTGAGGCTTTTATTATAGTGACCACACATGTAATAATAATAACACTGATGATAACTTCATAGATTTTATACTGTCTTTGCATTCATCTAAGAATAGGGGTGGGGCTTCCCTGGTGGCGCAGTGGTTGAGAGTCCGCCTGCCGATGCAGGGGACACGGGTTCGTGCCCCGGTCTGGGAAGATCCCACGTGCCGCAGGGCGGCTGGGCCCGTGAGCCATGGCCGCTGAGCCTGCGCGTCCGGAGCCTGTGCTCCGCAGCGGGAGAGGCCACAACAGTGAGAGGGCCGCGTACCGCAAAAAAAAAAAAAAAAAAAGGAAAAAAAAAAAAAGAATAGGGGTGGATTTAATTTAATTTAATTATTGTATTTCCTATTGGATGATCACCTAAAAATTTTTAAGATCAGTCAAATTCATTTTCAGCTCCATAAAACTTTGTAAACATATCTCTGTCAAATACATCTGGTGAACTTCTGATGTTCTTAATATCAGCTAAATTTTAAATAAAGAAAAAATGAACAAGTTAGGCTAATCAAGAACAGATGGAAGAAAGTATCATTTATACACTTGAAAGAAAACATATAATAAGCCATAAGCCTGAAAATTTATAGAAAACCTTAACTGATATGAATGTGATTTAAAGTTAACCTTTTCATTAAAATGAAATTATCTTGCTAAAAACTCTCTAAAAGGTGAGTCTACCTTCTTAATTTCTAAGTTCGCTTTTTCTTCAACAATTCTGGATCTTGCAGTCTCCAAGTCATCTTTGTAATAATTAGATTTCACTATGCAGGGCTGCACTAAAGAAGGCAGAAATTAGACCAATCGAAGGACATAATCTCATAGCTCCTTTTAAAACTGATCTGTAATATCATTTCCTTGTATGGTAACCTGTTTCTTTCTTCAAAAGGTAGCGTGTAGACAATTTTTATTTAATTGATGATCATGGTTACCACAGTTAAAAAATTATAAATAGATTCAAAAAGTGTTTGAATCAATTCATGATATTCATTGGCTACGAAGGGAAGCTACAGGTGTTTGGCATATGTCCCTAAATATTTGAGTTGATGTCAGAGAGTGTGACCACCACCTCTCACAAATTATTTGTTTTTTCCCAATCATTCATTTATTTATTCAAGAAACATTTATTGAGAATATACTATGTGCCAGGCAGAATGATATATGCTGGTGACACAAAGATGTATAAGACACAGTCTTATCCTCAGGTAACTCACAGTCCACTTGAGGCCTGCCCATTAAAAACAAATCTCAGGACTTCCCTGGTGGCGCAGTGGTTACGAATCTGCCTGCCAATGCAGGGGACACGGGTTCGAACCCTGGTCCAGGAAGATCCCACATGCTGCGGAGCAACTAAGCCCGTGAGCCACAACGACTGAAGCCCGCGCTGCCACAACTACTGAGCCCATGTTCCGCAACAAGAGAAGCCACCGCAATGAGAAGCCCGCACACCGCAATGAAGAGTAGCCCCTGTTCACAACTAGAGAAAGCCTGCGTGCAGCAACGAAGACCCAACACAGCCAAAAATAAATAAAAAAAAAACAAATCTCAGAAATATTAAACTATCCATATACAAAAATTTTCAAAAATACTAAGAATAGCTAACTTTCATTTAGCATTTACTGTATACTAAGTAATTAACATGTATGATCTCATTTAACTCCCACAACTACTGGATGGGGCAGGAATTAAAGGCTTACACAGGCTAAGTACCTTCTCCAAAGCCACACAGCTAGTAAGTAATAGAACTGGGATTTAGACTCAGGCATCCTAATTCTAGAGCACTCATCCTTCTGAGAATAAGACTAGTTGCTGTTGTTAATCTCTTGACAAGAACATCAGATATAGCAAAACATTAACGGAATAAAGGAATTAACTTTGAGGAAAGTACAGGCAAACTGGGAAGATTTCAAGCCATGAACCATATGTATACTTAACTCACAAAGAGGAATTACAAGCAATTTATGGGGTAATGCATTATTTATAAGCAAATAGGAAGTTACTGGAAGAATCGTTAGCAGTGACACAAGGTAGAAAGCTGCCTTCCTGCGTTTAAAAGCTCTTCTGTACAGTGCTAACCTCTAACTATTTTAAATAAAGCCATCAGGTACCCTCAGAGTACTCTGAGTTTTGTGCCATTAGAGATTCAGTACTTTCTGGGTACAGTCACCGAAGGGAAAAAAGGACATAGTCCATGCCTGATCTGTCCATGATCAAAGAGAAATAAAAAGAGCTTCTGTCTCACAGATTCAGTTTGAGAACCCACTGGGAAAGACTCTGATTGGTAGCCTGGAGAACTATGATTGCCTCACCTGGGTCATAGCCCACCCTGTGACCATGAAAGTAGAGGTGTTACTAAAGAAGGGGGATGCAGGGGATGCTGGGCAGACCAAGAACAGACTCCACAGGTATCACTGTCATCAATTCATTCAACAAATATATACTGATAATCTAGGATATACTAGAGTGGGGCGCAGAAATGAGTAAGACAAATTTGTAATGCCAAGGCTTAATGCTTAAGAGTTAATACAGATAGAAAAGATATCAAGTAGTTTACAGTTTAGGTGAGAAGACAGAATTATCACACAATAAAGCAATGGTATCATCAAAAAATCTACAAACAATAAATGCTGGAGAAGGTGTGGAGAAAAGGGAACCTTCTTACACTGTTGGTGGGAATGTAAATTGATACAGCCACTATGGAGAACAGTATGGAGGTTCCTTAAAAAACTAAAAATAGAATTACCATATGACCCAGCAATCCCACCACTGGGCATATACCCTGAGAAAACCATAATTCAAAAAGAGTCATGTACCACCATGTTCACTGCAGCACTATTTACAATAGCCAGGAAGTGGAAGCAACCTAAATGTCCATCGACAGGTGAATGGATAAAGAAGATGTGACACATAAATACAATGGAATATTGCTCAGCCATAAAAAGAAATGAAATTGAATTACTTGTAGTGAGGTGGATGAATCTAGAGACTGTCATACAGAGTGAAGTAAGTCAGAAAGAGAAAAACAAATACTGTATTTGTTCCACATATATGTGGAATCTAAAAAAAAATGGTTCTGATGAACTTAGGGGCAGGACAGGAATAAAGATGCAGATGTAGAGAATGGACTTGAGGACATGGGGAGGGGGAAGGGTAAGCTGGGATGAAGTGAGAGAGTAGCATTGACATATATACATCACCAAATGTAAAATAGATAGTGGGAAGCAGCTGCATTGCATGGAGAGATCAGCTTGGTGCTGTGTGACCACCTAGAGGGGTGGGATAGGGAGGGTGGGAGGGAGCCGCAAGAGAGAGGGGATATGGGGATATATGTATACGTATAGCTGATATACTTTGTTATACAGCAGAAACTAACACACCATTGTAAAGCAATTATACTCCAATAAAAAGACATTAAAAACAAATAAAGCAATGGTAAACAATTCTATGTGGTATATAATTAAATGCTAAATTGTGTTGTGTAGACCACAGGCTATGTGGTTGTTCTAAGGAGAGGAAAATCAATTTAGTAGTCATGAACCTGAATTAGGCCTTAAAGGATGGGGAGGATTTGGTTGGAAGAGGATAAGGGGA
Source organism: Phocoena phocoena (assembly GCF_963924675.1). Taxonomy (NCBI): domain Eukaryota; kingdom Metazoa; phylum Chordata; class Mammalia; order Artiodactyla; family Phocoenidae; genus Phocoena; species Phocoena phocoena. The sequence continues at coordinate 25,617,833 of NC_089232.1, read as the reverse complement.
GGAATTCAGAGGAAAAGATTACTACAAGTGGAGGGATGGAAATAGAAGCACAGTCAGTGAGGAGACTGCCTTGAGAAAAGCAGAGGGTGTGTAGTAGCTGAGAGCTCATATAACACACAGCAAGGCTAGTTATCCTCCCGCCCCAACCAGAACAATGTCAGTGGTCCATGATGCTGGAAGGATCCACATGTGTCAGAATTTGATGGGAAACACATCCTTAGTTACCAACCCCCTAACCTAATCAGGGCATGAAGGGAAGAGTGAGGTTATGTATGTGGAACCAGGAAGAGATCAATGGTATCAGAACAGTGGACACATCCAGGTGTGTATAACCTTGGAGAAGACCAATATAACTAGAAAGAACTGACAGAGGGTGAACTGTAACTTGAGTGTTGGATAAATTAAAACCAGTTAAAAACCTTTTAAATGCTGTAATTTGAGAATCTCTACTTGATCTCCTGACAAAAATCTTCTCATAAATTTCCATTGCTTTAGCATGAAATCTAAATGTCTTAAAATGGGTTTAGGGCATATATGGACTTTCTTGATCTAACCCTTGCCTACTTTTAGAGCCTTACTCCTGCCTCTGCCTGATAGGCTCCTGACATAAGAAACCATGGGCTCATCTCTGAAAGTTGATTTATCTTGATTTCTCATGTCCCTGGGTCTCCTTTTTGAGTCCCCCTTTCCTCTTCCTCTGCTTGGTTAATTCCTATTTGTCCTTTAAGATTCAGTTTGAATATTTTCTCTTCTAGGAAGTGTATGATTACTGGTGATTTATGGGGGATTTATTAGCAGGGATCTGACTGCCAGTAGTTACTGGGTTGGGGTAGGCGGGCTGGGGACATCAGGGCTGGGAATCTAGTGACTCAAAACCCATTCTGGGGAGGTAGGAGGTAGGCAGGGCACATATGAACCGAGACTATAATCCCCTGGCACATGTTCCATTGTTCCATCAAACTTCACTTACAAAACACTGATTAAGAATTTCAAGATTGCAACCCAAAAGCATTAAATCCTAAGCATAGGGGCTTTCTGAATGCAGGGCCTTGTGTGACCGCACTGGTCATAGGCCAATGAAGCCAGCTGTACATATAAGTCTCTCCATACAGCACTGGTTATAATAACAAAATGTAATAAACCAAATTATTCATTAATAAGCGATTAAACAAACTATGGTCCAACCACAAAGTAAAAAAAATCATGTATCCAGTAAAAACGAGGAATGTCTATAGATACTAACATAGATAGCTGTACAACACACAAAGAGGATTACAGAATATTATGTATGTCATGATCCCATTACAATATAAAATATTTCTTCCTATTATCTATCTATCTATCTAATGGAGCATTAAGAGGGATACCCCAATCTCTTGAGGAGGAAGGAATTTTTACTTTTTATACCTATATTTCAGGTTTTACATTAACATATATTGTTTCTAAATTAAAAATATGATTAAAAAATTAAACTCTAACACGTAGAAACACCTGTCTGAACCACAGTGAAATCTGTTGGCTTCATTTCATTTAAGAACATAAAAGACCATGGAAGAGATTTCCCTGGTGGTCCAGTGGTTAAGAGTTCCCTTTGCAAAGCAGGTGGTTTGATCCCTGGTAGGGGAGCTAAGATTCCACATGCCTTGCGGCCAAAAAACCGAAACATAAAACAGAAGCAATATTGTAACAAATTCAATAAAGACTTTAAAAATGGTCCACATCAAAAAAATCTTTTTTTAAAAAAAAAAGTCCATGGAAAATAATCTTCCTGATCTGTAAAAGACTACTCATTAAAATCTTACCATTCTTTTTACCTTTTTTTTTAATTCTTACCGTCGTTGCTGGCCTCTTCAACAGGGGATGCTGAGTCCATACATTCTAGGACTCTCTTTGTGATCTCAACCACCTGAAGTCTCCTGACCCTGAATATGTCTGTATCTTTCAATCCTTCCTCCAATTGTTTGACCACCTCTTTTCCAGGCTGTGAAGTCAGAACAGTAATCTGGAAATAAATAGAAGAATCAACGTGTCTACTTTCCCTGATGTACACAGGTTAGAATGTAACAGGTTAGATCTGGAGGATTAAACACCCCAGAAATCTGTGGTAGTGGCTATTGTCTTTAGGGCAAAGAAAAAGATTTATATGTAATTTGCAAATCAAATTTCATTTGACATATTCTGGTGGGAGAGGTCTGGTGGGACAGATCATCACAAGACCCTTCCAAACAGGTTGAACCTACCCCAGAAAGTGACCAATGAGAAGCCATCCCTGTGTTTTAGTTTTTCTTTTGGTCATACTGCATGCAGCATGTGGGATCTTAGTTCCCCAACTAGGGTTCCCCGATTAGGGATTGAACCCGCACACCCTGTATTGGGAGCGTGGAGTCTCAACCACTGGACTGCCAGGGAAGTTGCCCACTGTGTTTCAGTTTTTAAGACTGCTTGAATCATTGGCAGTATCCCTCTTGCTCAAAGTGCTTTGATTTCTTGAGGATACAAAGGAAATAGAATCCTTAAATTCCATTCATTAAATGTGTACTAAAGATCAGAGAGGTTATATGCTCTTTTCTCACAGTGGTACTTCCATGAATATTTCTCTCCTTGCTCAATCTGAATCTGGGTTGAACTTGAAACTCTGGAAGACATATTAAATACATGTAATTCTCTTTTGTACTTAGACATTTTTAATTGATGAATAAGCATGCAGATGAAAGCATAATTATTTTTAAACTCATTTGTCTGATGCCTGATGTTACTAGAGACTGAATGTGTTTTAACTCACAGTCACTCATGTACCCAATGGAGTATCTAGTCATGACTTTCAATGTGAATGAAACAGAGAACAACAGAAGGATGACAAACAATGAAGGATCTAGATGGACTGAAATGGGAAGATGAGTTAGTGTCCTAAGCCATCTTTTACCTCCAGGGAAGTGTAGGTCAGAGCTGCACTTGTGGTCATGTGTCCACTGTACTGTTTGAACTGCTGGAGCCCATCCTTTATTGCCAGCTGCAGAGAAGTGGCTTGTGGTCTGAAACAACCTTCTCTTTGCAACATGCGGAGTTCTGAGATGCAGGCCTGCAGCCTAGCAAAGTTCCCTTTCACTTGCTGCAGAGAAAAATGAATCAAAGATGCAAATCTTTAGTGACTCAGGTTTCAGATTAACTGGCAGTCTAATTTCATTATCAATTACTCCTCAAGAGTACTTTTCCCTTCCTGAAAATCTGTTTATTTGACCAAGATCTATGGGATGCCTATTATGTTCTAGGCACTGCACTAAAATATTCCCTAGACCAGAGGAAGGAAAATTTTTAGCCAAAGGACTTTGATTATGTGGAATTACTAGAAACAGGAAAGAATGTGTTTTAACTCACTCACTCACCCAAAGGAAGGTTCAGTTGTGACTGCTTAGTTTTACTTTGGGGTGGTCTGCAAATTGGAGGCCTAGCAGCGTCACTCTTAGACATTATCTTCATTTCTCAGTCAGTCTAGGCACAGTGAGCTTCTCTATTCAAGAGTGATGTTTTATCAGAAATGAGGATTTTGATCATTTTAGAAATGATGAGGTCCTACCTAATCTTCCCCTCAGGATCACTTTGAGCAGAGATGCTTGGCTTAGTCTGCAGTCAGGTCAAGGAGTCAACACGTAAATCTCCTGGCTCTCCTCACTTTCCTTCACAAAAACTTGTTCTCAGGAAGTAATCTAATCTAATCTGACTCTAGGTCGATGTTACGTCTCCTAAGAATATAAGCATTTTGAATAAATGTGGAATTAAAATTTGTGACACTATTTGAAGGAATTCCAAGCATCAATAGCAGGTGGGGGTGGAGTGGGGAGGAATTATATTTGGGATAAGGAAACTTTGCTGATCAAAGAGCAGAATTGAGCAATATTTGCAAAATGCACATAAAATTCATGAGCATGTTACTTTGCTTACATGCTCCTCTCCATGAATCTCTGGGAAGAACACAAGAAATAGTATATAATTCTTACACAAAGAGAACTTGTAATCTAGATAGGAAGATAAGAAAACTACTCAAGTACAGACTAGTAGCCTTTGAGTATTTCTTTTCATGTACTCCCTAAAAGAATATGAAAAATGATATACTCCTTTATACGTTTTTAAGTTGACATCTAGATTTTAAGTAAGTACATAGTTGTTAAGGATATAACTTCTAGCACATTTAAATATCAATATTTCAAAATAAAACTATACCACTACTCTTTAAAACATAATCCAATAGAATCTAAATATCATAGGGATTTGATACCTGCATTATTCAATTTAAAAAGTACATGAGCAGCTCTTTTTTCTTTTTAACAGATGGAAATTAATATTATTCATTTTTCTCCTTGAATTCATATTTCCATTTCACTTTTCTCATAGAGTTTTATCATAATGTAATAGAATTTTTTGGTTGGCAGTTTTTTTGTTTTGTTTTTTTTTTCGGTACGCGGGCCTCTCACTGTTGTGGCCTCTCCCGTTGCGGAGCACAGGCTCCGGACTCGCAGGCCTAGCGGCCATGGCTCACGGGCCCAGCCGCTCCGCGGCACGTGGGATCTTCCCGGACCGGGTCACGAACCCACGTCCCCTGTATCGGCAGGCGGACTCTCAACCACTGCGCCACCAGGGAAGCCCTGGTTGTCAGTTTTTTATTGATCATCTTATCATACTTCTCTGTGTCAAAAATATTTACACGTTGTAAGATTTTAAAATTTCCTATGACTATAGGCTCTAATTAATAATCTAGATTGAGCTATTATTAAAATTATTGTTCATATACAATTGATCAAAACAACATATATATTACCTATTTTGATAATTGTTGGCATTAAGCATAAACTTTAATTAAAAATGCATCTCAATGGCATGAGCATGTTGCATTCTTTTTCCAATTAGTTAAGGTATGTGTGAATAAATTACTGATTGAATGGCACCAACATTCAGTATTAATCCTATTCCTATTTTCTAGGAGGTTTCTAGTGCTGAGAACCATCGTCCTGATAAATATAGATGTCAATCAAATTGTCAAACTCATTCTGAGCTATATGCCAAAAATTATATAGGGATATAAATACTAATAAAAATTATTTTAATGATCTATCAGCTGCTACTCAGTTTAGTTTGTTTTTTAAGTTTTTTTTGATGTGGATCATTTTTTAAAGTCTTTATTGAATTTGTTACAGTATTGGTTCTGTTTTTTTTTTGTTGTTGTTTTTTGGCCATGAGGCATGTGGGATCTTAGCTCCCTGACCAGGGATCGAACCTGTACCCCCTGCACTGGAAGGCGAAGTCTTAACCACTGGACCACCAGGGAAGTCCCTCAATTTAGTCTTCCTTCAATTTTGTTAAAATTGGACATCACCTGGTTGCAAAAGTTTTTTTTTTTTTTTTTTTTTTTGCGGTACGCGGGCCTCTCACTGTTGTGGCCTCTCCCGTTGCGGAGCACAGGCTATGGATGCGCAGGCTCAGCGGCCATGGCTCACGGGCCCAGCCGCTCCGCGGCATGTGGGATCTTCCCGGACCGGGGCACGAACCCGTGTCCCCTGCATCGGCAGGCGGACTCTCAACCACTGCGCCACCAGGGAAGCCCTGCAAAAGATTTTTAACCCAATCATAAGTCCTTTACTTTCCTACATTGATGCCAATATTTTGAATTATTCCTCGTTTGGTGCCCCTGCAAGTTTTAAAACCACATGGCAATTCATCACAGTAAAATTCATAGTGGGTGAAAGATTTGTACCTCTCACCTCTTCCTTTTTATTTTGGATTTTCTTTGTGAAATGGAAGAAGGGTAATTGTGAAAGGGATGGTGGGAATGACGAAGTAGCCTGACACTCTCATCATAGGCATAATTAGAGAAATTTTAGAAAAGAATACTAGTGGAAATTGAGGATCTATATATCAATTCTTTAAAATTATATATTCCTGTGTACTCTGGGAAGTCTTATAGCCCTAGTGGTATGTGTATCCCGATTGAAAGAGACTGTTATAGACTATTGATACTTTAGAGATTTAGAAAAAGAAAGGTAAGTGTTGGTGGAAAGGGGGTGAGATGGGGCTGAGAATTGAAAGGGTAAGATTTGTAAAAAGAATACAATATTTTATGTGTTTATGTGTGTGTGTTGGGGGATTGGTAGAGAGGCTGAAAGTTCAATACAAGCATCATGGAGGTTGAAAGTGAATATAATGTGTCAGAGAGGAAGAGGAAATGTGCCTGACAAGAGTAGAGGATGCTTGTTGAAGAGTAGTGGGCATTTTAGTTAAAGAAGTACTAGTCTTGGTTAAGGTTTTAGATCCAAATAGACTTGAGTTCCAAACCTATCTCTTCCTCTTACTGACTATGAGTCCTTAAGCTAAAATGTCTTCAGTTAGAAACAGGGGACAATGGAAATCCTTATCTTACAGACTAACTATTAAATGACTTAGTTCATGCCACACAGTATGTACTCAGTGTTAGCTGTGGTTATTATTTTTTATCACTATCAAACCCTAAAAGCACTTAAATCATTGCTGATTAAACAGAAGGGGGTTGTATTGACTTAATGGCCCTATTCTACAACTGACAAAAATAAGTGGAAAAAAAATAGTATCTATGTAAATGACATAGGTCCATTCAGTCATCCATTTTAAAAAACATTTATTATTATGTGCTTATGATGTACTAGGTACCTAAAAAAAGACATAATTCCCACTTTCTACTAACTTACAAACAAGTGAGATAAATAGCCTCAGAATAGAAAGGGATAAGAGTCACACTAGAATGACATTTTCCAAAGTATGTTGACAAGTTATTGTCTGTCTATCTCACTAGAATATAAGCTCAATATAATAATATACTAAAGGAGGAATCTGATCTATCTCTTCATTGCCAGGTCTGCAGGGCCTAGAACAGTACCTGGAACACAGTTTTATTAAACAAATTATTTTGGAATAAATGGTAAATGGATGCACATATAATAAGTTTTAGGGGGAAGAAAAATATAAGTTAGAAAATATAGGCATTCTCTGTACTGCCTTTGCAACTTTTTGATGAATCTAAAATTATTCAATAATGATAAATTTATTGAAAAAATAAACTAGGAAAATAGTAGGAAAAAAAGGATACTATCTTCTGGTAGGGAAGGCCTTTGGAAACATGACAACAAAGGTAGGAAACCATAAAGGGAAAAATGAAGAGATCTGACCACATAAAAATTAAAATTTTCTGTTAAGTAAAGGAGAATATGAATAAAGTTAAAGACAAAAAACAAACTGGGTAAATATTTGCAATGTATATGATTAGCATGACATTAATATTCTTAATATGTAAAAAGCACCTACAAATAAACTAGATATCTGAAACACACTCTTCCACCACCTAACAGTATACATACTAGATAAAACACAAATATCTTTTATATGCATAGTTGAATTCATAAGAAATTAAGGGAAATCCCCAGGAACCAAAGTGGAGACAACAGGAAACTACAGTGTGAGATAGGTATAAAAGCCTTGGCTTTACTTGTTGATCTTGGGAACCTAGGGCTTTGTGTTGTAAAGGAGAAGGAGACAAGGCCTTAGGCCCTCATAAGGAGTAGAATTGGAACTGCCATCCTGGCTCAAAGTTAAGACCATTCAAAAGGTTATTTTCTCAGTGAAAATGTGGGCTAGAAAGAATCTACTCACTGGTCAAGTGAGGCGACAATGAAACTTGTTAACTTATGTGAACTCTGAGTAGAAATGAGAAAGAAATCACTGCTGGGACCTAGAAACCATATATCTCCCCTCATGTGGGTTTGGGATTTGTCTTTATCTGCAGGGTCTAGGAAACCCTAATTTAAAAACATAACTTAAAGTGGTCCTGGGTTGATAGCACCTCAGGGCACCTGACTCAAGCAAACATAAATCCTTTCTAGAGGTATACACCCTAAACTCAGGCCTCACAGAATTCTCACACATTAAGATCAGCTTAAGGTAAGTTCATAATCCAAAATTACAAAATCAGTGAGGAAACCAAACATTATGAGAGAGAGTCTGCAGAAACAACAAACAGGAGAATTAGAATACCAACAATTTCAGATATTAGAATTATCAAATATATTTAAGTACCTTTAAGATGTTTAATGAAATAAAAGAGGGATTCAACACCATGAACAAAGAATTAAAAAACTATGAAAAAAGGACCAGAAAGATTTGAACATTACCAGGGTAACTGTACACTGAAGTAAAGGGGATAATCAGACATTTCAGGGTCTACTGGACACTGGCTATGAACTGACACTAATTCTAGGAGATCCCAAACATCATTGTTGCCCACTAGTCAGAGTAGGGGCTTGTGGAGGTCAGGTGATCAACGAAATTTTATATCAGGTCCAGTGGGTCCCCAAATGCAGCCTGTGGCTATTTCCTCAGTTTTAGAAAGCATAACTGGAAGAGACATACCTAACATCTGGCAGAATCCCCACATTAGTTCCCTGACTTGTGGAGTGAGGGCAATTATGGTGGGAAAGGCCAAGTGGAAGCCTCTAGAACTGCCTCTACTTACGAAAATAATAAAAGTAATACTGAATTTCTGGAGGAATTGCAGAAATTAGTGCCACCATCAAGGACTTGAAAGATGCCGGGGTGGTGATTTCTACCACATCCCCATTCAACTTGCCAGTCTGGCCTGTACAGAAGACAGACGGGTCTTGGAGAATGATAGTGGATTATGATAAACTTAACCAGGTGGTGACTCCAACAGCAGTTGCTGTACTAGATATGGTTTCATTGCTTGAGCAAATTAACACATCTCCTGGTACCTTGTATGCAGCTATTGATCTGGCAAATGCCTTTTCTCCACTCCTGCCTACAAGGTCCCACAGAAGCAGTTTGCTTTCAGCTGACAAGGCCAGCAATACACCTTCACTGTCCTACCTCAGGGGCATATCAATTCTCCAGCCCTATGTCATAATTTAGCTCACAGGGATTTTTGACTGCCATTCCCTTCCACAAGCTATCACACTGGCCCATTACATTAATGACATTATGCTGAGTGGACCTAGTGTGCAAGAAGCAGCACCTACTCTAACTTATTGGTAAGACATTTGTACGCCAGAGGGTAGGAAATACATTTGACTAAAATTCAGGGGCCTTCTACCTCAGTGAAATTCCTAGGGGTCCATTGGTATGGGGCATGTGGTGATGCCCCATCTAAGGTGATGAATAAGTTTGCTGCTTTTGGAGTAGAAGAGAGCATCTAAAAGTCAAACTGCTTTTTATACAGATGTTCAACATCTTTCTACTTTTAGCTCTACCTTCATTCTTACCTCCAGAAGTACTTGATTTTACCAATTCCCAAGGCTTTTGAGAACTTGGTGGTTTAAAATGCTTTCTTCCTTGGGTTTCCCACTACTGGCTTAAGATTTAGCTCTCTTGGGACTGCTAAGTCAATTATCACTTTTCACCTGTATTATAGTTTCCAAAATTTTGTTGAGATTTTTCTTCTCACATTCAACAAGCATTCAAGATTCAAAGGTTACAAAAAAATATGTAGAAAAAGTCACCTTCCTACTCTTGTTCTTTAGCTAACCAGTACTTTACTGGAGGCAATCAATATTACTAGCTTATTGGGTATCTTTCCAGAGATATTTCTTTACATGGAAGAAAATATAAATGATAAACTTGATCTTTCTTCTTACCAAAATAGAAGAGATTATGATACTCTTTCGTATCTTGATTTTGTTGCAGAGTAAATTTGGGTAATCATTACATTCAATATATAAAAAGTGTCTTAATTTTTATGGCTACATAGTATTCCATTAATGGATGGACCATAACTTTATTTAACCAATTCCCTATTAATTAACATTAGGTTGTTTCCAATCTTTTGCTACTTCAAACAATGCTGAAATAAATAATCTTGTAGTCAAATCATTTTTGCACATATGAAAACATATCTGTAGAATAAGTTTCTAAAAACAGACTTGTGAGACTTCCCTGGTGGTCCAGTAGTTAAGACTCTGTGCTCCCAATGCAGGGGGCCCGGGTTCGATCCCTGGTTGGGGAACTAAGATCCCACATACTGCAACTAAGCCCATGCACTCTAGAGCCCATGCGCCACAACTCGAGAAGCCCACGTGCAGCCATGAAGATCCAGTGCAGCCAAAACAAAACAAAACCTATTAAAAACAGACTTGCTAGGTTAAAGGGTATGTAAATGGTGATACCAAATTGCCCACTATAGAAATTGTGTTAAAATATATGCCCATAAATGGCATATAAGGGTGTCTGCTTCTTTATATCCTCATAAACAGTATGTCATTAAACTTAAAAAAAAATCTTTGCCAGCCAAATAAGTGAAAAATAATAGCATCTCAATGTAGTTTTAACTTGCATTTCTTTTATAAGTGAGACTGAACATATTCAATGTTTCAGCATCATGTGTATTTCCTTTAATGAAAACTGTATATATAATTTCTCACTATTGATTGTTGGTCATAATCATTATTGATTTTAAGGAAATCTTTATGCAGTTAGGGAAATTAACTCTATGTGATATAGAAGCAAATATTTTTCCTCATATTGTCAGTTGTCTTTATTTTATTTTATTTTATTTTTGTGGTACCCGGGCGTTTCACTGTTGTGGCCCCTCCCGTCGTGGAGCACAGGCTCTGGACGTGCAGGCTCAGCGGCCACGGCTCACGGGGCCTAGCTGCTCCGCGGCATGTGGGATCTTCCCGGACTGGGGCACGAACCTGTGTCTCCTGCATCGGCAGGCAGACTCTCAACCACTGCGCCACCAGGGAAGCCCTGTCAGTTGTCTTTAGATTTTACACACAGTATTTTTTTTTTTTTGGCCAAGTGTATATTTTCTATTTTCTATATTTATTCAGCTGAATTTATTAATCTTTTATTTTTGGAATTTTGGGTTTTGTGTTATGATTAGAAAGGCCTTTCTTACTGTTACATTTTCCCCCATGGTCTGTATGTTAATTGTTGATTTATTGCCTCTCAGCTCAAAATTCACCCTTCAGTATATCTCTGCAATAATGGACAGAATTCTACTTTAAGCCTTTCTCCTTTACAGTAATCATGATGTTAAGTTTTCTGAGTAGAGTGTACTGGAGGGACATTGCAGGAGGAATGTGCACTCCTGCTGAAACCAGTGGGGTATGAAGTTACCTGGTAGTACTCCACCCACATGCCCAGAACTTGCTGGCCCTTGGTGTTATGGACTGAATGTTTGTGTCCCCTTAAAATTCATAAATTGAAGCCCTAACTCCCAATGTGATGGTATTTAGAGGCAAGGCCTCTGGGACGTAATTAAGTTTAGATGAGGTCATAAGAGTGGGGCCTCCATGATGGGATTGATGCTCTTAGAAGAGGAATAGACACCAGAGCTCTCTCTTCATGTACATGCACTGAGGAAAGGCCATGTGAGCACACAGCAAGAAAGCTGCCGTCTGCAAGATGGAAGAGGACTCTTACCAGAGCCTGACCAGGCTGGCACCCTGATCTTGGACTTTCAGCCTTCTAAACCTTGAGAAAATAAATGTCTATTGTTTAAACCAGCCAGTCATAGCCCGAGCTGACTAAGACACTGGGAACTTCTCAGCCCTAACCTGATCACCTGTCAGCTGTCCACTCAGCATGGACACTGCATGCTTCAGGCCTCCTGCCTGCACTGATGCCTGATTCCCTTTGCTCACCTGTCCCTCCCCTCAGAAGTTTTGTCTCCTGTGGTCCTCCGAATGCTGCTGTTCTTCCAATACGGACACTGCTTACACCAGGCCTCCTGCCCACATTGGCTTCTCCACTCTCTGCATGCCTACGCATCAGCCACTGTGCCTACACCTGGAGGGTTGCTTCCTGCTTTCCCAGTAGCCATGGATCAGCTCTGGCTTGAGCAAACCAGTGAACTTCTTTGCATCCAGTGAGCTGCAACCATATATTCTCCAACTGGGTCTAAACCCCAGCCTTGGGAAAGGGGTCCCCTTTCCAAATTTGTCGTTCTTTGAGATCTCTCCCTCAGCCCTAGGGTACCACAAAAAGCTCTCTTATATCTTATAATTGCTATATTACCATAGCTTAATATGTTAAACTATGATAAAATACTCTATATACTTTTTCCTTGTTTAAATCACTGTGTGGTTTCCATTTCCTGATTGGACCCAGACTGATACAGTCTGTTCTAGCACTTAGATATTTTCAATTTTTACATTTAAATCTTTGATCCATCTGCAACTACTGAGCCTGTGCTCTAGGGCCTGCAAGCCACAACTACTGAAGCCTGAACGCCTAGAGCCCATGCTCCGCGACAAGAGAAGCCACCACAATGAGAAGACCGTGCACCACAACAAAGAGTAGCCCCCACTCTCTGCAACTACAGAAAGCCAGCGCGCAGCAACGAAGACCCAACGCAGCCAAAAATAAATAAATAAATAAATTTATTAAAAACAAATTTTTTTTTGGAATTTATACTGGTGTAAGCTGTGTGTATGACTCTAACTTAATTTCTTCCCACATGGCTATCTAGTTTGTTGAATAATTTTTCCAACTAATATTAAATAGCATCATTATTATACACTAAATCCCCCCATGTATTTGGGTCTATTTCTGGACTTTAAATTGTATTCTATTGCTCTGTTTTTTCAATTTCCAGTATCATACTGTGAATATCTGTTTAATATTTGAGAGGAAGAGTCTCTAGCTATTCTTGTTTGTTTTTTGTTTCTAATTTTAACTTTATTATCAAGATGTCTAGTTCTTCTGTTAGAAATTTTACAGGGAATTGCATTACATTTAAAGATTAATTTAGAGATAACTGACATCTTTCTGGTCTGAGTCCTCTCAAGAACTAATGATGTTTCATTTGTTCAAGTCTTCTTTTGTGTTTCTCAATAGCATTTTAATTCATATAAATCTTGCAAATTTATTATTATTTTCATTCATAAGCATTTATTTGATCATTTTGGTTATTGTGATGAGAACTTTTCTGCCATTTTAACTTCTGGTTTGTTGTTCTGGAATAATATAAAGAGTACTTATTATTATTTTTTTAAAAATAAATTTATTTATTTTATTTATTTATTTTTGGCTGTGCCTGGTCTTCGTAGCTGCGCGGTCTTTCTCTAGTTGCGGCATGCAGGGGCTATACTCTTCGTTGTGGTGCACGATCTTCTTATTGCAGTGGCTTCTCTTGTTGCAGAACATGTGCTCTAGGCACACGAGCTTCAGTAGTTGTGGCACGTGGGCTCAGTAGTTGTGGCTCATGGGCTCTAGGTGCGCAGGCTCAGTAGTTGTGGCACACGGGCTTAGTTGCTCCGCGGCGTGGGATCTTCCTGGACCAGGGCTCGAACCCTTGTCCCCTACATTGGCAGGCGGATTCTTAACCACTGTGCCACCAGGGAAGCCCTAAAGGGTACTTATATCTGTATTAATATTTGTACCTGACCATTGTCATGAATTCTTTTGTTGTTTTAAGTAATTTTCTAGTCGATTCTTTTGGGTTTTCTAGATATATTACCATTAATCTGCAAATAACGATCATTTTATCTTTTTCTTCCTTATTTCTTTTTTTTTTGGCCATGCCGTGGGGCATGTGGGATCTTAGTTCCCCGGATCAGACCCGCGCCCCCCTGCAGCAGAAGCGCAGTGTTTTTTAACTACTGGACCACCAGGGAAGTCCCTCCTTTCCTTGTTCCTATATTCTAACTTCTTTTTTAATGTGTGCAATTATATCAGTGAAAATCTCTAAAATACTGTTAGATAACAGTGATGATAGTAAACTTACTTGTCTTGCACAGGAATATATTCAGTGTCTTTTCATTAAGTAAGATCTGGTTTTTTACTTGTCATAGACATACACTATGGGAATAGCCACCTGTTCCTAATTTTTAAAGTTTATTTAAAAGAAGATTGGATGTTGCACTTTATTAAACACCATTTTTTAAGTATGTATGGAGGGGCTTCCCTGGTGGCGCAGTGGTTGAGAGTTCGCCTGCCGACGCAGGGGACACCGGTTCATGCCCTGGTCTGGGAAGATCCCAAATGCCGCGGAGCGGCAGGGCCCGTAAGCCATGGCCGCTGAGCCTGCGCGTCTGGAGCCTGTGCTCCGCAGCGGGAGAGCACACAACCGTAAGAGGCCCGCGTACCGCAAAAAAAAAAAAAAGTATGTATGGAAATAAACACGATCATATTTTTCTTAGATATATTAACATAGTAAACTATATTAATAGATTTCAATACTGCACCATTTCTGCATTCCTGTAGATGATTTTTAAAATATGAGCTGGATCCTATTGCTAATACTTTATTTGGGATGTTTAATAGACAGTTATAAGTGAGACTGGTCTGTAGTTTTTCTTTCTGTGTAATGTTTGCTGGATTTTAGGATCAATATTACATTATCTTCACAAAAAGAATTTGGAAGGATTTTTTTTTTCTTTCTGTGGTATAAAATGGTTAAAAAACGTTAACAATCTTCTTTAAAAGTTTGGTATTATTCCCCTGCAAAACCATTTGGTTCCAGTACTTTATTTTGGGGGAAGGTAGTTCTTTCATAACTTTCCCTATTCCTTTTATGGGAAATGGCAGGTTTCTATCTCTTCTGAATTCACTTTCGGTAATTATATTTTCATGGAGAATTATGCATTTCACACAAGTGTGGTTACTTTCTCCTTATCTTATTTTGGGTATATGTGCCTTTTCCCCCTGCCCTTTTCCAAAAACTAAGTTAACTAATGGCTGATTTATTTCCTATTTTTTCCCCAAAGAACAAATTTGGATTTATTCATTTGTTCTACCATTTTCTATTTTCATATTCATTACTGTTTGTTTTTATCTTTATTATTTCCTTCCTTTAGCTTTCCTTAAGCTTGTTTTTTCTTTTCTTCTTGAGTTGCTTGCTTCATTTATTTTCAGTTTTCCTGGTTTACTAATATAATTTAAAATAATGAAATTTATATAGTTTAAAGATATGAATTTTTCTCAGCATTAACTTTTTTTATATCACATAGGTTCTAATATGTAGTGTTTCATTACTATTATTTTCTAGATATACTGCAATTTTTGCCTAATTTCCTCTTTGATTCAAAAGCTATTAAACAGCTTAAAAATTTCCAGGTGGTAGTAACTTTTTGTTCTGTATTTGCTATTTATTTCTAGTTTTATTGCATTGTATTCAGAGAATGTTGACTGATCTACTTGTACTTTTTGTAATTCATCAAAGTTTTGGGGTTTGTGGCTTAACATATGGTCAACTTTTGTGACTATTCCATGAGCACTTCAGGAAGGTGCAGATTTCTTTCATACATATAATTATATTTCTTTAAAAAATGTTGATACTATGTTATTTGGTACACTGGTATTCAAAACTGATATATTTTCAATAGACTGTCCCTCCAACGAGCTCTCTTACTGAATATATTTCTTATACTCCTCTTGATAATTCTCTACCCTTCTCTGCTTTGCGTCCTAGCATTAAAGTGCCATTCTTAGACGTGTTTAGTGATTTTTGCTCTAAATTCAATGATGTTTGATATTAAAATCATGCTTTTTGTTTTTTTATTACGGGGGTGCACTTGCCTAGTATACCTTTGCCCTTCCTTTTATTTTCAACCTTTCTGAATCACTTTGTTGTAGTCTCCTGAATACAGCAGAATTTTGTTCTGCAATCAAATCTGTTTTTAAAGTACTTTAATAGGTAAGTTTAGTTATTTTTAGTTATATTATTTTAAGGTATACACTGTTTTCATAGCTTTTGAAAAATCACTACACTGTGTAAATTTGTTTGCTCTATTATGTTTTCCTTGTCATAATTAGAAAGGTTTGTATTTGTTTTAGGGGTTATCTTTATAATTCCATGTTTATATAATTCCCCTAAGTTATTTCTTTAACAATATCCATTAATGAGAGATGAAAATCTCCACTATACAATAATAAAATTTGAATATTTCCTTTTCTTACTCTCCCCACCCTCCTGCAGC
Organism: Phocoena phocoena; assembly: GCF_963924675.1. Classification (NCBI taxonomy): domain Eukaryota; kingdom Metazoa; phylum Chordata; class Mammalia; order Artiodactyla; family Phocoenidae; genus Phocoena; species Phocoena phocoena. The sequence continues at coordinate 25,601,880 of NC_089232.1, read as the reverse complement.
ACTCAATTACAGTTTATTATCTTTCTTTCTTTTTTTTTTTTTTTTTTTTGTGGTACGTGGGCCTCTCACTGCTGTGGCCTCTCCCGTTGCGGAGCACAGGCCCCGGACGCGCAGGCTCAGCGGCCATGGCTCACGGGCCCAGCCGCTCCGCGGCATGTGGGATCTTCCTGGACCGGGGCACGAACCGTGTCCCCTGCATCGGCAGGCGGACTCTCAACCACTGTGCCACCAGGGAAGCCCAATATATTCTTATTATTTGCCACTTTTAAATGATTCTATTGAAGGTCAGCTAGTAAGGATAAGAAAATAAATGTAATAGGCAAATTAGACCACTACTGGTCCTCAAATACCATTGTAGATCACATATGATTTAAATAACTTCTTTGTTCTCATGAAAAGGTAAAAGAATTGGTAAAATCTTCACAGTAATGGAATTTTTCTGAAACTCTGCTTTGAGAGATTAATCATTTTGGTCAAATTTATTTATATTAAGGGCACAATAGATATAAAAGGAATTCTAATATTTTAATTATAATTCCTTTGTCAAGATTTCTCATAAAAAGTTCAGAATTATTTTATTATACTCATAAATTAAATATGAGGAGATAAATTGAGGTGTTCAACTTAGGCAAGATTTCCTACTTGCTGTCTTCCTCCACTTACATTTTGAGCTAACTCTGCAGATAGAAAATGTCAGATACTTATATAGGTCAGAGAAAATGGATTTAAGGTAATATTTTATTTCTTTAAACAAAGATTGGACTGTTCTATACATAAGGTAATGGCATTGTTTCAGTGATTTTCTTGAGCTTTTGACCATGGTTGAACTTACTGTTCGTTTGGATGGAAATTCTGGCTTGCAATTTTTCCTGAGTTACCAGAGGTTGTTTTTAGTCTAGAACTGTCTGTCTTTCCTAATGGAGTGAATAAGGGATCAGGGATTCACGTAAGGCCAGATGTACTGAGGAGTACCAGAGGCATAGAACATAGTCAATTGAAGAAGGAAATGAAATCCTTTTACTTTTGTTTGGGATATGAGCTCATCTCCCCAAAAGCCTCCTATGCTGAATATCTTCATTTGCCCTTCCAGATCACTCTCAACTTTTCTTTACCCCTATTGCCTGACAGAAGATAGATATCACAGCCAAATGTGGTCATGGGATAGACATGCACAAGGAAAATGGCACAGTAGAGGAACATACTTGCTATATGGCTGTAAACATCACTATCACTTTCACTCTGTCCTCAGTGTACTTGTATGAAACTCCAGTTTTATAGAGTGAGAGTTATACATTTTGTTTATCCATTGACCAGTTAACAGACATTTGCAGCTCTGTTGTTTAGTGGGGACACATTTAAGATTGCTGTCTTTTGTTGGATTGACTTTTTTTTTCTTTTGGAATTTAAAAAAAAATTATATTGGATATACAACGTTGTGTTAGTTTCAGGTGTACAGCAAAGTGATTCAGATACATATATATGTATACACACATATACATATTCTTTTTCAGATTCTTTTCCATTATAGCTTATTACAAGATATTGAATGTAGTTCCCTGTGCTATACAGTAGGCCCTTGTTGTTTATCTATTGTATATATAGTAGTGTGTATCTGTTAACCCCAAACTCCTAATTTATCCCTCCTCCCTTTCCCCCTTTGGTAACCATAAGTTTGTGTTCTCTGTCTGTGGGTCTGTTTCTGTTTTGCAAATTCATTTTGTATCATTTTTTTTAGATTCTACACGTAAGTGATATCATATGGTATTTGTCTTTGTCTGACTTACTTCACACAGAATGATAATCTCTAGGTCCATTCATGTTGCTGCAAATGGCACTATTTCATTCTTTTTTATGGCTGAGTAAAATTGTATATATATACCACATCTTCTTTATCCATTCATCTGTCGATGGACACTTAGGTTGCTTCCATGTCTTGGCTATTGTAAACAGTGCTGCTATGAACACTGGGGTGCATGTATCTTTTCAAATTAGGGTTTCCCCCAGATATATATGCCCAGGAATGGGATAGCTGGATCAAATGGTAACTCTTAGTTTTTTAAGGAACCCCCATACTATTCTCTATAGTGGCTGTACCAATTTACATTCCCACCAACAGTGCAGGAGGTTCCCTTTTCTCCACAGCCTCTCCAGCATTTATTATTTGTAGACTTTTTTTGATGGCCATTCTGACTGGTGTGAGGTGATACCTCATTGCAGTTATTTGCATTTCTCTAATAATTAGCAGTGTTGAGCATCTTTTCATGTGCCTGTTGGCCATCTGTATTTCTTCTTTGGAGAAATGTCTCTTTAAGTCTTCTGCCTAGTTTTTTGATTGGGTTGTTTGCTTTTGTTGTCATCAAGTTGTATGAGCTGTTCGTATGTTTTGGAAATTAAGCCCTTGTTGGTCGCATCATTTGCAAATAGTTTCTCCCATTCTGTAGATTGTCTTTTCATTTTGTTTATGGTTTCTTAGTTTGATTAGGTCCCATTTGTTTATTTTTGCTTTTATTTCTTTTGCCTTGGGAGACTGACCTAAGGAAACATGGCTACAATTTAGGTCAGAGAATATTTTGCCTATGTTCTTTTCTAGAAGTTTTATGCTGTCATGCTTTATATTTAAGTCTTTAAGCCATTTTGAGTTTATTTTTATGTATGGCATAAGGGAGTGCTCTAACTTCACTGATTTACATGTTGCTGTCCAGCTTTTCCAATACCACTTGCTGAAGAGACTGTCTTCTCCATTGTATATTCTTGCTTCCTTTGTTGAAGATTAATTGACTGTAGGTGTGTGGGCTTACTCCTTGGCTCTCTATTCTGTTCCATTGACCTGTATGTCTATTTTTGTGCCAATATCACAGTTTTTTTTTTTTTTTTTTTTGTGGCTGCACCACATGGCATGCAGGATCTTAGTTCTCTGACCAGGGATTGAACCTGTGCCCCCTACAGTGGGAGTGTGGAGTCTTTTTTTTTTTTTTTTTTTTGTTTGTTTGTTTGTTTTTGGCAGTACGCGGGCCTCTCACCGTTGTGGCCTCTCCCATTGCGGAGCACAGGCTCAGCGGCCATGGCTCACGGGCCCAGCCGCTCCGCAGTATGTGGGATCTTCCTGTACTGGGGCACGAACCCGTGTCCCCTGCATCGGCAGGCAGACTCTCAACCACTGCGCCACCAGGGAAGCCCCGGGAGTGTGGAGTCTTAACCACTGGACTGCCAGGGAAGTTCCCAGGCTGTTTTGATTACTGTAGCTTTGTAGTATTGTCTGAAGTCTGGCGGGAGTCAGGGGGGTGGTTATGCCTCTAGCTTTGTTCTTTTTCTTCAGGATTGCTTCGGCAATTCTAGGTCTTTGGGGTTCCATATAAATTTTAGGACTATTTGTTCTTGTTCTGTGACTCTTTTTATCATTATGTCTACTTAATTTGATATATTAATAACGTTTTGATTGTTATCATGGTATATCTTTTTCTGTCCTTTCACTTTCAACGTACTTTTATTGTGTTTGAAGTTAGTTTCCTGTAGATAGGATATACAGGTGGGTCATGCCCCCACCTCTGCCAATCTCTTTTATTTATTTATTTATTTCCACATGGTGCAGCTTGTGGGATCTTATTTCCCCAACCAGGGATCGAACCTGGGCCCCTGTCAGTGGAAACACAGAGTCCTAACCATTGGACCACCAGGGAATTCTTTCTTTTAATTGGTGTATTAAAACCATTTACATTTTAAAAAATAAATTTATTTATTTTATTTATTTATTTTTGGCTGCTTTGGGTCTTCGTTGCTGCATGTGGGCTTTCTCTAGTTGCGGCAAGCGGGGGCTACTCTTCGTTGCACTGCATGGGCTTCTTACTGTGGTGGCTTCTCTTGTTGTGGAGCATGGGCTCCAGGTGCATGGGCTTCAGTAGTTGCAGCATGCAGGCTCAGTAGTTGTGGCTCACGGGCTCTAGAGCTCAGGCTCAGTATTGTGGTGCATGGGCTTAGTTGCTCCATGGCATGTGGGATCTTCCCGGACCAGGGATAGGTGCCACCAGGGAAGCCCATAAAACCATTTACATTTAATGTAATTATTGGTATGTCAGCCTGTTGATTTATTTGTTGCTTTCTGTTTGTTCCCTCAGTTTTTCATTTCTGTGTTTTCTTTTACCTATCTTCCTGTGAGTTAATTGAATACTTTCTTAGAATTTCATTTTGATTTATCTATAGTGTTTCTGGTGTATCTCTTTATATAGATTTTTTAAGTGGTTGTTTTAAGTATTGCATTATACATATACATTCCTATCACAGTATACTGGTGTCAATATTTTACCATTTTGAATGAAGTGTAAAAACCTTAATTTCCTTTAAGTCCTTTTATCCTCCTGATTATAATGTAATTATCCTAAATAGTTCCTCTAAATACACTAGCATTAACAACCATATCAGACAATGTTATAATTTTTGCTTCAACTGTCAAATATAATTTAGAAGACTCTATAGAAACTCTATTATCTTTATTAATATTTTATTCTTTCTACTCTTCTTTCTTCCTTCTGGATATTCCAAGAGTCTTTCTTTTACAATTTCCTTTCTGATTCAAGAACTTCCATTAGCCATTCTGTTAAGGTAGGTCTGTTGGTGACAAATTCGCTTAGTTTTCCTTCATCTGAGAATATCTTGATTTCTGATTCATTCCTTAAGGATATTTTCACTGGATACAGAGTTCTAGGTTAACAGTTCTTTTCTTTCAGCATTTGAAAAATGTGACACTTCCTCTGGCCTTCATGGTTTCTAATGAAAAGAATCTATCATTAATTGATTGTTTCTCCCTTATAGGTAACGTTGTCAGTGTCCCGCTCTCAAGAGTCTTTCTTTGTCTTTAGTTTTTGGAGTTTTGATTATGATGTGCCTTAGAATGGATTTCTTGGTGTTTATTCTGTTTGGGGCTCCACCAGCCTCTTGAATCTTTAGGTTTATAACTTTTGCCAAATTTGGGAAACTTTCAGTGCTTATTTCTTTAAATATTTGTCCAGCTCCACCCTCCTGTCCCTTTCCTCTGGGACCGTGATGACATAAATTTTAGCTCTTTGTTATAGTCTCACAGATCCCTGTGGCTTTGCTAATTTTTTTTTTCAAGTCTCTTTTCTCTCCGTTGCTGAGATTGGGTAATTTCTATTCTGTTTTCAAGTTCCTCTGTCCTCTCCATTTTTCCCATCCATAGTAGATTTTTGTTTCTAAAATTATGGGTATTGCATTTTTCAGCCTAAAATTTCTATTTGGTTTTTATTTATACTTCTATTTCTTTGGTGAGACTTTGTATTTTTCCATTTGAGCAAGCATGTTCATAACTGCTTGTTGGAATATTTTTATGATGGCTGCTTCAAAAGCGTTTTCAGATAATTCTAACACCTGTGTCATCTCAGTGTTGGTGTCTGTTGTCTTCTCATTCAAGTTGGGATTTTCCTGGTTCTTGATAATCATGAGTGATTTTTTTTTTTTTGTATTCTGGACATTTTGGGTATTATGCTGTAAGACTCTGGATCTTGTTTAAATCTTCTGCTTTAGTAGGCCTATTTTGACACTGCACCAATGGGGGAAGTGAAGTTTCCACATAATTACTGTCAGGTTGGGTGTGACTCTATTTGGCCTCTAATTACATCCCAGAAGGGAGGGTGCCTTGTTATCTCTGGGTGGGGGTGCAAGTTCAGGTTCCTCATATGCCCCCCGACTGACACCCTGGGGGTAGGTAAGCTTCATTACCATTAAGCTTTCCACTAGGAAAAATGTCCTAAAAGTCCTGGCTTCCCACTAGGTCTTCACTGACACCATCCTGCCTTGGAGATAAAAAGATGCCTCACTGCCACTTCCCATATGGCCTCCTCTGACACCACCTCAATAGGGAGGGGGAGAGATAGAAACCTTGTTAATGTTGGATAGGTTGGAGGGAGTCCAGGCTCCCACATGGCTTCCATGGACACTATGTGGGAGGAGGTCTTATTTACACCAGGTAGGAATCAAAGTCCTGGCTCTCCATGAGGTCTTTTCTGACTATCCCAACAGCATGGCTGCCTCAGGAAGAGGATTTACTAGAACCTCTGAACTCTTTCTCAGCCCTGAGATTCTGAACTTTGTAAAGGGGAGAAAGTGAAGATCTGAATTTGTTTGAGGAGGAAAAGAGATAGCTGTCTATGTGTGAGAGAGCTTTGTAAAAGCATTGCCCTTAGCCCAGGCTTTGCCTTCTGAAACCCTAGGGGGAGTTTCATCTGAGTCCTATATGGAAGTATAGAGAAAAAATATTTTCATATTTCTGCACAGTTGGGGCTTTCTGAGCAAAAAATCTGGAACCTGGGTTAAAGGAAAAGTCTTAGAAACTTAAAGGGAGATAAGAGTAGCCAGAGACCTCTAAAAAATTTAGAGATTTACTTCCCTGTGTTTACATTTCAAAGAGCAATGAAAGAGGTCAGTTGCTTATATTCCAAAGGACTGTAAATGCCAAATCTTCTCTCTCTCTCTCAGGAGTGGAGGTGGGGGGTAAGATGTGGCCTATATATACTCCCATATTAATAATTTTGGGTTTCCTCTTCTGCAGTACAAATCCCCCATGTGTAGGATGACATCGGGCTCTTTCTGTTGCCTGTGGGGTATTGGGTATGGGGAATGGGCACAGTTATTACTGTAAGAATAAAAACTGTGATCTCTGCTCCAGAAACCTATCTGCTTTCAGGATAAAATGTACAAATACAGATATACTCACCACAAAGGGGAGGATGCACTCGTGCTGATTTTGTACAACGTATAAGCTGAAGAGGGACATGCGGCTGGGGCCCATCAAGCTGCAGGCTAGAGAGAAAAAATTCTGCAGAGCCTCACAGAGGTTGGAGCAGAGGTCAGCCCAGGATGGTAGAGCGATATGCACAATGAGTAGCCTTGGAGGTTGCTGGTAAATCTGCGTGGAATTAGACGGCCCTTTACTAGTAGTTTGCCCATGATACATGGCAGCCAGACCAGGGGTGGAACTGTAGCCACCACTTAGATATTCTCTACACCTATAGGGAAGAAAAGAGAAATCATTGGCTTTCATAAAACTGAAAGTTGAAACAATGAACACAGGTCTAGGGGACTAAGTCCAGACAAGAGTCAAACTAGGTACTAACTCAAGCTTCTCTAAGCTATCCCATCTTAACAGCTGCCAAGGGATCTAGATGTTTGCCTATAATGTAAGGCTGAGAATGCTTAGAGATGTTGAGTGGAACTAATCAAAAAGTCAAACTTCAGTCTCAAAGTAAGCTATCTGCCCTCATGACTTTGTTTCTTTTTTTTTTTTCCTGTATGCGGGCCTCTCACTGTTGTGGCCTCTCCCATTGTGGAGCACAGGTTCCGGACGCGCAGGCTCAGCGGCCATGGCTCACGGGCCCAGCCGCTCCGCGGCATGTGGGATCTTCCTGGACCAGGGCACGAACCCGTGTCCCCTGCATCGGCAGGCGGACTCTCAACCACTGCGCCACCAGGAAAGCCCATGACTTTGTTTCTTTATTGGCATTGTACTATATTATAATTTGTTTCTATGACTGCCTCTCATAATGTATTGTGAGCCTCCCAAGGACAGAGAACCTGTCTTGTCAACTCTATTTATCAAAGCTTAGCAAAGTGTTTATTTGGTACATAGTAATTCTTAAAAATGAAAATATAATCACATTTTCCCCTTCAAAACCCACTCAAGACCCTTTATAACTTGATCTTCAGCCTTATTAGAGGCTTTGTTTACCTCAAGTTTTTTACTGAAATAAAACCAAATATACCATTCACTTCAGTGCATTTGCTCTTTCTGTTTTCTCTACCTCCAACATCTTTGCCTTCTTTCTTTACTTGCTGCTTACACTTATCCCCAGGGCTCAGATTTGGAAAGGAGAACAAATGAGAACTTGGAACAAACATCAGGAATGAGAAGGGAACATCATTATAAATCCTCAAACATGGAAAAGGTTACAAGAGGATATAATGAACAACTTTATTCCAGTAAGTTTAATAAAATGGACAAATTCCTAGAAAACCATATTTAACGAATACTAAATCAAAAAGAAAATTTAAAAACCTAAATAGTCTATAACCACTGAAAAAACTTAATTGGTAGTCAAATATGTTCCCAGAAGTAAACTACAGGGCCACATGATTCCATTGATGAGTTCCATATTACTCTCAAAGACCAAGAATTTCAATCTTAAACAAATTCTTGCAGAGAATAGGAGAGGAGCACTACTCATTTAATTTTACTAGGTTAGCATAACCCTTTGATACTAAACTCAGATAATTTTTTATAAGAAAAATATTATAGAACAATCTCATCCATGAACTTAGATGTAAAAATCTTAAGCAAAATATAAGCAAATTGAAAAACAGCAATATATAAAAGGAATAACACATCATGACCAAGTTGGGTTTATCTCAAGAACATAAGGTTGACATAGCATTAGAAAAAGTCATTGTAATTCATCACGTTAAAATAGTAAATGAAAAAATTATATGATCATCTCAATAGATGCAGAAAAACAATTCATACATGATAAAGAATCAGTCTTAGTAAACTAGGAATAGACGATAGGAATAATCTGATATGTTTACAAAAATCTAGAGCAAATATCATTCTTAATGGTGAGGCTGAAAGTTTTCCATCCAAGACAAGGAGATTGCTATCATCACTTCTATTCAACACAGTAGTGAAGGTAGCCATAAGGCAAGACAAATAAATAAAAGGCATTGCAATGGAAGAAATAAAACTGTCATTGTTTGCAGATGATATGACTGATTGTTTATATAGAAAATCTAAAAAAATCTAGACTTTATAATTTCATATTTTTCCCCAAAAGTCTCATCTTTTATTAAATTTTATTCTTAGAGATCTTTTTTGAATGTTAATTTATAATGACATCTTCTTAAATTCCAGTTTTTGTTTTGTTGCTAATGTATAGAAATAAAATTGATTTTTGTATAATGATGCTGTATTTCACAACACTGCTGCACTCTCTTACTAGTTATAATAATTTATCTGTAGATCCTTTTTGTTCACAATCATTAATCTGTGAATAACGACATGCACCAGGATACATGAATGAAGTCAGATCATAGCAGCAAAGACTATTCATAATAGTCTTATTCACAATTACCCCAGATTGCAAACACCACAAATTTCAATCAATATTAGAATAGATAAATTCTGCTATATTCACACAACGATGAAAATGAATGAACTAGAGTTACGTGCAATGACATGGATGGCTCTAAGAAACATAATACTGAATAAAAGAGCAAGACACAAAGAATACATATAGTATGATTCCATCTACATAGGTTTTAAAGACAAGCAAAAATATATTGTTTAGGAATGTGTACATTATGCTAAAACTATTTTTAAAGAACAAGGAAATGATTATCACAAAAATTTAGGTAGTGATTTTCTCTAGAAAGGAAGGAGGGCATTATTAGAAGGGAAAAAAGGGGAGGTTCTGGAGTGTTGGCAGTGTTCTATTTCTTGACCTTTATTGTGGTTACATGGGTGTTCACTTTATAATTATTAAAGTATATATTCATATTGTATGAAATTTTCTCTAAATATGTTATATTTAATAATAAAAATATTTCAAAAAGAACATTAGGACAATCATAAAAGAATATATTTTTTAGATTAAAAAACTTGTCTCCACCTCTGGGAACTGAAATGATTCTATACTATTGTGTTTTAGCTAAAGAATGCAGGGAAAATAAAAGCGTCTTTGATTTCCCCTGGGTCTAAGAGAAAGATATCAATATTTATGATAATTTTCAGAAACACTTTGGAATTTAGGATTTTTATAAGTGATCCAAGAGTGCATAGATAGATGTGTTTCTTAAAATGAATCTGTGAAGTTATTTCCCTTCAAACTTTCCTTTTTGGATAGTGGAAGTCAGCATTTGTTCATTCAACAATTTTTTATTGAGCTCCAGTTGTGTGCTGTGTACTGCTGAACAAATAAATAAATGAATATGCTAATCTATTGAGAGTAATATTGAACTAGAAATTCAAGTCAATGAGTAATATATTTACCAAGAAGGTACATATCATAAGTATCTCTTAACTATACTTTTAAATTAAGTACCTGAGACCAATGCAATGCTGAATTTCAGGCTGACACACAGACAGATTCACAAACAAGCACCCAGACAAAAGCCTTATTTGATGTAGAATGATCTATGTCCCCTGTCCACCTTCCCTCACATCTGAAACTCTTGTCATTTTAGAGTATAGGCACTTCTTATTTTGCATGGTTCCAATATACACAAATCTCGGTTACTACAATTTAGTTAATTAAAATTAATCCCCCAACAACATGGTTCTAATTTCAGTTACCATGGAATATTAACTGTAATTACATAAAAGTACAAACCACAGCTAGCTCTTTAGCCCACAAATCACTACATAAATAACAGATACACATCATGATCAGTGATCAATTATGTCACTTCTTTCAAATTCTGTTGGTGACTGGTCACTGCAGATCTCTTATTCAGGTTAAGTACAGACAGAAGAGTGTAGTTTTACTTCTTTGTTTCCTAGTGATAAACCCACATTGACATCTTACAAAAACAGATAATTGAAAGAAGGAATTGGCCAAAAAAGATGAAAGTGTAGCCCAGAAACAATAAGTGGTAAGGCTGAAAGTGAGAGTTGAATTGAACATAAATGAACAGAAGAAAGAGCTGAGCGTGAGAATATTGACAATGCCGTTGTTTAATAGACTCTAGACAGGCAGACAGAGGAATTTAGTGAGGTGAACTTATCAACATAAATGAGGAAAGTGGTTATGACAAAAAGTATGAAGATGTCTCAGAAAAAGTGCCATCGGCAAAAAGCTTCATATAAAAGGAACTCTTGGAGATATTTTACAAAATTGAAAGTGCAAAGGATAAAATGTTGGAAGCTCATCCAAACTTAGAAAGGAATTTAACATTTTGGTAAGGCATAGAAGAGATGCTTGCTTGAGATGCTTGAGAAGACAAGCACAAGCGCTATTCAAACTATTATTATTTTTTTTTTGCGGTACGCGGGTCTCTCACCGTTGTGGCCTCTCCTGTCGCGGAGCACAGGCTCCGGACGCGCAGGCTCAGCGGCCATGGCTCACGGGCCCAGCCGCTCCGCGGCATGTGGGATCTTCCCGGACCGGGGCACGAACCCGTGTCCCCTGCATCGGCAGGCGGACTCTCAACCACTGCGCCACCAGGAAAGCCCCAACATTGTTCTTTAAATGGGGTGAAAGGCAGCTCTCTCCCTTATACTGTCAAACATGATCAATTAATGCACCTGATGTGTCTGGGCATAGTCCTAAGCAGCACCTGACTATTTGTGATCCATGCTCTCCACTTTTGACAAGAATGCCCACTTATCGGTGTCCCCCTGCAAACTGGTTATATCTCGGCCTTACTCCCTTACCAAAAACCCTTCAATGGCTTCCAATTATACTTGGAACAAAATCTGAAATCCCTACCCTGGCTCCGAAATTCTGCATGTGTCTCCTACCCAACTCTCCATCCTCATGCCATGCCCTACCTGGCCAACCCCCCCTCCCATCCTCCACCCTCCTGGCCCCTGGCGCGCCCTTCAGCTCCACAAAGGCAGTTGGCCTCTTGCTGTGGAAGAGCAAAAAAGATTTTCCTGGGCCCTTCAATTTCATTTCCACCCCCCTCACGTAAGGAAAAACATAAAACAAAACCCCTTTTCTTCGGCCCTAAGGTTTCACTGTTTTCTTTTGTCTTCACAAGTTAATATATTTCATGGGCCCCCCGCAAAGTGTCGTGGGCCCTCAGCACGACGCCTACGCTGCCTGATGGATTGGCCACCCAGCCCCCAGGCCCAGGAGAGTCGGCGGAGGAGACTCGGCTCTGCCGCTCCAGTCCTCAGAACCGCTTGCGGAGGGCGGGCTCGGACGCGGCTGACCTGGGCCTCCGTGCGTCAGGCCTCCCCGGCAGCTGCCCGTGTCTGCTCGCCAACACCCTCCCCGCCAACACCCGCTTGAGGGCCGGCCCGAGAGCGCCCCAAGTCCTTCCTGCGCCCCAAGTCCTTCCTGCGCCCCAAGTCCTTCCTGCGAGGCGCTGCCCGTAGCCGTCCTCCCCGCCTGCGGCCCTCGGCCCTGCTCCTACCCTCTTCTTCGCGAAGGCAATGGCGCGGCTACCTGGCCCTTCCGGCTCTCCACGTCCGCCTGCACTGCGAGGGCGCCCCCCTCAGGCCGGGCGGCTCATTGCGGGCGCGGCCTCAGGGTCCATCTCAGGCTGCACCTCAGGCCCGCCTTCTTCAAGGCCTGGGTGCCAGGGGAACAACCCTTCCTTGGTGCTAAGGTAGAGTTTTGGATTTCTATTGAGAATATTATGCTAAACCTGACATTTCGTCAAGCTACCCCTGCCCCATGAAGCATTCCAGTGGTACCCCCATCATGTTCCTGGGCTTAACCTTTCTCTTCCACATCATTCATTCACTCATTCAGTCAGTCACTTTTTTTTTCTTCCAACTTTATTGAAATATAATTGACATACAGTACTGTACACGTTTAAGGTGTACAGCATAATGCTTTGACTTATATACACCATGAAAGTTTTACCACAATAAGTTTACTGAACATCCATCATCTCACATAGATGTGAAATTAAAGAAATAAAAAACATTTTTTTCTTGTGATGAGAGCTCTTAGGATTTACTCTCTTAACAACTTCCATATATAATATACAGCAGTGTTATTTATATTGTACATTACATCCCTAGCACTTTATCTTATAACTGGAAGTTTGTACCTTTTGACTGCCTTTATCCACCACTGCCCACCCCCACCCGCCTCCAGCTCTGGTAACCACTAATCTGAGCTCTTCTCTATGAGTGTGTTTCTGTGTTTTGGAAGTATAATTGACCTTCAACACTATGTTAGTTCCTGTTACACAACATAGTGATTTGGTATTTCTATACATTTCAAACTGAACACCACAATACATCTAGTTACCATCTCTCACTGTAGAAAGATATTACATAGTTATTGAGTATTCCCCACACTGTGCATTTCATACTTGTAACTCATTTATTTCGCAACTGAAACTTTCTACCTGTTACTCTCCCTCACCAATTTCTTTCCATGCCCCCCCACCCCCCTCACCTCTGGCAACCACCTGTGTGTTCTCTGTATCTATAACTCTGTTTCTGTTGTGTTATGGTTGGTTGTTCATTTGTTTTGTTTTTTAGGTTCCACATATAAGTGAAATCATAAAATGTTTGTAATTCTCTGACAATATTTCACTTAGCCTAATACCCTCTAGGTGCATCCATGTTGTTGCAAGTGGCAAGATTTCATTCCTTTTTATGGCTGAGTAATATTCCATTGTATATATGTGTGTGTATATCTATCTATCTATCTATCTATCTATATAGATAGATAGATAGATAGATAGATAGATAAATATCTATATATGGCATCTTCTTTATCCATTCATCTATTGATGGGCTCTTAGGTTGCTGCCATATCTTGGCTATTGTAAATAATGCTACAATGAACATAGAGATGCATATATCTTTTCTACTTAGTGTTTTCATTTTCTTCAGACAAATACTCAGGAGTGGAATTGCTGGATTGTATGGTAGTTCTATTTTTTCTCTGTTGAGGAATCTCCATACTGTTTTCCATACTGCCTGCACCAATTTACATTCCCACCAACAGTGTATAAAGCTTATCTTTTCTCCACATCCTTGCCAACACTTGTTATTTGTTGTCTTTTTGATAATAGCCATATTGATAGGTGTCAGGTGACATCTCGTTGTGATTTCGATTTGCATATCCCTGATATTAATAATCTTTTTAAAAAAATGAATAAATTTATTTATTTATTTTTGGCTGCATTGGGTCTTCGTTGCTGTGCGCGGGCTTCCTCTAGTTGTGGTGAGTCGGGCCTACTCTTTGTTGTGGTGCATGGGCTTCTCATTGTGGTGGCTTCTCTAGTTGTGGAACATGGGCTCTAGGTGCATGGGCTTCAGTAGCTGTGGCTCGAAGGCTCTAGAGCACAGGCTCAATAGTTTTGGTGCACGGGCTTAGTTGCTCTGTGGCATGTGGGATCTTCCTGGACCAGGGCTTGAACCCGTGTCTCTTGCATTGGCAGGCAGATTTTTAACCACTGCACCACCAGGGAAGCCCAATATTAATAATCTTGAGCATCTTTTCATGTGCCTGTTGCCCATCTGTATGTCTTCTTTGGAAGAATGTCTATTTAGGTCCTCTGCTATTTTTTTTTCTCTGCCCATCTTTTAGCTGGACTGTTTTTTTGATATTGATTTGTATATTTTGAATATTATTCTCTTATCAGATATATTATTTCCAAATATCTCCCATTTAGTAGGTGCCCTTTCTGTTTTGTTAATACTTTTCTTTGCTCTGCAAAAGCTTGTCAGTTTACTGTAAAAGCTTTTCAGTTTGCTGTAGTCCCATTTGTTTATTTTTGCTTTTGTTTCCCTTGTCTGAGGAGACGTATACAAAAAAATTGCTGAGATTGATGTCAAAGAGCATACTGCCTGTGTTTTCTTCTAGAATTTTTATGGTTTCATATCTTATATTTAAGTCTTTAATCTATTTTGAAATTACTTTTGTGCACGGTGTGAGAGAGTAATCCAGTTTGATTCTTTTGCATGTAGCTATCCAGTTTTCCCAGCACCATTTGTTGAAGAGACTGTCTTTTCCCCATCGTATAGTCTTGCTTTTTTTGTCATAGATTAATTGCCCATATAAGTGTGACTTCATTTCTGGGCTCTCTATTCTGTTCCATTGACCTATGAGATTGTTTTTCTGCCAGTACAATACTGTTTTGATGACTGTAGCTTTGTAGTATAGTTTGAAATCAGGGATCATGATATCTCCAGGTTTGCTCTTTTTTCTCAAGATTGTTTTGGCTCTTCAGGGTCTTTTGTGCTTCCAGACAAATTTTAGAATTATATTGGTAGGGATTGCATTGAATCTGTAGCTTGCCTTGGGTAGTGTGGTCATTTTAACAATATTAAATCTTCCAATTCATTAACATGGTATATCTTTCCATCTGTTTGTGTAGTCTTCAATTTCTTTCATCACTGTCTAATAGTTTTCCAAGTACAGGTCTTTTACTTCCTTAGTTAGATTTATTCCTAGGTATTTTATTCTTTTTGATGTAGTGGTAAGTGGGATTTTTTTCTTAATCTTTCTGATACAGTAGTTTGTTCTTAGTGTATGGACATGCAACTGATTTCTGTATATTAATCTTGTATCCTGAAACTGCAACATTGATGAGCTCTAGTAGTTTTTTGTTGGCATCTTGAGGATGTTCTATATATAGCAGCATGTTATCTGCAAAGAAGTTTTACTTCTTCCTTTCCAATTTGGATTACTTTAATTTCCTTTTCTTGCCTGATTGCTATTGCTAGGGTTTCCAATACTATGTTGAATAAAAGTGGCAAAAGCAGACATCCTTGTCTTGTTCCTGATCTTAGAGGAAATGCTTCCATCTTTCCACCATTGAGAATGATGTTAGTTGTGGGCTTATCATGTATGGCCTTTATTATGTTGAGATATGTTCCCTTTATATGCACTTTGATGAGAGTTCTTTTATAATTTCTTTTTTCAGTTTATTTTATTTATTTTCTTAATCAATTAATTTATTATTTTTCAATGAGAGTTTTTTTTTTATCATGAATAGATGTTTACTTTTATCAAACTTTTTCTGCATCTATTGAGGTGATCATATGATTTTTATTCTTCAATTTATGAATTTGGTGTATCACATTGATTAAGTTGTGAGTATTGAGTTATCCTTGCATACCTGGAAAAAATCCCACTTGATCATGGTGTATAATCCTTTTAATGTATTGTTGAATTCAATTTCCTATTACTTCATTGAGGATTTTTGCATCTATGTTTATCAGTGATATTGGCCTGTAATTTTCTCTTTTTTTGGTGATATCTTTGTCTAGTTTTGGTATCAGGGTGATGCCTGATTTGTAGAATGAGTTTGGAAGCATTTTTTCCTCTGCAATTTTTTCGACTAGTTTGAGAAGGATAGTTGTTAACTCTTCTCTAAATGTTTGGTAGAATTCTGCTGTGAAGCCATTTGGTCCTGGACTTATTTTGGGGGGGGAGTTGTTTTGTTACTGATTCAATTTCATTACTGGTAATTAGCCTGTTCATATTTTCTATTTCTTCCTGGTTTACTCTTGGGAGATTGTACATTTCTAGGAATTTGTCCATTTCTTTTAGGTTGTCCATTTTATTAGTGTATAATTGTTCATTGTAATCGCTTATGATTCTTTGTGTTTATGTGGTGTCAGTTGTATCTTCTCCTTTTTCATTTCAGATTTTATTGATTTGGGTCTTCTCTCTTTTTTTCTTGACAAGTCTGGCTAAATGTTTACCAATTTTGTTTATCTTTTCAAAGAACCAGATCTTAGTTTCACTAATTTTTTTCTTTTTGGTTTCTATTGCATTTATTTCTGCCCTATCTTTATGATTTCCTTCTATTAACTTTGATCTTTGTTTATACTTCTTTTTCTAGCTCCTTTGGGTGTTAGGTTAGGTTGTTTATTTGAGCTTTTTTTTGTTTCCTGAGGTAGGTTTGTATCACTGTAAACTTCCCTCTTGGAACTGCTTTTGCTGCATCTCATAGATTTTGTATTGTTGTGCTTTTATTTACATTTGTCTCCAAGTTTTTAAAAAATTTCTTCAGTGATCCATTGGTTGTTTTGTAGCATATTGTTTAGCTTCCATGTGTTTGCATTTTTTTTCTTGTCTCATAGTGTTGTGGTCAGAAAAGATGCTTGATATGATTTCAGTTTTCTTAAATTTACTGAGGCTTGTTTTGTGTCCTAGCATGTGATATACCCTGGAGAATGTTCCCTGTGTACTTGAAAAGAATGTGTATTTTGCTGCTTTTGGATGCAATGCTCTCTATATATCAATTAAGTGCATCTGATATAATGTGTCACTTAAGGCCAGTGTTTCCTTATTGATTTTTTTTTGGGGGTCTGGATGATCTGTCCATTGATGTAACTGAGGTGTTAAAGTCCCCTACTATTATTGTGTTACTGTCAATTTCTCCCTTTATGTCTGTTAATGTTTGCTTTATGGATTTAGGTGCTCCTATGTTGAGTGGATATATATTTACAATTTTTATATCTTCTTGGATTGATCCCTTGATCATTATGTAATGTCTTTCTTGTCTCTTGTTACAATCTGTTTTAAAGTCGGTTTTGTCTGAAATAAGTATTACTACCCTGGCTTTCTTTCTCTTTTTTTTATTGAAGTATATTTGATTTACAATGTTATGCCAATCTCTGCTGTACAGCAAAGTGACACTGTTATAGACATATATACATTCTTTTTAAAATATTCTTTTCCATTATGGTTTACCCAGGAGATTGGATATAGTTCCCTGTGCTATACAGTAGAATCTTGTTGTTTATCCATTCTAAATGTAATAGTTTGCATCTACCAACCCCCAATTCCCAGAAAGATATGGAACGCTTCATGAATTTGTGTGTCATTCTTGCACAGGGGCCATGCTAATCTTCTCTGTATTGTTCTAATTTTAGTATATGTGCTGCTGAAGTGAGCACTACCCTGGCTTTCCTTTAATTTCCATTTTCATGGAATACATTTTCCCATCCCCTTACTTTCAGTCTCTGTGTGTCTTTAGATCTAAAGTGAGTGTTCTGTAGGCAGCATATATATGGGTCTTGTTTTTGTATCCATTCAGGCACCTTGTTTGTTGATTGGAGCATTTAGTCCATTTACATTTAAGGTAATTATTGATGAGTATGTATTTATTGCCATTTTGTTCATTGTTTTTGTAGTTCTTATTTGTTCCTTTCTTCTTCTTTTGTTCTCTTGTGATTTGATAACTATCTTTAGTGTTGTGTTTGGATTTCTTTCTTCTTTCCAGGTGTGCATCTATTATAGGGTTTTGGTTTGTAGTTACTGTGTGTGTGTGTATACACACACACACACACACATATATATTCATTTTAAGTTGCTGATCTCTTAAGGTCAAACACATTTTAACAACCCTGCATTTTTACTTCCCCCTCCATGTTTTACAGTTTTTGATATCATATTTTACATCTTTTTGTTTCATGTATCCCTTAACTACTTATTGTGCATATAGATGACTTTACTATTTTTGTCATTTAACCTTCCTACTAGCTTTATATGTGATTGATTTACTACCTTTACTGTATATATGCCTTTATCAATGAGATTTTTCCTTTCATAACTTTCAAGTTTCTATTTGTGGCCTTTTCTTTTTCTCTTAGAGAAGTCCCTTTAACATTTCTTATAAAGCTGGTTTCGTGGTGCTGAACTGTTTAGCTTTTGCTTGCCTGTAAAACATTTGATCTCTCCATTGAATCTAAATGAAAGCCTTTTTGGGTAGAGTATTCTTGGTTGTAGGTTTCCCCCTTTCATCACTTTAAATATATCATGCCACTACCTTTTGGCCTGCAGAGTTTCTGTTGAAAAATCAGCTGATACCCTCCCACCCTTTTTTTTGACCAGTAAAGAATTTTATTAAGGTAGAGGCCAAACAACTTGCTTCTTTGAAAATTTTCACCTAGGAGACAAAAATTTAAGAATTCTGTATATGAAAATTATTTTTAAACAATAGGCCAAAAAGAAGAAAATGAAGAAATAGTACTTTCAAATGGAAAAGGCATTTGAAAATTGCCATTTCCCCTCTTCATATAATGCAAACTCATTTAAAATATTTTTCCAAATGTTTTACTATTAAAGATGTATATAGGGCTTCCCTGGTGGCGCAGTGGTTGAGAGTCCGCCTGCCGATGCAGGGGACACGGGTTCGTGCCCCGGTCCGGGAAGATCCCACATGCCACGGAGCAGCTAGGCCCATGAGCCATGGCTGCTGAGCCTGTGCGTCCAGAGCCTGTGCTCCTCAACGGGAGAGGCCACAATAGTCAGAGACCCGCGTACCGCAAAAAAAAAAAAAAAAAAAAAAAAGATGTATATAAACTGCCTAACACATTTTTAGTTTTCTTTTTAACATCTTTATTGGAGTATAATTGCTTTACAATGGTGTGTTAGTTTCTGCTGTATAACAAAGTGAATCAACAATACATATACATATATCCCCATATCTCCTCCCTCTCGCGTTTCCCTCCCAGCCTCCCTATCCCACCCCTCTAGGTGGTCACAAAGCACTGAGCTGATCTCCCTGTGCTATGTGGCTGCTTCCCACTAGCTATCTATTTTACATTTGGTAGTGTATATATGTCCATGCCACTCTCTCACTTCGTCCCAGCTTACCCTTCCCCCTCCCCATGTCCTCAAGTCCATTCTCTATGTCTGTGTCTTTATTCCTGTCCTGCCCCTAGGTTCTTCAGAACCATTTTTTTTCCTTTTAGATTCCATATATATGTGTTAGCATATGGTATTTGTTTTTCTCTTTCTGACTTCACTCTGTATGACAGACTCTAGGTCCATCCACCTCACTACAAATAACACAATTTCGTTTCTTTATATGGCTGAGTAATGTTCCATTGTATATATGTCGCACATCTTCTCTATCCATTCATCTGTCAATGGACACTTAGGTTGCTTCCATGTCCTGGCTATATTAAATAGACTTGCAATGAACATTGTGGTACATTACTCTTTTTGAATTATGGTTTTCTCAGGGTATATGCCCAGTAGTGGGATTGCTGGGTTGTATGGTAGTGCTATTTTTAGTTTTTTAAGGAACCTCCATACTATTCTCCAGAGTGGCTGTATCAATTTACATTCCCACCAACAGTGCAAGAGGTTTCCCTTTTCTCCACACCCTCTCCAACATTTATTGTTGTAGGTTTTTTTGATGATGGCCATTCTGACTGCTGTGAGGTGATACCTCATTGTAGTTTTGATTTGCATTTCTCTAATGATTAGCGATGTCGCGCATCCTTTTATATGTTTGTTGGCAATCTGTATACCTTCTTTGGAGAAATGTCTATTTAAGTCTTCTGTCCATTTTTGGATTGGGTTGTTTGTTTTTTGATATTGAGCTGCATAAGCTACTTGTAAATTTTGGAGATTAATCCTCTGTCAGTTGCTTCGTTTGCAAATATTTTCTCCGATTCTGAGGGTTGTCTTTTCATCTTGTTTATCGTTTCCTTTGCTGTGCAAAAGCTTTGAAGTTTCATTAGGTCTCATTTGTTTATTTTTATTTCCATTTCTCTAGGAGGTGGGTCAAAAAGGATCTTGCTGTGATTTATGTCATAGAGTGTTCTGCCTATGTTTCCCTCTAAGAGTTTTATAGTGTCTGGCCTTACATTTAAGTCTTTAATCCATTTTGAGTTTATTTTTGTGTATGGTGTTACGGACTGTTCTAATTTCATTCTTTTATATGTAGCTGTCCAGTTTTGCCAACACCACTTATTGAAGAGGCTGTCTTTTCTCCATTGTATATTCTTGCCTCTTTTATCAAAAATAAGGTTACCAGGGCTTCCCTGGTGGTCCAGTGGTTGAGAGTCCGTCTGCCAATGCAGGGGACACAGGTTCGTGCCCCGGTCCGGGAAGATCCCACATGCCATGGAGTGGCTGGGCCCGTGAGCCATGGCCACTGAGCCTGTGTGTCTGGAGCCTGTGCTCCGCAGTGGGAGAGGCCACAACAGTGAGAGGCCTGCGTACCACAAAAAAACACAAAAAAGAAAAAAACAAAATAAAAAAAATAAGGTGACCATATGTGTGTGGGTTTATCTCTGGGTTTTCTATCCTGTACCATTGATCTGTATTTCTGTTTTTGTGCCAGTACCATACTGTCTTGATTACTGTAACTTTGTAGTGTAGTCTGAAGTCCCCAGACTTCAGCCTGATTCCTCCAGCTCTGTTTTTCTTTCTCAAGATTGCTTTGGCTATTTGGGGTCTTTTGTGTTTCCATACAAATTGTGAAATTTTTTGTTTTAGTTCTGTGAAAAATGCCCTTGGTAGTTTGATAGGGATTGCATTGAATTTGTAGATTCTTTGGCTAGTATAGTCATTTTCACAATGTTGATTCTTCCAATCCCAGAACATGGTATATCTCTCCATCTCTTTGTACCATCTTTAATTTCTTTCATCAGTGTCTTATCGTTTTCTGCATACAGGTCTTTTGTCTCCTTAGGTAGGTTTATTCCTAGGTATTTTATTCTTTTTGTTGCAATGGTAAATGGGCGTGTTTCCTGAATTTCTCTTTCAGATTTTTCATCATTAGTGTATAGGAATGCAAGAGATTTCTGTGCATTAATTTTGTATCCTGCTATTACCAAATTCATTGATTAGCTCTAGTTTTCTGGTAGTATCTTTAGGATTCTCTACGTATATTATCATGTCATCTGCAAACAGTGTCATCAGCTGATACCTTTATGGGAGTTCCCTCATATGTAACTTGGTGCTTTTCTCTTGCTGCTTTTTTTTTAAAGATTTTTTTTGATATGGACCATTTTAAAAGTCTTTATTGAATTTGTCTCAACATTGCTTCTATGTTCTGGTTTTTTGGCCCCAAGGCACTTGGGATCTAGCTCCCCAACTAGGGATTGAACCCACATCCCCTGCATTGGAAGACAAAGTCTTAACGACTGGACCACAAGGTAAGTCCCTCCCTTGCTGCTTTTAATATTCTCTGTTTATCTTTAATTTTTGCCATTTTAATTACAATGCTTCTTGGTGTGATCCTCTTTGAGCTGATCCTGTTTGGGAGTCTTTGTGCTTCCTGGACCTAGATGTCTGTTTCCTTTCCCAGGAAGGGAAATTTTCAACTATTAGGTCTTCGGATATGTTATCTGCCCTTTTCTCTCTCTCTTCTCCTTCTGGGACCCCTATAATGTGAATGTTACTATCCTTGATGTTGTCTTAGAGGTCTCTTAAACTGTCCTGACTTATTTTTATTCTTTTTTTCTGTTCAGCCTCAGTGATTTCTTCTACTCTGTCTTCCAGCTCACTGATCCATTCTTCTGTATCACTGAATTTACTGTTGATAACTTCTAGTGTATTTTTCATTTCAGTTATTGTATTCTTCATGTATATTTGGTTGTTCTTTATATTTGCTAACTCTTTGTTTAAAACTTTTAACTTCTCATTCTATTCATCCAATCCTTTCCTGGGTTCTTTGAACATCTTTATGATCATTACCTTGAACTATTTATTGGGTAGATTGTCTTCACTTCACTTAGTTCTTCTTCTGGGATTTTTATCTTGTTCCTTTGTTTGGAACATATTCCTGTGTCACCTCATTTTGCCTAGTTTGCTGTTTTTATTTCTGTGTATGTGGTAGGTTGGTTGTATTTCCCAACGTTGGAGAAGTGACTTTTTGTAGAGACATCCTATGCATCCCAGCAGCAACTGCCCTCTGGTCGCCAGAGTTATGCTCTGGTGTGCCCCCTATTTGTGCTGCATGGGTCCTTCTGTTGGGAAGACTATTGTGGGCATTCTGGTAGGTGTGGCTGGCCCCCACTCTAGTTGGTTGCCAGGCTTGAATTGTGCAGAGGCGGCCACTGGTGGGTGAGGCCAGGTTCTGGAGTGGGTGGTTGAAGGGCTGGAAGGGGGGGTTCCTGGATCTAGTGTCAGCCTGCTGGTGGGTGGGGCTGGGCCTCAGGGGGTCCCAGGTCTAGTGCTGGGCCACTGGTTGGTGGAACCAGGTTCCTGGGTCTCTGACTGCAGGGCCCTGTGGGGGGGGGGGCGGTCCCAGAGCTGGTGTTGGGCTGCTCATGGGCAGGGCTGGATCCTGGAGTGGCTGACAAAAGAGCCCATGATGTCCCAGTGCTTGTGTTGGCCTGCTGATGGGCAGGGCTCAAGTCCAGAGTCCTGGGGCTGGTGCCTGCCTACTGGTGCATGGGCTGGGTCCTGATATGGCAGGCTGAGAGGCTGAGTTCCTGCACTGTGGTGGGTGGAGCCAGGTCCTGGGGTCTCTGGGTTCAGGGCTTTGGGTCCTGGAATTGGTATCAGCCCACTGGTGGGCAGGGCCAAGGCCAAGGGGTCCTGGGGTTGGTGCCTACCCACTGGTGGGTGAGGCTGGCCACTAGGCTAGTGCCAGCCTACTGATAGACAGAGCCATGTCCCAGGGTCTCTGGCTGCAGGGCCTTGGGGGGTTCTGGGGCTAGTGCCGGCACACTCGTGTTCAGGGCCTGGTCCTGGGCCCTCTAGTGGACAGAACCGTGTCCAGGGGTGGCTGCAGGCTCAAAGGGTCTTAAGGCAGCAGGCAGGTTGGTGGGTGGGGCTGTGTCTCCACCTGGCTAATTGCTTGGCCTGACACAGCCTAGTACTGGTGCCAAAAGGCTGGTGGGTGGGGCAGGATCTTGGTGCTAATAAATTGGAGGGCAGATTCCAAAATGGCACTTGGTAGCACCAGTGTCCACATGGTAGAATGAGCTCCGCAAAATGGCTGCTGCCAGTGTCTATGTCTCCAGTTGCCTCCAGCATCTCAGGGAGGCTCTCCAAGATCAGCAGGTGGGTCTGACTCAGGATACTTTCTTTTCTAAAATAATTAATTTTTGGCTGCATTGGGTCTTCATTGCTGTGCGTGGGCTTTCTTTAGTTGTAGCGAGCAGGGGCTACTCTTTGTTGCAGAGCATGGGTTCTAGGCGTGAGCACTTCAGTAGTTGTGGCACGCAGGCTCTAGAGCGCAGGCCCAGTAGTTGCAGTACACGGGCTTAGTTGTTCCATGGCACGTGGGATCTTCCTAGACCAGGGCTCGAACCTGTGTCCCCTGCATTGGTAGGCGGATTCTTAACCCCTGTGCCACCAGGAAAGTCCCAGCATACTTTCAAATTACTGCTTCTGCCCTGGGTCCCACAGCATGTGAGATTTTGTGTGTATCCTTTAAGAATAGAGTCTCTATTTCCCACAGCCCTCTGGTTCTCCTGAAAGTAAGCCCTGCTAGCCTTCAAGGCCAAATGTTTTGGGGGCTCATCTTCCCAGTGCAGGACCCCTGGGCTGGTGAGCCTGATGCGCGGCTTGGACCACTTGCTACTTGGGCAGGATCTGAGAACCTCTGCTATTGTAATTATCCTCCTGTTTGTGGGTCACCCACTCAGGAATATGGGTCTTGACTATACTGCATCTCCGCCCCTTCTACATGTCTTGTTGTGGTTCCTTCTCTATATCTTTCCACTAGTCTTCTGGTTTTTCTCATCAATAGTTGCTCTGTAAATAGTTGTAATCTTGATGTGCCCAGGGGAGAAGGTGAGCTCAGAGTCTTCCTACTCTACCATCTTTGCCACTCCCCTAGTATAAGTCAGTCACTCTTTTATTCAATAAATATCTGTTGAGGGCAAACTATGTGTCAGGCACTGTGCTAGGACTGGGATATAGTGGACACACAAACAATGGTCCTTGCCTTCATGGAAGTTAGAGTCTGCCCTCAGAAAGCTCTTTTAAGTCTTTTTTCAAACTTCTACGTTCCAAGAGGATCTGCCCCTTCTCTACTCTTACTCATTTTCATTTACTTGCTGTTGATTCCTATAGTACCTCTGACAAAATCCAGTAGGGATAGGAGCCTCATGTTCCTCATCAGTTATCTGGTCTGGGTCTTCAACTCTATCTGGTTGAATGAGAATTCTTCTCTGAATTAGCCCACAGGAGAGGAAAAGATAATGCTAGTACCAAACCAGAAATGGGCAAGCACTTTCTCCTGTTTCCGTCTTGATTATTGTTTCTTTACTCCTCTCAAGTTATTTGTTTTTTAGGTTGGGGAAGAGGTCAGCTTACCAATGAGTGGTTCAGGATAGGTTAGAACCAATAGGAAAAGAGTTACTTGCTTATGTTCTAGTCTCATAACCACTCTTCTCCCCTCAACTGCTCCTCATTGTAAAACCAGAAATATTTAACCCAGGTGTCCCAGGTATTGTAATCTAATGTCCAACAGACTTCCTGTGTTTCAATATAAAGGATAGCTTCTCAACAGGTCTTCTTTCATACATAGTCCAAATTTATATTCTTGTCTCTAATCTCCAGATTAGACACTTATGTTGGAAATATCTTTAAAAAATATATTTGGTCATGCCATCCTTTGACTTAAAAACTGTGTTTCCTTTTGGTTACAAGGTCTATTATAACTGACATCACCTCCAACAATATGCTTCCTAACTCCGCACCATCCATTGCTCCTAGCTACAATAAATTTCTCTATGTCTCTCTATAAGTTGTTTTATCCATCTGAAGTAGCATTCATTGGAAAATGTGCCAAGGACTGTTCCATACATGGGGGAGTATGACTTGATTCCTTGAAGACCCCACTAAAGTCTAATCATACTTATAAGCTTTTGCACAGTGAAGGAAACCATAAACAAAATGAAGAGACAACCTACGGAATAGGAGAAAATGTTTGCTAACAATGCAAGCAACAAGAGCTTAATTTCCCAAATATACAAACAGTTCAATATCAAGAAAACAAACACCCAATAAAAAATGGGCAGAAGACCTAAACAGACATTTCTCCAAAGAAGACATACAGATGGCCAACAGGCACGTGACAAGATGCTCAACACCACTAATTATTAGAGAAATGCAAATAACTACAATGAGGTATCACCTCACACCAGTCAGAATGGCCATCATCAAAAAATCTACAAACAATAAATGCTGGAGAGAGTTTGGAGAAAAGGGAACCCTCTTGCACTGTTGGTTAGAATGTAAGTTGGTGCAGCCACTATAGAGAATAGTATGGAGGTTCCTTAAAAAACTAAAAATACACCTACCATATGATCCTGCAATCACACTCTTGGGTATATACGCAGAAAAACCCTCTAATTTGAAAAGATAATGCACCCCAATGTTCATAGCACTGTTTACAATAGCCAAGACATGCAAATTGGAGTTTTTGGAGCGACCTTTGCAAACCTGTCACTCAGGGTCCTGGAGTGACACGTCCAGCCCATTTTCGAGGTAGAACGCCCCACCTACCCCTGGGTCTAGCTCCCTCTCTCTCTGGCCTGGGCTTTTTCTCTCCTTAGTCCGACCTCCACGCAACCCCTACGGCTGAGGAGAAAATCAGTCCCATCATTGGTCCCTTCTTGAAGGGGTGGAGCCAGGTTGGGCTCTAACCCGCCGCCGCAGGCCCAGCCGCACCGAGGAGAGCAGAGTGGGACCGAAGCTGGTGGCGCCGAGGCTCCGAGGAGGCTGA